>NC_059178.1:8859952-9185958 GCF_019923935.1 Bubalus bubalis | reverse complement strand
CTGGCATGCTGCGATTCATGGGGTTGCGAAGAGTCGGACATGACTGAGCGACTGAACTGAACACATCAGATTCCAGACATGGTACCATATGTCATCATCTGTGATGATGCCATGAGCCAGGATGTTCTCATTCTATAGATGAAATTACTGAGGCTTGAATATCCTTTATTAAGGTATACGATTTGATACCCTTGTCCTAACATTAAGCCTTACTACAAAAAGTGTTTTTGGAATAATGATTCATCAGAAGCCCTTTAGCAATTACATATGAATTTAAATACACTGTGCAGTTTTTTATCAAGTAAATACAGAGTAATCACAAATTTCAGTATATCTAATACTTAAGAGTGAAACTGAAAAATCAATACTTAGAAAAGTTTAGAAAACACTGATATAGGTAGTGAAGACACAGTGCTCAATTATGATGTGTAAATAAAGACTTTCCTAATTTCTCTTAGAGTTTCCTTGGCAGCTTAAAATTAATATGCCTCTCCACATTACCTTTCCTGTTTTATGACAATGGAAAACCATAGACTCCCCAAATAAGAGATCTAAAATAGTACAAGTCCAGCTTGTTATTTTAGATATCATAGGGAAAAGTCACTTATCATTATCATTACCTTCAGCTTCTTTATTGTTCTACTTTTGAAGATATTTTCTCAAACTCATCTTCCATATTTTTTTTTAGTTTCTCGCTATGGCTTTTCAAGTTGCAAAATATTTTCAAATTCTGAAAGTTTACTTGTTAGACTTTTGATTTTGTGAAGGCTGAATACTACTTTATCACCTAATGTTTCGACTGAGTTTTGTTGAAATTTTCTTCTGTTCACTGCATTATCTCTGTTTGCTGCTGATGCTAAGTCGCTTCAGTCGTTTCCGACTTGGTACAACCCCATAGATGGCAGCCCACCAGGCTCCCCCATCCCTGGGATTCTCCAGGCAAGAACATTGGAGTGGGTTGCCATTTCCTTCTCCAGTGTATGAAAGTGAAAAGTGAAAGTGAAGTCGCTCAGGCGTGTCTGACCCTCAGCGATCCCATGGACTGCAGCCTACCAGGCTCCTCTGTCCATGGGATTCTCCAGGCAAGAGTACTGGAGTGGGGTGTCATTGCCTTCTCCATGTCTCTGTTTATTCCAAGTTATATCAGTGTGTTTTGATCGAAGTCTTCTCTATTACAAACTCTACTCTAATGTCTGATAATCACTGTTTTCTGTTAATATGTAATCATTTTTTATTTTAAAATATTTTACTGCAGTATATCATCAGAGAGAAAGTGTAGTTAACAATTATCACAATAGAACACCTATGTGTAATTTGCTTCTCCAAAGCAAGTGAAGGGAGATTGATGTAGTGGGTCTCTTAGAAAGATAGATTCTTATATAATGTAACCATCATGGGAATGACATCCCATCATCTTTGGTATTCTATTTTTAGAGAGGAGAGGATTACACAAGATTGCGAATGAATACCAGCAAGTGAAGATTATGGGGCCCAAACTGAAGTTTGTCCTCTACACCAAGGTTAGAGTAACAACAGTAATGATGGATTATTATTATATTGTTCTTATAATGCTTTATGCTTTTTAAATGGCTTCACATACATGTTTGTTTCTATGAATATAGGTATCAGAGGCTCTAACTCAAGTGTAAGCTCTGTTTAGTCTAGGATTCAGGCACTTCTGGTATGCTCAGAAACCTACTGAGATACCACCCCTTAAGGGGACAGCTATATTAAGCATAAAAGAGCCTCTTGATAAATAAGAGTTTGGTTCAAGGATGATTAACCCAGCGCTGATGGCATGATTTGTTTTTAATAGCACAGAAACCTCGATCAAGCTATTTCATAGCTGCGGGACCTAACAAAAGGTTTAGGGAATTTCAATAAAATTGGGTAGAACAATGGTTCTCAAACTTCAGAGTGCATTGGGATCACTTGGAGTAGGTTCGAGGTGGGGTTCCCAAATGTGCATTTCTAACATGATCCCAGGTGATGCTGCCGCTGCCAGCCTACGCTTAACTCTATTCACTTTGTTATTTATACCTCCTTGGGATAAAGACACGCTTTAGAAAATGAGGTTCAAGAGTTTCTGACTTTTCTAATTTCAATATTCTGGAAAACTGGCAAAGGCATGTATGAACCTTATATTTTTATGTGTGTAGAGATAAACTCATCAGATAATCTGCTTGTTATCTTAGAAAGTATATGATGAACCATTTCCTTAGAAGATGAATAGGATGGGTGGCAGTTAGTGAGAAGGAAGCATCTGAACTAAAAATTCAAGAAAAAATGGGATGTGTGGAAATACACAGAGACCATCCAAGTGAGAACAAGCGCGGAGGCTACTTACTCACAGTTTGCTAAAGCAAGAAATCAGTCATCATTACTTGTGCTTGACAGAAAGGCAGGCGAAGCAGTGGGCAAGCTTAATAGTGGATATGAGGAGTTTTTAGATATCCTGTGATTGAGGTCATTGGCTGGGCAGCGCTGAAGTTGTTGGAAGCAGGCTAATTAGAAGTGGCGCATCTTATGCAATTGGTTTGGGGAACATATTTAGCTTTCTCTGGTTGGTTCGGAATTGGAAACAAGGGTAAAAAAATAGGGAATCTGACAATCACTGACCAAATCTTGAACCATTCAAAGCCAGTTGCTGAGGAGGCTGTGACTGGCTTCCTGGGAAGGCTGCTGCAGAGGCTGTGGGTCAGAGTTCTACTCATTATATATGGACTGACCATTGTCCACTTCTAACTCAGTTTTTCAGGCACTTACCAGGTTGTCAACCAGAGCAGGCAGGCAGACCCTGGCTGCTGGGCCAACTTTATCTACCAGGCATGGTAGACCCAGTGTCAAAGGCTCATGATACTCCTAGGAGTGTACAAAACTGTAAAATTCCTTTTAATATCAGAAAAAAATTTATATTGGTTACAAAATTTTTAATGATTAATATCAATGCATTTGTCTTTATGGCAACTCAGTGTTCCAAGGATGTAAATGCTGAATATGGTAAAGAGTCAGCATGGCCATAGGAGGAAATGAGAATGGGGCTTGGGAAAAGTGGATTATAGTCACAGGTCCTAGAGAGGAGGCACTGTGTACCATGCAGGATGATGGGGAAAGTATCAGTGTTGAACAGGAAGCAGAAGGGATCAAGGTAAAGTTGAGGCAAGAGCCTTTATTGGAGTTTCTGTAGAGAGGCAAGACAAAGCAGAGTGAGCGATTTAGGACTGGCTGGTCTGAACAATTCCTGCAGGCTGTGGCCCATAAGAGGGGTTTCTTCTTGTCTGATGCCTGGCGCTCGGATGATTTAGGATGAGGGAGGTACTGTCTTGGTGTGTGAGAGTCAGATAAGGAGATGGTTGGGTACATAGACTCAGAATTGGTTGCTTTGCATTTGAAAGGCATGCTCTTCAAAAAAGTTATTATTTTCAAGAATCAGCCAGCCCCAGCAGCATCAGTCTGTCCCTGAGTCTGCAAGGCTTTCAAATGTCAGAGCACCAAAAAGACAGAAAATAGGGAAATACAATGTTGTCTTTGGGATAAAGGGAAGACAAACATGAACAGAGAATCTTTGAAAACAGAGAACACACATTCATGAAATATGGCTTTTAATATTTTTTGTGAAAGAAGAGGTTCATGAAAGTCATAATGCAGCCTCTCCTGGGTGCACAATCTGGGTTGGACTTCACTTGGAGGGTTTGAATGAGCAGTGGGAGAAAACCATCCAAATAGAAAGAGCTGAATGAGCTGACATCACAACTTCTGACCACTGCCACTCTGGGCCCATATAACTAGCCTCCTCATTTGCTCTGTTGATCTCCTCCTCCTAGTCCCTGGTGGCCCAGACTGTAAAGAATCTGCCTGCAATGCAGGAGACCCGGGTTCAATCCCTGGGTTGGGAAGATCCCCTGGAGGAGGGCAGTATTCTCGCCTGGAGAACTCCAGGACAGAGGAGCCTTGGGGGGCTACAGTCCATGGGGTTGCAAAGAGTTAGACAGGACTGAGTGACTAACAGATACACACAGTACTTAGTCCAGAAGACTGGCTTTCACCTGTGCACTCTTACTGATTTTCTGGTCTCTGCTTACTTCTTCTGGTTCTCAAAGTTCATACTTAAAGCCAATCCTGACATCTGCCTTAGGATCACTGGCTTGGCCACATAGGCAGTCTGCTAGTCACATCATACTAAGAATAAAAAGTGTTCGTTTTGCTTTAAAAAAACCTAACCTTTCTGAATCTATATTTAAAATAACATGAGCTAGTCAGCAAATATATTATTCCTAAAGAGAATGCTGAATTAAGTCCGTTTTGATTGTGTACATTATTATTTTTATTAACTATCATAGTTTTAAGGGCTTCCCTGGTAGCTCAGATGGTAAAGATTCTGGCTGCAATGCGGAAGACCTGGGTTCTATCCCTGCCGGGGTCAGGAGAGGGAAATGGCAACCCACTCCAGTATTCTTGTCTGAAAAATCCCATGGATGGAGGAGCCTGGCCAGCTACAGTCCATGGGGTCACAAAGAGTCAGACACGATTGAGCGACTAACATCTTAGTTTTACACAGTTAGGAATATATACTAATATATTAGTATATATTCACAGTTAGGAATATAATACTACAAATAAGCAAAGGGTATTTTTCAAGAAATGTTCATTATGTGTTCTCTCATTTTATTTGAATCTTATTACTTTCATATTATAATTCATCTGAACTTTCTCTTTCATATGCACATCACAAATCAGTTTTAAATTATTAAAATTCCCTATAAAAATCTTCAATTTAGATGCTGTACTTTATTGTTGTCATAAGGCTTTAGTCATTGACTGAGGGCTTGAAAAGTCATCATTTTCTCTTTGTCTTACAGCAAAAAATGTTAATTCATACCTCTTTACTGTGCAAATCTCAGAGAATATTTGTCTTCAGATATGTAGCCTGGAGTTTACCCTTTAGATATTCAAATAAACTCAACACCATTTTCAAACTTTCAATTCTTTACCCAGAAACTTTCCATAGGAACTGAGAAACAAAACGAATATATAAATATCAAAACAGACTCACAACTATAGAGAACAGACTAGAAGTTACTAGGAGGGAGAGAGATGGGGGGATGGGTGAAATGGATGAAGGGCTTTATAAGGTACAAACTACCAGTTATAAAATAAATGTCACAGGGATATAATGCATGGCACAGGGGATACAGTCAATGAAAAAATACCAAATCACTATGTTGTATACCTGAAACTAATATAATATTTTAAATCAACTATTTCTCAAAAAAAAAAAAGAAAGAAAAGAAATTTGCAGTAGCTCAAGGGCAGATTAATACCAGTTTTTGGAGAGGGCATATGAATATCGTGTGTGGAGGGGGCGGGGGCAGTAGCTTCCCTGAAGACTCAGACAGCAAAGAATCTGCCTGCAATGCAAGAGACCTGGGTTCAATCCCTGGTTTGGGAAGATCCCCCGGAGAAGGGAAAGGCTACCCACTCCAGTATTCTTGCTTGGAGAATTCCATGGATGGAGGAGCCTGGCAGGCTACAGTCCATAGGGTTGCAAAGAGTTGGACATGACTAAGTGACTAACACTTCAAATATTCTAACTGTTCTTATTTAACATATTGAGATCACAAGGGCCACCACTGGGTAGAATGAATTATTGGTTCTCTGAATGGGGTGTTGTAGTTGGCAATCAATTCCAATGGGGGTGGTGATAGGAGCAGGAAAAAACAGAAATAAATGATAATGACCACTTCTTGATGAATTATTGCAATGGGGTTAAGAGCTACCAGTAGCCAAAATTATTTTAAAAGAAATAGCTATATATCCATCAAAAATTTCTTCCATGGAGTGCATGAAATCACAAAGGGAAAAATAGGAGAGTGAATGGAGAGTAGATATTTTAAATACAATTAATTGGTTCTCTTCAAGAAATGGTTTTGGGAAAATTGGATTGCCAGATGCATAAGTATAAAAGTGGATCTATCTTATGTTATATTTAAATGACAACTCAGACTGGATTCAGTTCAGTTCAGTAGCTCAGTCATGTCCGACTCTGTGACCCCATGGACTGCAGCCCGCCAGGTCTCCCTGTTCATCACCAACTACCAGAGTTTATTCAAATTCATGTCGATTGAGTTGGTGATGCCATCCAACCA
Organism: Bubalus bubalis; assembly: GCF_019923935.1. Classification (NCBI taxonomy): domain Eukaryota; kingdom Metazoa; phylum Chordata; class Mammalia; order Artiodactyla; family Bovidae; genus Bubalus; species Bubalus bubalis. The sequence continues at coordinate 9,179,812 of NC_059178.1, read as the reverse complement.
TCTCATCCTCTGTCATCCCCTTCTCCTCCCGCCTTCAATCTTTCCCAGCATCAGGGTCTTTTCCAGTGAGTCAGTTCTTCATAACAGGTGGTTAGAATATTGGAGTTGCAGCTTCAGCCTCAGTCCTTCCAATGAATATTCAGGACTGATTTCCTTTAGCATGGACTGGTTGGATCTCCTTGCTGTCCAAGGGACTCTCAAGAGTCTCCTCCAACACCACAGTTCAAAAGCATCAATTATTGGGCCCTCAGCTTTCTTTATAGTCCAACTCTCACATCCATACATGACTACTGGAAAAACCATAGCTTTGACTAGATGGACTTTTGTTAGCAAAGTCATGTCTCTGTTTTTTAACATGCTTTCTAGGTTGGTCATAACTTTTCTTCCAAGGAGCAAATGTCTTTTAATTTCAAGCCTGCAGTCACCATCTGCAGTGATTTTGGAGCCTCCCAAAAAATAAAGTTTATCTGTTTCCCCATCTATTTGCCATGAAGTGATGGGACCAGATGCCATGATCTTCGTTTTCTGAATGTTGAGCTTTAAGCCAACTTTTTCACTCTCCTCTATCACTTTCATCAAGAGGCCTGAAGTTTTAACACTCCTTGAAGAAAACACAAGCAGTAAGTTCTTTGACACTGGTTTGGCAATAATGCTTTGATTTTGACAACAAGCAAAGACAAGAAAAGCAAACTTTTTAAAAAAACTAAACATCTATTCAAAGGAAACCATCAACAAAACAAAAAGGCACCCTGTGGAATGGGAGCAATATTTGCAAAACCACATATCAGGGAAGGGTTTAATAACAAAACATACAAATAATTTATATAACTTAATATTAAAAAACCACATATAATCCAATTAAATAATGGCCTAAGAACCCAAACACTCTTCTAAAGACATGTAATGGTCAACATGTACATGAAAAGCTGCTCAACATTACTAATCATCAGGGAACTGCAAATTAAAACCACAGTGATGTAGTACCTCACACCTGTTAGATGACCACTGTCAAAAGGAGAGAGAGCATAAATGCTGGTAAGGATGTAGAGAAAAGAGAAAGCAGACAGTTTTCTAGTACACTTGTTGGTAGGAAGGCAAACTTGTATAATCATTATGGAAAACAGTATGGAGATTCTTTAATAAGTTAAAAATAGAATTACCATATTATCCAGCAATCCTGCTTTTGGGTATATATCCAAAGGGTATATATCATAGAGTTACCTGCACTTCTATCTTCACTGCAGTACTATTCACGATAGCCAAGGTATAGAAATAACCTGTGTTCATCAGTTGATGAAAGTGTCAAGAAAATGTTAGATAGATAGATGGATAGGTGAATGGATAGATAGATAATGGATAGATGGATGGATAGATAGACAGATAGATATGAGGCCCATGAAGACATGATGCTCTTGAAAAGGATAATGAGAATGTTGGATCAGATAGCCCTTAGGGAGAGGATAAAGAAGTGAAGAATATTAAACTGTCTGCTTCAGTTTCAAGCTCTCATCTTGGGACTGTTTGATTTGTATTTGTGAAGTAGCCCATGGTGGCCCTATCTTGTCAATAAAATTGATGTTTCTGTTTTTCAAAAACCATATATTTTATGTATATCATTTATATTTGATTTATATATATCATGCTATATTATTCAGGCTTTGAAATAAGGTAATCATCCTGTCATATGCCACCTGTTTGAACCTAGAGGTCGCTGCTGCTGCTGCTGCTGCTGAGTCGCTTCAGTCGTGTTCGACTCTGTGCGACCCCAGAGACGGCAGCCCACCAGGCTCCCCCGTCCCTAGGATTCTCCAGGCAAGAACACTGGAGTGTGTTGCCATTTCCTTCTCCAATGCATGAAAGTGAAAGTGAAGTCGCTCAGTCGTGTCTGACTCGTAGCGACCCCATGGACTGCAGCCCACCAGGCTCCTCCATCCATGGGATTTTCCAGGCAAGAATACTGGAGTGGGGTGCCATTACCTTCTCCGAGAGGTCACTAGGGTAAGTGAAATAAGCCAGACCAAGTCAAATCCCACAGGTTATTATTTACATGTGAATTTAAAAACAACAACAATAACAACAAAGCCGAATACAAAGAAACAGAGAGTAGAAAAGCGGCTCTCAGGGTCTGGGTGGTCTGGGTGGTCTGTGGGACATAGGGTTGGTAAAAAGGTGCAAACTTTTCAGTTATAAGATGAACAAGGTGGGCTCTAAGGTATAACATGGTGACTATAGTTGATAACACTGTATTGTAGAATGGAAATTTTCTGAGAGTAGAACCTAAATATTCTCACCCAAAGGAGGAGGAGGAGGAGAAAGAGAAGAAAAATATGTGAGACGATGGATGCATTAACCAACAAGATGGCAAGGGGGGATCCTTTCACAATATACATGAATGTTAGACTATCACATTGTACACTTTAAATAATTACAAATTTATCTGTCAACTGTACCTTAATAAAGCTAAAAAAAACTATATTTTTCAAGCCTTTCCAAGTAAGGATTTTTTTAAACTGTATCTAAATGGCATTTCTAATTAACACTCTATAGCCAGGTCCCATCTCAGTTCAATCAAATAAGCCCTGTTATCGTTATTGGGCTTCTGAATAAGATGTTATGTAAGAAAGTTTCACGGCTCACAAATTTTTGCAAACACCACATCAAGTAATACAAAAGGTTCTACCAAATTTGCTTCTCCGTGACAATGATTTGAGAAAGTCAACTAAGAAGATTAATGAAAAGCCATGAATATAATTTTGTCACTGTGGACCTGAGAGAACGTGATTTCAGGCAGTGGTTGGGCGCTGGGGTCAGACTGTAAAGGGCTGAAGAGGGTAAGGATGCTGTGGAAGGTGGAGACAGATGCTGGATCTATTCCTTCAGTATGTCTAGGGGTGAAAAAAGAGAGAAAATGGGTCAGGGTTGAGGATTACGTTCTGTCGGGACTATAGAAGATTGGGTTTCTAGGTAGAAGGGCAAATGCAGTGAATGCAAAGAAAGTACTGCTCCAGTAAGACAGAATAGCCAACGTAGCAAGATCAGCTTCAGTGACATCCAGATACTCTAGTCCTTGAAGGCACAGCCTTAAAGACACGGAAATATTAGTGTCTACTTAGAAACTGAAATGTACTACATGAAAACGGAAATTTGTGTGTATAAAGATGGAGGAGGTAAAGCTATTACATACATCTTAGTGAGTTTTTCTTTCTTTTAAAACATTTTTTTTGGCCACATAGCATGTGGGATCTTAGTTCCACAACCAGGGATCGAACCTGTGCCCATGAGGCAGGTCAGGAAAATCCCCTGGAGAAGGAAATGGCAACCCACTCCAGTATTCTTGCCTGGAGAATCCCATGGACAGAGGAACCCTGGTGGACTATAGCCCATAGGGTCCCAAAGAGTCGGACACAGCTGAAGTGACTTAGCACACACATGTGGCTTGAAAGCTTAAGCACTGGCCTGCCAGGGGAGGCCAATAATACATATTTTTAACACTACACAAATGCAGACATAAATCTGTGGGACATTTTCATAAAGTGTCCAAATTTCTTAAAAAAAATTCAAACCTATGATTAATATGGGAACATCTTCTATGTATAATAATGAGTCTGACAATATGTTTCTAGTATCATCTTTTAGAACTTTTAGGATTTCCTTTCTACTAGGAAACTTTTAACTTAGAAACAGCAAGTAGTATTCTTCTCCTTGAAATGTCTGCAGTGTTTGTAATGTACTGAAGTTTGATTAAAAGGACAGTTAATGCAAACATAAATCCCTTAAAATATTTAGAGCACAAGAGTTTCAACCCATTTTGTATTTATAAAACAACATTTTAAAATGAATCTCTCTTAAGAAAGGAGGCTATTAGATTGAACAATGTCTTCTCTTCCCAATAGAGTATTAGATAAGCCAAATGTATAAATCTGCTTTATGTTACTTTATCATCAGTTGATGTTCAATGGACTTTTGGTATGAGGACTATAAATATCTGACAAAGGAATAAACACTGTGTGGAAGAAAATTGACTGTAACTGAAGAAGGTGTTGTGAATAGGCCTCCATGGAATTATCTGCTCAGTCTTAGAGACTTCTGTTTTGCTTTGTGACTTTCAAAGGTATCATGATTTTTCTTATGTAGGGGTGGTTTGGAAGGACTTCAGGGGAGAGGCCTGTGCCCTCGTTGTCCCAGGGGATAGTTACCAAGTCTCTTGTTGAAGCTCATGTGTGATGTCCATCCAGAAACCTATTTTAAACTGTTAAACCAACAATGGTGAAGCCTTGACTTACAGAAACTTCCAGCTTCCCCAATAAAGCTGTACCACGTGTCATCTTGTTGTTTTGGAAGTAACAGGTTATAACTAATCATGATAGACACGGTCACTCTTTCTTCCCCTCCATTCTTCTCTCAATCCCTCTCTCTGCACTTGACTTCTCATTCCAGAGTATAAAAGGAAATGCCGACAAGCAATTCCCAGGCGTGACATTTAGGAAAACTGGTGCTGGAATTAAAATCTTCAGCAGTGGGGACTTCCCTGGTGGTACAGTGGCTAAAATTTGGTTTTCCCAACGCAGGGGGCCCAGGTTCCATCCCTGGGAACTAGATCCCATATGCTGCAACTAAGAGTTCACATGTCACAACAAAAATTCCCACATGCCGCAACTAAGACCCAGTGAAATCAAATAAATGAATTTATTAAAAAAAAAATCCTCAGCAGTTGTTTTCATGGTGAATGGCTATGGTGGCAAGGATTCCTCACCATTTTTTTTCATCCCTTCCAAACCAGGAGCCGTATTTTATAATCTAGGTATAAAGGTATGGAAAACATTAATCAGTGAAGATACAAGCAATTGCTTGTTATGTCATGAAACTCTGATAAGAGAGATTGGGGAGAAGATGATGAAAGAGGAGGAGAAAGTCTGTGATGGAGACAGACCTTCAGCATGAACTTGGAGAATGAGTCACCCCTGGGAGTTCTCTTCTGGCAGAGAACAGAAAGTCAAGTACATTTAGGACTCTGTCTTCTTCAAACCTCTGGCCCTGGCTGATTGAAACTATCATTATTGCCATGCTGAACAAATAGAGCATAGCTTCATCAACTGGCTTGGTTTTAGAGAGGTGTTGTGTGCTAAGTTCCTTCAGTGATGTCAGACTCTGCAACCCAATTGCCTGTACCCTCCCAGGCTGGAGTGGGTTGCCATGTCCTCCTCCAGGGGATCTTCCCAACCCAGGGACTGAACCCACATCTCTTATGTCTCCTGCACTGGCTGGCAGGTTCTTTACCATTAGCTCCACCTGGCATTGTTTAAAGCAGGACATCTAAACAGGGGACCATGTGCTGAGCTAAAACAGGTCTGTGAGCTCCCTAAAGTGCTAATCAAAATTTTATAAAATTTGTTTATTTTTTATGAGGAAAGATATGCCTGGCAGAATATTACTTAGGAAAGTCCAATCGAATTTCATTCTACGCCAGCATCTCTCCTTTATAAAGTTCATCAAACTCAGACTCAAATGAGTGAAAGCATGTGCCCACTGTCCCAGTAACTGCTTCCTGGATTTACCCCCAGACCCCTGGTGTTTCAATGGTGCCTTAGTGTCCTCAGAGACACAAATTTCCTTTGCAGAACACCTGCTATTTGTCATTGTCTTAATCTCTTCAAACTGCTATAGCAAAGTTCCACATGCTGAGTCACTGAAACTGATAGAAATCAGGACTTCCCTGGCCCAGTGGTTAAGAATCCACCTTGCAACATAGGGGACTCAGGTTTGATCCCTGCCTGGGGAACTAGAATCACACACGCACATAACTGAGCCCACAAGCCACAACTACCGAGCTGGCACCCCACAACTAGAGACTCTGTGCGCTGCAGTGAAAAATCCCACATGACACAGTGAAGATCCCACGTGCCGCAACTAAGACTAGAGGCAGCTAAAAAAGAAAAAGAACAAATGGACAAAAAAAAAAAAACACAGTAGAAAGTATGCTCCAATGACTCTGGAGGACAGAAGTCTGAAATCAAGGTGTTGGCAGGGCCACGCTCCATCAGAAACTCTGGGTAGAATCCTTCCTTTTCTCACCCTAGCTTCTGGTGGTAGCCAACAATCCTTGACTTTCCTCGACTTGCAGCTACATCACTCCGATCACTCCCTCCGTGACCATTCATGACTTTCTCCCTGTGCACCTCTGTCTTCACATGGCATTTCCTCTTCTTGTAAGGACAACAGATTAGGGCCCACTCTACTGACATATCTTATCTGGATTATATCTGCAAAGGCTATATCCAAGTAAGGTCATATTCATAGCTATGGACATTTAGGATTTCAGCTTATCTTTTGGGGTAACAATTCAACTCATGAATAACCTAGATTCCCCTCTATTTTCATCCCTAAAATAACTATCTTCCCTCCAGCTTTGTAAAGCTATTAATTCGGAACTAATGGAATTTATTCTATCCAGTGTTCACCCATTGAGTTCAGGTCAATCATTTGCTGAGTCATCTGCAAATCCTCCTGAACTCTACGGGATCGTGAGGTGCGAGGTACCGCTGTTGCACATTCTGAGCCTTATCCAAGCTTAGAGAACTGAGCTTCTCAACGGGGTCTGGTGTGCTGACTCTGAAACATTGATAAACAATCTCCTGGACCTCCACACATCTGACATAAATAACCCACGTTTTTTTTTTTTTTCCTGGCTTGTTTATGAGCATATCTTGGAGAGCAAAGTAAAGCCTTCCTGAAGGGAAGATATATTACGTCTATTGCTTTTTCCATCCACAAAACTGGTCACTCCATCACAAAAGAAAATGAGAATTAGTCTGATATTAGTCCTTTTTCCTATGGCTGAGTTGACTCTTTTCCAGTCCTCCTTTGCTAGTTTGGGAATCCAAAGAGTAAAAATACACACAAACACAACATTTTGCTTAAAATATAAGGCTGCAGAAATTTTATGTGCCACTTTCTTCCTATTTGGGATTGCGTGATAGTTCAGGTGGTAAAGAAGCCGCATGCAATGCAGGAGACCCTGGTACAATTTCTGAGCCGGGAAGATCCACTGAAGTAGGGATAGGCTACCCACTCCACTATTCCTGGGCTTCCCTCATAACTCAGGTGGTAAAGAAGCCGCCTTCAATGTGGGAGACCTGGTTCGATCCCTGGATTGGGAAGATCCTCTAGAGAAGGGAAAGGCTACCCACTAGAGTATGCTGGCCTGGAGAATTCCATGGAATTCTTGGGGTATAGTCCTTGGGGTCACAAAGAGTCGGATACTATTGAGTAACTTTCACTTTCCTTCCTATTTAGCATTTTTGACCTTCTTAGATAAATGGGTATTTTTGGACTCTCTGCTCTTAAGAAACTTCACAATTCTCAGGGGAAATTATAAATTTCAGGCCATTCATACCCACAGAAGGGATATATCCCTTTAGCCTATAACTTCCTTAAATTCCCCTGAAACTCTCTTGAGACCAGTTGTTGAAAGACATAATGGAAACTAATATAAAGATGGGGCATTAAAATAGAGAAGACAAAACAAGTACCCTACACTGAAAAAGTGAATTGCTTAATTGCTCTGTAACATCATTTATCCATTTAATGTTATAACCTAAAAGTTGCATGTTGATATATTAACTATCTTTAATATTGGGAAGGAATCTCACTCTTAGGTTAAGTGAGATTATGCCATTTTTCACTCACAGCTGGTTTTGACCTTACAATGATACTCTAACTGAATTTAGGAAAAATTAAATTTTATTCACTAAGTTTCACTACCTGTGAATTACCTGAAACATTTCAGTTCTCTAGCAGGACATCAATAGCTTGTTACTGTGTGTGCCATTTGTCTATGCATGTGGCTGAGTATGAAGGAATCCTGCTAAATTTGCTTTGAAAAATAGTATAAACTATTTAACTTCACCTTGGCAACCTCTCTTGTGGGACCAGGATCCTTTTGAGAGCAAATTTCACTGTCTTGACTTGAGACTAAAGGCTGTCTGTTGACTTCTCTTCTCATCTTCCTTTTCTGTACAAGAAATGTGGCAATAATGTCTATATTTGTCTATTCTCAGGACTTTCTGCTCTGTCATGTCATCTCCTCCATCCCACTTTTTGGTCTCTCAAGTGACTCCATCAACACATTTCTGGCAGAGATTTACCGTGGTACCATGAATGGTCGTTAAGTTACTGGACATTCAGATTTGGCTGTGTATTCTGATAATTGCTATGAACCAACAATGGAGAACTAGACTTTTGGAAATGTTTGGACCCTGGTTCATTTTCAAACTTCATTTTCAAATGTTTGATCATGCACATCATCAAACATAATGATGTACATTATGTACATCACCTGTATCTCTACCATTTAATTCTTGGTTCCTTATTTTTTTTAAGATTCACAACCATCTGAAAGAACCAAGGACTGATTTCTCAGCAATCTGAACAAACATGAGTTGGCCTTTTCAGATATTCGGAATTATCTCTGCACTTGCATCAAAATCTGACCAAAAGATTAGCCGCTGAGTGAAACAACCAGATGCCTCAATAAAAATAAATAAGCATATCAAGGAACATAAAATAAATCACTATTGATCAGAAACGAAAGACACTTCAGAATGAGAAACATGGTGGACCCAATTTCAGTGAGAAAAAAAAAATCTCAAATTGATTATTGGACATTGACTAGATAAACACCTGTTGCTTTGAAGTTTTAATCATTTTTTATTTTTGCTCTTAGCATAACGTCCAAACTCCTTAAAAAGCCCCTCCAGAAATAGAACAAATAACCCTAAAATTGGAACCACAAATGACCCAGAATTGCCAAGCAATTCTGAAGAAAAAAGAATAGAGCTAGAGGGTGGTCCTCCAGAATTCAGAAAATACTACAAAGCTACAGTAATCAAAACAGCATGATATTGGCACATAAACAGACATACAAATCAATGGAACCAGAATAGAGAGGCTAGAAATAAACCCATACGCCTAGAGTCAGTTAATCTTCAATAAAGGAGGCAAAAATGGAGAAAATACAGTCTCTGCAGCAAGTGGTGTTGGGAAAGCTGGACAGCTGCATGTAAGTCAGTGAAGTTAGAACATACCCTCACACCATACACGAAAATAACCTCAAAATGATTGAAAGACTTAAGTATAAGTCATTACACCATATAACTGCTAAAAGAGAACATAGGCAAAACTTTCTCTGACATAAATCATCACAATGTTTTCTTAAGTCAAGTCTCCCATGGCAATAAAAATAAAAGGAAAAATAAACAAATGGGACCTAATCAAATGTATAAGGTTTTACACTGCAAAGGAAACCATAAACACAACAATATGTCAACCAACAGACTGGGAGAAGATATTGGCAAATGAATGGACTGACAAGGGCTTAATTTCCACAATATACAAGTAGCTCATGCAACTCAGTAACAACAACAACAACAAAAACCCATCAAGGAAATGAACAGAAGGCCTAAATAGACACTTCTCCAAAGAAGACACACAGATGGTCAACAGACACATGGAAAGATGCTGCCACTGCAAATTTACAGAGAAGTGAAAATCAAAACTACAGTGAGGTAACATGTCATACTGGTCAGAATGACCATCATCAAAAAGTTTACAAATAATTCAGGCTGGAGAGGGTGTGGAGAAAAGGAAACCCTCCTACACTGTGGGTGGGATGTAAAGTGGTTCAGCCACTATGGAAAACAGTACAGAGATTCCTTCAAAAACTAAAAATAGAGTTACCATATGATCATATAATCCCACTCCTGGGCATACATCTGGCAAAGATGAAAGCTCTAATTCAAAAAAATACATGCACCCTAATATTCACAGCAGCACGATTTACAATAGCCAAGACATGGGAGCAACCGAAGTGTCCATCAGCAGATGAATGGATAAGGAAGATGTATATATACACACAAGGGAACATTCTCAGACATTAAAAAAGAATAAAATAATGCCATTGGTAGCAACATAGATGGACCTAGAGATTATCATACTAAGTCAGATAAAGATAAATATCATATGATATCACTTATATGTGGAATCTAAAATATAGTACAAATGAACTTATTTACAAAACAGAAAGAGACTCACAGACATAGAAAACAAACTTATGGTGAGTGCAGGGGAAGAGGTGGAGGATAAATTGTGAGTATGGGACTAACCAGCACATGACTATACAAGAAGGCTCTCTACGTTTCCAGCCCTCCTTATCTTACCCTACTTCAAGCTTGCACTCTATGTCCAAGCAAATGAAACTTTGACCATTTACAAAGATTAATACATTGGGCTCTCTCTCAGCTCTAAGCCCCTCCATAGACTGTTTTTCCTAAAGTAGTTTTCACCTCTGTGTTTACATTTCCTTAGGACTTCAATATCTAATTTCTTCCAAGAAGATTTTTCTGACTCATTAACTGTGTGAGGTTCCCCCACTCTCTCTGCTACCATGAGACCTTTTACTGCCCATAACACGCACTTGAATCAAAGTACGGTGGTCCTCTGTCTCATCTCCCTCCTTTCTTGCCACGAACCCTGTGGGAGCATAGATGAAATCTGCCACTTCAATCATTGCCCATACACTACCAGGTTCATGCAATGCTCAATGAGTATTTGATGATTGAAAGCATGAATAAAGGGAGGAACAGATTTGCTTTCCAGAAGAGGAAAATCTGTTAAAATACATTACTCAGTTGAGGGCAAAAGTTCACTTTTTAAAATGATCATTTACTGAGGCATAAAATTGTACCTCAAATTTGTATTTCCAGCACTGATTTCTCTCTTGAATCCCATATTTATGACACCCAAGTTCCTCTTAAACAACTTCAATTGAAAGTCTAATTTCAAACTGAACATATGTGAGACGTTTTCCTGGTTCTCTGACAAACCTGATCTACCTGAGTTTCTTCTCCTCTTTGTTTTGGCAATTATATGAGACACACACACACACACACACACACACACACACACACAACCTCTGTGCAATTATCAAGCCCCAAACTTTGGATTCATCTTTGCCTCTTCTTCTTAACCATCCCCAACATTCAAGCAACAGGCACTTTTCTTAAATACATCCACATTTGACAATCTCTCATTATTTTCCAAACTATAACCTCCTCTCACCTGTAGTATTACCATGGACTCCCAGGTGGTCTCCTTGCTTTCATTCTTGTCTTTCAGTTGACTCTCACGATCAGGGTGGCCTCTTTAAAATAAAAATGCATCCCTGTCATCCCTGTATGCAAAGTCTCCCAGTGGCTTCTCATTGAGAATGCGGACTAAAGACCTTACACTGGTCCACAGACACTGCCCTCTTATTCTCCGGGACCTGTCCTCCCGCTCTCTCTCCCCAACCCAACTCCAGTGACCCTGGTGTCCTTGCTGTTCCTTCAATGCATCAGGCAAGCTTCCACCCAACGGCCGTGGCCACTGGTATACCCTGTCCCAGCAATAGTCTTCCCTCCCTCACAGATCACATGCCCTCCCTTCTTTCAAGTCTTTATTCCAATGTCGCCTTCTCAGGGAGGCCTTTATGGAGCACCTATTAGAATACTGCAGTTACTCATGGTTGCTGGGTGTGGGTGTGGAAAGAGTGACGGGATAGTTAAGGAGTTTGGGATGAACGTGCTATATTTAAAATGAATAGCTAACAAGGACCTATGAGCACAGGGAACTCTGCTCAATGCTATGTGGCAGCCTGGATGGGAGGGGAGTGTGGCGGAGGAGGGATACATGTGTGTGTGTGTCTGAGTCCCTTTGCTGCTCACCTGAAACTATCACAACATTGTTTGTTAATCGGCCATGCCCTAATACAAAATAAGAAGTTAAAAAAATAAAAAACTGCAATTACATTTTTACCATCCCGGTATTTCTTCCTTTTCCTTTCTGTTATTTATAACCTGGGACACTTCACCTCCTAAAACATCACATTATTAAGTGTTGATTTTGTTTCTGATCTGTCTTGTCCCACGGGAATAAAGGATACATAGGAAAAGGATAGCTCTCTTTCTTGCCAACTGCTGTGTTCAATGTCTAGAACAGGCTTAGCACCTAACAGGCATTCGTTAATACTGGTTAATAATAATGTGAGAAACTTGAAGGCTAAAACCTCAAAAAGGCTTGTTCCATTTCTACAAGAAGGCTTCCCTGGTGGCTCAGGCAATAAAGAAACTGCCTGCAATGCAGGAGACCTGGGTTCTATCCCTGGGTCAAGATGATCCCCTGGAGAACACGTCGGTGTTCTTGCCTAGAGAATTCTATGGACAGAGGAACCTGGCGGGCTACAGTCCATGGGGTTCACAAAAGAGTCAGACACAAGTGACTAACACTAACTAAAAATGCCTATAGGAAGCTCATACTAAGGAAAATCTAGAAAAAGTCGTCATTCCAACGAGACAACAGACATTTCTAGAGAGTAGCAGTCTAATGTTCCTATCAACTGTTTGTTTTAACTTTAGAATATAAATGTTCAGTGTGGCCTCCAGCTAGCAGCTGACCTAGGAAAGGTACAAGCTAGAATACAATTACTGGGATAGTTCTGCCTAATCAAGGTGAACAATTCTTTTACCCTTGAGTTTTGGTATCCTAGGCCCATGAATATTTTTTCATTATGCAAATTTCTCCCAAGCTCTTGATATGATTCTCTTTCAAGAGACAATTTTGTGATTTTGTGTATTTCATGGTTTCTTCCCCAGCCTTGAAATTCTAAGTTCTCTTAACTCGAGGGCAAGTATGTTTTCTATTCAAGAAACTTAGCTGTAATTCAGTAATAACTAACTTTTCCTTTTTCTGGCCCATGGCTTAATGGGAACTCTTTACCCAGGAGCCCTGCAAGTGGAATAAGTCTTGTTTGACCACAGTAATGGCAACCCACTCCAGCACTCTTGCCTGGAAAATCCCATGGAAGGAGGAGCCTGGTAAGCTGCAGTCCATGGGGTCCCGAAGAGTTGGACAGGATTGAGTGACTTCACTTTCACTTTCACTTTCCACTTTCATGCATTGGAGAAGGAAATGGCAACCCACTCCAGTGTTCTTGCCTGGAGAATCCCAGGGACAGGGGAGCCTGATGGGCTGCCATCTGTGGGGTCGCACAGAGTCGGTCACGAGTGAAGCAACAGCAGCAGCAGCAGCAGCAGTGCTTAGCCATAGCCAGTAATGCGAGAAGGCGGAATTCTCAAGGCAGGGAGAGCACAGAGTGAATTAGCTGGTTTTGTTCAGAAACCACAGCTCAAAACACAGACACCATCTGCAGCACTCACTCCCCACTTTTCATTGTGGAAGTCCCATTAAAGAAACCTCTAGAGCAATGGCATAAATATTTCAAATAGAAGTCTGCAGGAAAAGGCTGCTATCGAAAAACAATAGACTTGGAAACTTACAATCTGATCAAGCCCTCAGGAAGATAATTCAAGCTGAGGAGGTTCTCCTCTCTGTGATCTGCTGGGAGAGGATATTCCTTTTTATAAATACAACATCCAATTAAACACTGCCCTTAATTTCATTACTGAGATAGATCAGGTATTTTCTCCATTGATGTTGTCCATACTGTAATTCAAAAATTTGAGAGATAATACTTTGTAACAGTGTAAGCCATGGAGAGAGCATGGGTTTTAGATTTACATAATCTTCAATTTTAAACCTTGTATTGCTTTTTGCTATGTGACCTTGAGAATATTACCTAAGCCTTTAAATATTATTTTCAGCTGAAAGCTAGAAAAAACAATACTAAGCTACCATGAAGATTAAACAAAATAAAATTAATTAATTACTGAAAACAGTGGCTGGAAAATATGAGATTAACATATACACACTACCATATACAAAATAGATAACCAACAAGGACCTACTTATAGCACAAGAAACTAGACTCAATATTTTGTAATAGCCTATAAAGGGAGAAGAATCTGAAAAAGAATATACTGGAAATATATACATATATATATATATATATATTTACGCATATGTTTGTGTGCTAACTCACTTCAGTCATGTCATGTCTGTAACACTATGGACTGTAACCCACCAGGTTTCTCTGTCCATGGGATTCTCCAGGCAAGAATGGGGATCTTCCCAACCCAGAGATCGAACCTGAGGTTCTTACATATATGTAAGTGTATATATGTGTACATATATATGGTGTTGGAGAAGACTTTTGAGAGTCCTTTGGACTGCAAGGAGATCCAACCAGTCAATCCTAAAGGAAATCAATCCTGAATATTCACTGGAAGGACTGGTGCTGAAGCTGAAGCTCTAGTACTTTGGCCACCTGATGTAAGGAGCCAACTCATTAGAAAAGACACTGATGCTGGGAAAGAGTGAAGGCAGGAGAATAAGGGGACAACAGAGGATGAGACAGTTGGATGGCATCACTGACTCAGTGGACATGAGTTTGAGCAAACTCCAGGAGATGGTGAAGGACAGGGAAGCCTGGCATGCTGCAGTCCACGGAGTCGCAAAGAGTCGGACACAACTGAGTGACTGAACACCACCACCACGTGAAACTAACACAAAACTATCATTGTGCCATTTAGTTACTAAGTCGTGTCCAACTCTTTGCAACTCCATGGACTGTAGCCTGCCAGGCTCCTCTGTCCATGGGATTCTCCAGGCAAGAATACCGGAGTGGGTTGCCATTTCCTTCTCCAGGGGATATTCCTGATCCAGGGAACGAATCTGCATCTCCTGCATTGGGCAGATTCTTTACCACTGAGCCACCAGGGAAGCCCCAAATAAATTCGACTTCAATATAAAAAATTACATTAAAAAAACTAATAACAAAAGTTCTTCAAAGATTTTTTACAACTTAATCACTACAGAAACTACACACATCAAACGGCATGTTACATTTTTATCGAATACAATGACTTCAGGTTGAGCAAATATTCTACTCAACATATTAGATAAAATTAGTACTTGTTGATTTGCACTTCAACTTCTAAAATTGCCAGAATTTAAGAAGCCTATCCTAAACTTAATGGGATCTCTTTTTATAAATACAACATCCAATTAAACACTGCCCTTAATTTCATTACTGAGATAGATCAGGTATTTTCTCCATTGATGTTGTCCATACTGTAATTCAAAAATTTGAGAGATAATACTTTGTAACAGTGTAAGCCATGGAGAGAGCATGGGTTTTAGATTTACATAATCTTCAATTTTAAACCTTGTATTGCTTTTTGCTATGTGACCTTGAGAATATTACCTAAGCCTTTAAATATTATTTTCAGCTGAAAGCTAGAAAAAACAATACTAAGCTACCATGAAGATTAAACAAAATAAAATTAATTAATTACTGAAAACAGTGGCTGGAAAATACTAGAACCCTAGGAAGGTCTCACTGGTACTGGTGTTATCAGCCTCAAGGTGGCTGACAGCATCTCACATCTTTATAATTATGTCTCACAACTTATGTCAACTCTACTGCTTGTCATCAAAAGAATAAGTAATTCTTAATCATCCATCTTATGCCATAGATTTGGTTCTGAATGACATTAAGGGCTCTCTAAAAATCAAATCCATTTGCAAATAGATGAAGAGTAAATACAGTTACTAAACTGTTTGGAATGTGTCAAAAATATGAAGAAAATTTCAAAAAGAAAGAGTTAAAAATATTTTGGGTTATGGCAGTATTATTGCAATAAATATAAACTCCCAGGTTTTAAAAGGCCAAAAGTAAATTAAGCATGAAATAATACTTTTAAAAGTAAAATAAACTCTCTTCCCTTACAGCCATACTCCATCCTAACCAACCAATAAGCTTCTAAGAGGAAAAAAAAAAAAAGCTTACATTGAAAGTTAGCAATATACAATCAATTGGAATATTTGCCCCAATAATCCTTAAGCCACATTATTTGTATAGTAAGGACAATTATTTATGGCAACATTTTGATACCAAATTTGTTAGACATTTTTAGGAAAGGAATGAATATGATGAACCAGCATTATAATAAATCCATTTTACATCAAATCTTCATTAAAATATATATCAATTAAACACAAATAAGAATTAACACATCTTATTATACATTGAAAACAATCATATATGGACTAGAAAAACTATTATAATAATCAATTTATACATTTAATTTCTTTCTACTTCCCAAATAGTTTTAGTAAAATGTCCTACCACCACAGTATACAAGTGTGATTAAACTGTTTTAATTTCATCAAATTTACAGGCAATTTTTGTATTTGATTTTATTATATGAAATCAGTCTCAGTTGACAGTTTCACATACTTACATTCAGTTCACTTCAGTCACTCAATCGTGTCCGACTCTTTGCAACCCCATGAATTGCAGCATGCCAGGCCTCCCTGTCCATCACCAACTCCCAGAGTTCATTTAAACTCACATCCATTGAGTCAGTGATGCCATCCAGCCATCTCATCCTCTGTCATCCTCTTCTCCTCCTGCCCCCAATCCCTCCCAGCATCAGAGTCTTTTCCAATGAGTCAACTCTTCGCATGAGGTGGCCAAAGTACTGGAGTTTCAGCTTTAGCATCATTCCTTCCAGAGAAATCCCAGGACTGATCTCCTTTAGAATGGGCTGTTTAGATTACTTACATTAGTTTTTTTTTTTTTTTATTTAATTTTATTTTTAAACTTTACATAACTGTATTAGTTTTGCCAAATATCAAAATGAATCCGCCACAGGTATACATGTGTTCCCCATCCTGAACCCTCCTCTCTCCTCCCTCCCCATACCATCCCTCTGGGTCGTCCCAGTGCACTAGCCCCAAGCATCCAGTATTGTGCATCGAACCTGGACTGGAAACTCATTTCATACATGATATTTTACATGTTTCAATGCCATTCTCCCAAATCTCCCCACCCTCTCCCTCTCCTACAGAGTCCATAAGATTGTTCTATACATCAGTGTCTCTTTTGCTGTCTCGTACACAGGGTTATTGTTACCATCTTTCTAAATTCCATATATATGTGTTAGTATACTATATTGGTGTTTTTCTTTCTGGCTTACTTCACTCTGTATAATAGGCTCCAGTTTCATCCACCTCATTAGAATGGATTCAAATGTATTCTTTTTAATGGCTGAGTAATACTCCATTGTGTATAGCTTTCTTATCCATTCATCTGCTGATGGACATCTAGGTTGCTTCCATGTCCTGGCTATTGTACTTACATTAGTTTTGTTTAAATTTCTATTTGCTATATTTCTTGGGAAGTGATAAATATTTTAAGGGTTCTTGGCTAGGTGTTTTCTGTGGATTATATACTTCTCATTTTACTCTAACAGAAAGTATTGCAGGTAGGCTCTATGATTAACCACATGAAAGCATAGAAAGTCAAAGTTTAGGGATGAAGAATTTTGCCCCAAGTGTCACAAGTACTATAAGACAGAGCTGCGAAATTAAATTCCAAAGCTTCTTCAAATTTGAATATAAAATTCAACAGCTTGACCACAAGTAAAAGCAGAAAAAAAAAAAAATGGTTACAATGCTTCCCACTTTTAAAGACCGCGAGGAACCAGAGATCAAATTGCCAACATCCGTTGGATCATCGAAAAAGCAAAAGAGTTCCAGAAAAACATCTATTTCCGCTTTATTGACTATGCCAAAGCCTTTGACTGTGTGGATCACAATAAACTGTGGAAAATTCTGAAAGAGATGGGAATACCAGACCATCTGACCTGCCTCTTGAGAAACCTATATGCAGGTCAGGAAGCAACAGTTAAAACTGGACATGGAACAACAGACTGGTTCCAAATAGGAAAAGGAGTACGTCAAGGCTGTATACTGTCACCCTGCTTATTTAACTTCTATGCAGAGCACATCATGAGAAACGCTGGGCTGGAAGAAGCATAAGCTGGAATCAAGATTACCAGGAGAAATATCAATAACCTCAGATATGCAGATGACACCACCCTTATGGCAGAAAGTGAAGAGGAACTCAAAAGGTTTTGATGAAAGTGAAAGAGGAGAGTGAAAAAGTTGGCTTAAAGCTCAACATTCAGAAAATGAAGATCATGGCATCTGGTCCCATTACTTCATGGCAAATAGATGGGGAAACAGTGGAAACAGTGTCTGACTTTATCTTTTGGGCTCCAAAATCACTGCAGATGGTGATTGCAGCCATGAAATTAAAAGATGCTTACTCCTTGGAAGGAAAGTTATGACCAACCTAGATAGCACATTGAAAAGCAGAGACATTACTTTGCCAACAAAGGTCTGTCTGATCAAGGCTATGGTTTTTCCAGTGGGCATGTATGGATGTGAGAGTTGGACTGTGAAGAAAGCTGAGTGCCGAAGAATTGATGCTTTTAAACTGTGGTGTTGGAGAAGACTCTTGAGAGTCCCTTGGACTGCAAGGAGATCCAACCAGTCCATCCTAAAGGAGATCAGTCCTGGGTGTTCTTTGGAAGGAATGATGCTAAAACTGAAACTCCAGTACTTTGGCCACCTCATGCGAAGAGTTGACTCATTGGAAAAGACTCTGATGCTGGGAGGGATTGGGGGCAAGAGGAGAACGGGACGACAGAGGATGAGATGGCTGGATGGCATCACCAACTCAATGGACATGAGTTTGAGTGAACTCCAGGAGATGGTGATGGACAGGGAGGCCTGATGTGCTGCAGTTCATAGGGTCGCAATGAGTAGGACACGACTGAGCTGAACTGAACTGAATGAATTAGTGATTCTGATAATATATATCTAAAATACGGGCCTAATGTGAGAAAGCCTATCCTTTCATACCAAGCCAACACTGAACTGGTACACAGCCTGGCACGGATAGTTAGAGCATAGATTCTGACAATTATCAAACATGATTTCTATTTGTTAGCTGTCTGACCTTTGGCAAATTAATTCATTTATCTGCACTCCAGTTTTCTTATTTATAAATGGGGTAGATACTAATACCTAATATAATTGTTGTTAAGGTTAAATAAGTATTATCTGCAATCACTTAGAATAGTGCCTGATGTGTAATAAATATTATGTAAATATTTACTAATAATATATTATCTTAAAAATCTATGGAAGTACAACCAACTCAGTCAGTGCCCAAATTTAATGCACTAAGCTAGCAGATTTTGTTTATTCTCTTAGGGAAGATTTATTTTTCAGGATAAATCACTCAAAGGAAGGATTTTTATGTTTGTACAGAGTAAATATTAATGTACTCTGTATTAGTGGGAATTCCATTTTGGTCCAGTGATTAGGAGTCCATGCTTTCAGGGTCAAGGGCGAGGGTTCAGTCCCTGGTCTGAGAACTCAGATCCCACAGGCCGCACAGTGTGGCCATGAAAAAGAAAAATGTTAAAAGAAATACACATATTAGATGATTTACCCATTGATTATACCTTTAGTATTTAAGTATTTAGTATTTATACTCCTATTTTAACAGAGACAAAAGATATGAAGAATTCTTAAATTTTAAATGAAGAAATAAATTATATTTATTTCTTATCAAATCTACTTATTCTACTATCTGGCACAGGAAGAGATTTTTCCATGAGTGAATGAAATACATCTGTTTTCATTGAGCAATTTAATATGCCATTGACTTTATGCATTGTTGGAGATATCTCAGATGGAAAAGTTAACAAAAGGTCATAGCTAACTTTGTTCTCCTCAGACAGAGCTGCATAGATTCACCAAAATAAAAAACAAAACATGTGCTTTCAAAGCTTCTACCAGAAAATTCAGTATCATCAAATGAGCAAAATGTACTACTCTCTAGAAAATAACAAAAGAAACAGAATGCCCATATAAGAGAGATCTTACAGAGTGTCACTGGTCTGTCGTCTGACGGTTCTTGACAGGCTGATCATACATTGTACAAAGTGGAGGGCACTAGCCACATGTCAAACGCTCAGTAGCCACCTGTGGCTGGTAGTTACGGTATTAAAGCAGATATAAGTTATGTACAGACATGAGAGTTGCACCATAAAGAAGGCTGAGCGCTGAAGAATTGATGCTTTTGAACTGTGGTGTTGGAGAAGACTCTTGAGAATCCCTTGGACAACAAGAAGATCCAACCAGTCCATCCTAAATATTCAGAATATCCAATCCTGAATATTCATTGGAAGGACTGACGCTGAAGCTCCAATACTCTGGCCACCTGATGTGAAGAGTCTACTTAACTGGAAAAGACTGTGATGCTGGGAAAAATTGAAGGCAAGAGGAGAAGGGGATGACAGAGGATGAGACAGTTAGATAGCATCACTGTCTCAATGGACATGAATTTGAGCAAACTCTGGGAGACCGTGAAGGACAGGGAAGCCTAGTGTGCTGCAGTCCATGGGTCGCAAGGAGTTGGATATGACTTAGTGCCTGAACAACAACAAAAATAAGACAGCTTCCACTCCAGACCCTGAATCAGAATTTGTGCTTTAATGAAAACCCCCAGGTGATCTGTAAGCTCAAAGTTTGAGAAGCACTACCTACTCTATTTAATTGTTCATCTTTGCCTTCACAGTGGTACAAAATACCGAAAAGATTTGCAGAACAGTAAAATACTGATGTCTGAGACTTGAGAGAAAAGATAACAGTCAATTACTCAACATTATCTGTTATAATAGTAGGAAAAACATATCATCTTGATTTTCTAGAAACTCTAATTTTCTTTTTGGTTTCCCACAAATAAATCAGCTCTTCCTTTTGTTCTCCAATCCACAGTCAACATTCCCAAGGAAAGTAAGTAGAAACTGTAATTTTTGAGTCTTTTTTCTTGTCTTCCTCTTGATCCTTCTGATAATCTGTTGTATATTATTTCTAAGAAAAGACATGCGCTAACTTGGAAATAAGATGCCCATTAAAATGCATATAAATATATGAAATGAGTTGAGAAAGGCTGCAGACTGGGAAAATGTTCATTTCACTAAGAAGTTTTGAAGTGTAGCACAGGCACTGTGTATTCATGGGAAACACTGCTAGGGTTTTTCATCAAGACATTTTCAGATCCCAACCTTTATATTATTCTATGAAAACTGAAAGAGAAAAATTGGCGCAATCCTTGAACCAAGATAAACAAATTAATGCAATTTTGAAAACAGAAATGACTTTCAAAATAAGAATCTATGGGACTCGAGAGTTGTAAGAAATATTGTCTCACAAGGCTGTGAATTGCTGCACAACACAGATGTCCTTGAAGACTGTGACTATATCTTCCACTTACACAGGGCAAGTTCCTATACTAGTGTCTGTAACAGAGTAGGTATTCAATAAATATTTGTTGAATTAAATTCCATTGAATTCTCCTTGGATCAGGGGTGAGAAAAAGGACTTTCGACTCTATCATGCCTGGTCATTGGAGAGATACATATTATATTTAATTAAACATTTGACTATATTCAAGGATCTCATTTTAAAGCACACTTACTTGCTTACAGTAAGAATTAAAAACTATCTTTACTTCAGAAAGGATGTAAAAACGGAATCATCTAGACAAAAACCTAAGTCAAATTCATCAAAAGTTTCTACTATTTGTGAAATAAATTGTTGAATAGTTCTGTTGGTCATTTTTCTGTCAAATACATAAAACACACTGAAAGACTGTGTCTCTCTGTTGTGGCTCCTTCTCTTGCCATCCTTACTGAAGCACAAAGCTTAAAAAATATTTGAGGTTGGTTGGATGGTTTTTTCCCCAAAAAATTCATGGTCCTTCGCTTTTTCTGAATAACAAAAATATTAAGGAATTCATTATTGGTAAAGGCAATGATCAGATGTTTTGACAGGAGAAATGAGCCTTATAAAATAAATTTAACTTTTACTGTTTCTGATATGTGTTCAGTTGTTCTACAAGTAATAATATGTGGGCATCCACTGTAATGCAATTTGTACTGAGTGGAAAATGCACACAGAGTGCTGGGCATGCAGAAATGCTAAGCATCAGGCCAAATGTAGCATCAAGACAGGATCTGGATGAATCACCATTGACCATTCTGTTATTGATGATCTCTCCTGACATATATGGTGATTTCTCGCCATTGATTCCGTCCATGACCTTGGACCCTCCCCAACTGCTCTAATTCACTTTTCTCATCTGAAAGAGGGTGGACAAAAGAAGAAATGATGGGAAAAGATGACAACATGGACCATCCACATAGAGGTGGGTGAAAGTGAATCCCAGCCAATTTCTTTGGAACCCTCCATGAATACAAAACTTTATTGCCTATAGAGGATCCAGACAGATATTACAGGCCAAGCTTCCCATCCTCTCTACTTATTCTTCTTGAAAATATAACTTGTAAGTTAAGCACAAGATGGAAATCTATCTAAAAAGAGCAACAGTGAACATTAATAGAATCAGCTCTCAGTTCTCTTAAAGATTATCCTTGGCAAAGCTTGTCAGCAAAAACAATCTTCCACTTCACTGCTTACTTTGTTAACAGCCCGTATCTATTTACTCTTAACTTTGCATGTAGCTCACATTCAGGGTTTGTAGCCATTTAGAAACATGAAATTCATAATTTATTGTGGATGGAAGTGCCTTTAAAAATCATCTAGGCCTTACATCAATCTGAATGACTCACAGAAGCTTGAACAAGCCCTGTACTGTGAAACTCACTCCTCCCTGAGGCAACCTACACTACCTGTGGACTGAGTCCTCACTCCAGGAAAAAGGAAAATAACAGTTCTGTTTTTCAGCCTGTCTGATACACAAACTCTCCTTTCCTAGCCCAGCCTGTGTTGTAGGAAGGAGCTGAGAGCATTTAAATAGAGAAATGGACACTTTCCAGTTCCAACTGTTTTAATAAATACAAATCCAAATCTTAAAAATAATCACAGAACGAAAAAATGTTCATAATATCATAAACAGCCAAATATCAATGAAACTGCTCTTCCAATACCAATATAAAAGATGACCATAGACAGTACCTGTGATTAGCCATATTGTAGTCTTATGCTGCCACTTTGTATGTGATACCACCTCTAAGAGGAAGCATGGACATGAAGCAAGAAATTAATCTTCTCTTATTCTCTTGGCTGTACTATTTTACCTCTGGTTCATAACATATACACAAATCCTTGCCTATCCATCTTCATCCTCCCAAAACTGTAATAACTCTTCTTTCCGTTCCTTGTCATCCTTAATCCTCAAAGAACTATTTTATCCTTGCTATGTCTACATCCTTGCCACTCTGTTACTCTTTGACTCACTGCCGCTTGACTTTTATCCTCCCTACTGCGTTACCACAGTTGGCCTTTGAGCAGCATGGGTTTGAATTGTATGGGTTCACTGATATGTGGATTTTTTTCAATGCATATTACAGTCCTACACCATCTGGGGTTGGTTGAATTTGTGGATGAGGAACTGTGGATAATGAGGGTCAATTATAAAATTATACGTGGAATTTCAACTGCATGGCTTTGACACCACTAACACATGCCTCGTTCAAGGGTCACGTGTACTACTCTTTTCAAATTACCAAAAAATTCTTAAATAGTAACTCCAAAATCTTTTTCAGTCCTTAACCCTAATAGACCTCAATGATACACCTAATTCTGTTGATTGCTAGCTTATCCTGAATCTCTTCAATTAGTGCCTTTTAGCTATCTACCATCAACTTTTCATTTTGTTCTGCCTCTCCATTAAGTCAAAGTTATGGTTTTTCCAGTAGTCATGTATGGATGTGAGAGTTGGACCACCAAAAGCTGAGCACTGAAGAATTGATGTTTTCAAGTGGTCATGATGGAGAAGACTCTTTAGAGTCCCTTGGATAGCAAGGAGATCAAACTAGTCAATCCTAAAGGCAATCCACCCTGAATACTCATTGGAAGGACTGATACTGAAGCTAAAGCTCCAATACTTTGGCCACCTGATGCGGAGAGTCAACGCATTAGAAAAGACCCTGAAGCTGGGAAAGACCGAGGGCAACAGGAGAAGGGGACGACAGAGGATGAGATGGTTGGATGGCATCACTGATTCAATGGACATGATTTTGAGCAAACCCCAGGAGACAGTGAAGGACAGAGAAGCCTGACGTGCTGTATTTCATGAGGTTTCAAGGAGTTGGACACAACTTAACAAGAACTCTATTAAATATTGTTAAACACCCTTCAAGGAGCCACCTGTCCCAAAGAAGTTTCATCTATTTTGGGTTTTTATGTTGGTGGCTGCGACTGGCGCATTTAGCACAGGCGGCTGCAACTGGTGCATTTAAACCAGCCAAGAGGAGCTACCCCACGTCCGAGGTCGGGAGCAGAAACCGGGAGGACCCCATGCCTGAGGGGAGGCGGCCAAGAGGAGTTACCCCGCGTCCAAGGTCAGGGGCAGCGGCCGAGAATGCCAGGCTGCAATGGTGCAGGAATAGCCAAGAGGAATTACCTCATGTCCGAGGTCAGGGGCAGCGGCCTAGAGGAGCTACCCCATCTCCAAGGAGCCGTGGCTGCGCGGGCGCAGGAGGGCCTAGAGGAACTATTCCACATTCAAGGTCAGAAGGGGCGGTGGTGAGGAGATACCCCTTGTCCAAGGTAAGGAGCAATGGCTGTGCTTTGCTGGAGCAGCCGGGAAGAGATACCCCACGTGCAAGGTAAGAGAAACCCAAGTAAGATGGTAGCTGTTGTGAGAGGGCATCAGAGGGCAGACACACTGAAACCATACTCACAGAAAACTAGTTAATCTAATCACACTAGGACCACAGCCTTGTCTAACTCAATGAAACTAAGCCATGCTTGTGGGGCCACCCAAGACGGGCAGGTCATGGTGGAGAGGTCTGACAGAATGTGGTCCACTGCAGAAGGGAATGGCAAACCACTTCAGTATTCTTGCCTTGAGAACTCCATGAACAGTATTAAAAGGCAAAATGATAGGATACTGAAAGAGGAACTCCCCAGGTCAGTAGGTGCCCAATATGCTACTGGAGATCAGTGGAGAAATAACTCCAGAAAGGATGAAAGGATGGAGCCAAGCAAAAACAACACCCAGCTGTGGATGTGACTGGTGATAGAAGCAAGGGCTGATGCTGTAAAGAGCAATATTGCATAGAAACCTGGAATGTCAGGTCCATGAATCAAGGTAAATTGGAAGTGGTCAAACAAAAGATGGCAAGAGTGAACGTCGACATTCTAGGAATCAGCAAACTAAAATGGACTGGAATGGGTGAATTTAACTCAAATGACCATTATATCTACTACTGTGGGCAGGAATCCCTCAGAAGAAATGGACTAGCCATCATGGTCAACAAAAGAGTCCAAAATGCAGTACTTGGATGCAATCTCAAAAACAACAGAATGATCTCTGTTCGTTTCCAAGGCAAACCATTCAATGTCACAGTAATCCAAGTCTATGCCCCAACCAGTAACGCTGAAGAAGCTGAAGGTGAACGGTTCTATGAAGACCTACAAGACCTTTTAGAATTAACACACAAAAAAGATATCCTCCTTTTCCTTATAGGGGACTGGAATGCAAAAGTAAGGAGTCAAGACACACCTGGAGTAACTGGAAAATTTGGCCTTGGAATACGGAATGAAGCAGGGCAAAGACTAATAGAGTTTTGCCAAGAAAATGCACTGGTCATAACAAACACCCTCTTCCAACAACACAAGAGAAGACTCTACACATGGACATCATCAGATGGTCAATACCAAAATCAGATTGATTCTTTGCAGCCAATGATGGAGAAGCTCTATATAGTCAACAATAACAAGACCAGGAGCTGACTGTGGCTCAGATCATGAACTCCTTATTGCCAAATTCAGACTTAAATTGAAGAAAGTAGGGAAAACCACTAGACCATTCAGGTATGACCTAAATCAAATCCCTTATGATTATATAGTGGAAGTGAGAAATATATATAAGAGACTAGATCTGATAAATAGAGTGCCTTATGAACTATGGATGGAGGTTCGTGACATTGTACAGGAGACAGGGATCAAGACCATCCCCATGGAAAAGAAATGCAAAAAAGCAAAATGGCTGTCTGGGGAGGCCTTACAAATAGCTGTGAAAAGAAGAGAAGCAAAAAGCAAAGGAGAAAAGGAAATTATAAGCATCTGAATGCAGAGTTCCAAAAAATAGCAAGAAGAGATAAGAAAGCCTTCCTCAGCAATCAATGCAAAGAAATAGAGGAAAACAACAGAATGGGAAAGACTAGAGATCTCGTCAAGAAAATTAGAGATACCAAGGGAACATTTCATGCAAAGATGGGCCCGATAAAGGACAGAAATTGTATGGATCTAACAGAAGCAGAAGATATTAAGAAGAGATGGCAAGAATACACAGAAGAACTGTACAAAAAAGATCTTCACGACCCAGATAATCACGATGGTGTGATCACTCACCTAGAGTCAGATATCCTGGAATGTAAAGTCAAGTGGGCCTTAGAAAGAATCACTACAAAGCTAGTGGAGGTGATGGAATTCCAGTTGAGCTATTTCAAATCCTGAAAGATGATGCTGTGAAAGTGCTGCACTCAGTATGCCAGCAAATTTGGAAAACTCAGCAGTGGCCACAGGACTGGAAAAGGTCAGTTTTCATTCCAATCCCAAAGAAAGGCAATGCCAAAGAATGCTCAAACTACCACATAATTGCACTCATCTCACACACTAGTAAATAATGCTCAAAATTCTCCAAGCCAGGCTTCAGCAATACGTGAACTGTGAATTTCCTGATGTTCAAGCTGGTCTTAGAAAAGGCAGAGGAACCAGAGATCAAATTGCCAACATCTTCTGGATCATGGAAGAAGCAAGAGAGTTCCAGTAAAACATTTCTGCTTTATTGACTATGCCAAAGCTTTTGACTGTGTGGATAATAATAAACTGTGGAAAATTCTGAAAGAGATGGGAATACCAGAACACCTGATCTGCCTCTTGAGAATTTTGTATGCAGGTCAGGAAGCAACAGTTAGAACTGGACATGGAACAACAGACTGATTCCAAATAGGAAAAGGAGTATGTCAAGGCTGTATATTGTCACCCTGCTTATTTAACTGATATGCAGAATACATCATGAGAAACGCTGGACTGGAAGAAACACAAGCTGGAATCAAGATTTCCAGGAGAAATATCAATAACCTCAGATATGCAAATGACACCACCCTTATGGCAGAAAGTGAAGAGGAACTCAAAAGCCTCTTGATGAAAGTGAAAGTGGAGAGTGAAAAAGTTGGCTTAAAGCTCAACATTCAGAAAATGAAGATCATGGCATCCGGTCCCACCACTTCATGGGAAATAGATGGGGAAACAGTGGAAACAGTGTCAGACTTTATTTTTCTGGCTCCAAAATCACTGCAGATGGTGACTGCAGCCATGAAATTAAAAGACGCTTACTCCCTGGAAGGAAAGTTATGACCAACCTAGATAGCATATTCAAAAGCAGAGACATTACTTGGCCAACAAAGGTCCGTCTAGTCAAGGCTATGGTTTTTCCCATGGTCATGTATGGATGTGAGCGTTGGACTATAAAGAAAGCTGAGTGCTGAAGAATTGATGCTTTTGAACTGTGGTGTTGGAGAAGACTCTTGAGAGTCCCTTGGACTGCAAGGAGATCCAACCAGTCCATTCTGAAGGAGATCAGCCCTGGGATTTCTTTGGAAGGAATGATGCTAAAGCTGAAACTCCAGTACTTTGGCCACCTCATGCGAAGAGTTGACTCATTGGAAAAGACTCTGATGCTGGGAGGGATTGGGGGCAGGAGGAAAAATGAAAGGATGAGATGGCTGGATGGCATCACTGACTCAATGGACATGAGTCTGAGTGAACTCCGGGAGTTGGTGATGGACAGGGAGTCCTGGCGTGCTGCAATTCATGAGGTCTCAAAGAGTTGGACACGACTGAGTGACTGAACTGACTGAACTGATATATCTCAAGTTCTGACCTCTTCCACAAGTTTCAGGCTCATTTGCCCCATGAAGACAATAAAGTATAGGCTAATAGCTAAAGGATAAATGGAGATTAGTGAGGAGATTTGGATAGAAGTATATCTAGAGGCAAAAAGAAAATTATAAGAAATAGAAAAGCACATTTAAAAAGATTGCAGACAGCCAAAAAAAGTGATTTATCCAAAAGAATTAAATGAAGACCAATCTAACTGAAGTATAACAGAGAAAAGTTAGAAATGAGAAATCAAGATGACAAGAAAAAAGAGCTAGGTCATATGAGATTTTGTAATTTACACAAAGGAATTTAAACTTTATTCTAAGGGTAACACGAAATAGGAACAGTCAAAGGAATTACATAAGCATATTTGCACATATTTGCATTTTTAGTAAAGATTTCAAGGTTAGTACAGGGATTGGATTGAGAGGGAAATGGGAGAAGTGCAGAATAAGGGGGTGGGGTGCTATTCAGAGTGCATTCAAGAGATGACAAGAGGTGAGGCTAAGAGAGTTATAGTTGCGACCAAGGACAAAGGATAGATTCAGATCTCATTTACTAAATAAAATGGGTAAGACTTCATTGTGGATTGAATTTGTGAGATAAAGGAGAGAAATGAGTCAAGAAACATACCCAAATGTCTAAGCAGGATGTTTTGATGGAAGCTGGCACAGGTCACTGACATGGCTAGATAAAAGGAGAGGAAGTCGGGGGCCAGAAAAGGTGGATTTTCCTTGGTGGTTCAGCTGGTAAAGAATCCACTTGCAATATGGGAGACCTGGGTTTGACCCCTGGGTTGGGAAGATCCTCTGGAGAAGGGAATGGCTACCCACTCCAGCATTCTGGCCTGGAGAATCCCATGGACTAGTCCACAGGGTTGCAAAGAGCAACTTTCATATATATATTAAACTATTTCCTAGACATCCCCATGTGGTTATCCCATAGGCACCTCAAAATAAATCAGTTTAGACTTCATAAGAAACTGTGGGAAGGGACCTTCATCCAAAGAAAAATAAAATTTTAGGGACTTCCCTGGCGGTCCACAGGTTAGGACTCGGAGCTTTCACTGCTGGGGCCTTGGGCTCAATCCCTGACCAAGGATCTAAGACCCTACAAGCCATGCGATGTGGCAAAAAAAAAAAAAAAGAAAAGAAAAGAAAAGAAAGAAAGAAAGAAATCTTATGTGCTATCACTAGAGGAAGGTGGAATGCAAACTGGAGGAGAAAAAGATAGCAGTTGTCCTCATCCTCATCCCATGAGTCTCTTTCTAAGAATACAGCCTCTACATTACCATGAGATTGACCTACCCAAAGAATGTCTTTGACACGTTATTCTCTTGCCCCCAGATCTTCACTATCTTCTCACTGTCTGATAAACGATATCTGGATTCCCCGGACCCTCTGTGATCCATCTCCGCCTTTACTTGTCCAGGCTAACTTGGCCAACTTTCCCTACACAGAGCCCTGACAAGGCCATGACAGCTTTCCTACCCACGCCTTGGGGCATGCTGCCTTCCATTTTACGCACCTGCAATGCCCAAGGAGATTCTAGCCTTCCTAGGAAGTCCAGTCGCGATGTGTACATCCTGAAGCCGACCCACATCACTCATCAGCAGCAATGGTGCTCTCCACGGAATTCTCACGCAACCACATTATGGAATGGGTTCAGGCTAGAACCAGCATACATTAAGATTCCTACCGAAGGACCTTCAAGTTGTGAATGTTCAAAGCTGTGAATGTGTGTTCGCGTGGCTGATCATATAAGTTAGTTCTCATGTCGGGTGTATGCTGTCACATGTGCATATCCGCTGCAAGTGGTTGTGCCTTTGTGTACTTTATTTCAGGTGGCACTGCTCAATTTTAAGGCACAGAGCCTGAACATACAGCGGTGCACAAAGGTTGCAACCGCCATTCAGAATACAGTCCAGTGCGACCACGTCACCGGACGAGAAAAAGAGAAAAATAAGAGCTACTACCCAGACATCACCGAATCATTCTTTCAAGAGGGTAGATAGAACTGAATCCAGCAAGGAAGCTATGCCATCATGTCAGGAGTGAGTGAGATCGCAGCTCACCCTCCATCTCCCATTGCTGACGACCCTTCAGCTCTTCCACTTCCAACCCCTCTCCCCCTCCAGTCAGTGACTCTTCTTGCCTGTTCACTCGATGCCAGCTCCTGTATGCCAGCGGTTGTACTGCACCCCTGTACACTTCAAGGTACTGCACTGTAAGATTGAAAATGTTCCATTTTTTGTGTTTGTTTTGCATGTATTATCTGTGTGATAAGTATTATAAACCAATTACACTATGGTGCTATATAGCCGATTGTGTTAGTTGGCTACCTAGGCTAGTTTTGTGAGACTTACAAACAAATTGGACTTACAAATACACCCTTACTGTAATAACAGTAGCAAGAGGAAACAGGAAACTGTTCAGACAATAATGAATCCACCTGCAATCCAGGAGACCTGGGTTGGGAAGATCCCCTGGAGAAGGGAATGGCAACCCACACCAGTATCCTTGCCTGGAGAATCCCATGGACAGAGGAGCCTGGTGGGCTACAGTCCATGAGGTGGCAAAGAGTCAGACACGACTGAGTGACAACGCACTTGACTTATACCAAACAACCCATTGCTTACTTATGATGATGCTGAAAATCCCTGGGCTCCTGGAAGGCAACAAAGGTTGAGAAATTCCTCCCCTGAATTATGTTATGGGAGCTAATTGCAAATGATCACTTGCTCTAGCATTTGCCAGGGTAAGTCAAATCTCCATCCTTTCTCAGTAACTCTAATGAGACCCAGCTCCACACTTCCCTGCAACTCTTTTACTTGCTTTATGAAACTCTCTCTTCTGTGAGACATTTCACACTAATGAATGTCCTCCCTTTTGTAACAGCTTAAACCATCTCTTTATTTGTCCTGTGCGTTTTGTCTTTCACAACGGTTTGAGAGACTGGATACACAAGTGGATAATGACCAGTCCCTACATAAAAACAGAACTCGGACCCACAATCTAAAGCAACCTACCCTAGGAACCAACCATCCCATTATTTGCAATAAGGAGGCCAGGAAATCAATCTAATGTAAGGAAGACTTGTAGGAAATCAGATTGCTCTTGCCAGGGATTCAGGAAGCCAAACAATAACTCCTGTAACAATCAGCCCCAGATGGCTAGGACTTGATTAAAACCTGACAGCTTTCCCATCAGTTTCTGTTCTTGTTTACAACTTTGGACTAGCAAGAGAAAGCCAAAATCCACTGTTAACTAATCCCACAGGGTGCCCTGCCTCCCCCATGCCAACCATCCCATGTGGCTTTCCCACTCCTCTGCCTGCCTTTAAGTCTTTGCCCAAAGGCTACTGCCTTGGGTGACTCCTGGTCTAGCAAGCTCCGATTCTTGCTTGTTCTCTCTTGGTTAGCCTTTTTTATTTCCATAGTTGGGCAAAATTACACAAGTTAATTTCTAACTCTCTCTGCATGAATAATAATGTCACAAAGCTTGACTGGTATCAAAATTATTTCACTGCCACTTTTCATAAGTGGTAAAGCATTTGCTCCTGGTTTTGTTTTTTTTCTTCTAGCATATGTGTTTAAGTACTTTTATTTGAATGCACTGCTTTTCAAGATATAAAATTAGTGATTAATAAAGATGATGGAAATTGGAACGAGTAGCTAATTTTCCTTGATTCTCTTATTTTAAATATGAACTGATAATTGGTTATTTCTTAAAAAGGCTTGGTAGGAGTTCTTTGCTTAGTCATAACAGTGTATTTTCAGGGAAATTGATACTACATTACACCATTTTATCTTCAGCAGATTATTAACAATATAGAACAGTCTTATGGACTCTGTGGGAGAGGGAGAGGGTGGGAAGATTTGGGAGAATGGCATTGAAACATGTAAAATATCATGTATGAAACGAGTTGCCAGTCCAGGTTCGATGCACGATACTGGATGCTTGGGGCTGGTGCACTGGGACGACCCAGAGGGATGGAATGGGGAGGGAGGAGGGAGGAGGGTTCAGGATGTGGAACACATGTATACCTGTGGCAGATTCATTTTGATATTTGGCAAAACTAATACAATTTTGTAAAGTTTAAAAATAAAATAAAATTAAAAAAAAACACAATATGATTCAACTATGAATAAACATTCGTTTAAATCATTCCTACTACAGCTCCAACTATTTTGCATTCAACTGCTTTTCATAAAGGTGTCTATGGAACAACTGAACTGATTTATGACGGTCTGAAGTGCTCTGGGTGAAGGGTGTCAGACCCACTCTGTTTTTCACTCTACCTAAATAGTATTTCAAACTTTGCAAGATAAATTCCTGCCATCTGGAGGAGAACATTTATTTTTGTTGCCTCCTTGGTTTCTCCTGCTATGACAGTTCTGCCTGTCCTCCTCAGATGGAAGAGTAAAGGATAATAGGAATAACAATCCGTGTCACGCCAGGAGAGGCGGGCTCTGTGAAACCCCCTCCAGCCTCTCTGTAGCTCCAGCAGGAGAGGAATGTATACATGAGTTATCTTGTGTACAGCTGCATCCTGCAAGTAACACAGGCCTTTGTTGACCTTTATTGAAACTTCAAAGTCTAAGGAGTTGATTAAGGAGAAGAGAGGTTATATTATCAATTAATTTTAATTCTTTTTTTATTCCAAGTGTTTTTCTAGATCTAAGAAAAATGACAACCCTTTGCCATTTGCACCTCTAGTGGATTTCCTTCCCAACAGTCTGCTGTTCTGTGAAACTGATTTGACCCCGAGTTGTTTTGAGTGTTCAGGTCAGAAAGGCAATCGAGACAGAGACTTTTTTTTGACAACTGCTTTAAGCAGGCATAAAAATGAACTTGGAAGAATTTTTCGATTGCCATACAAGCATATGTCATGCAGGAAATATCAACCAAGTTCCCCTGCAGAAAGGAATCAATAATGTGCATCTCTTGATGGGTCTGAGAGACCACACTCGCAACCCAGAGCAAGCAGGGGAGGCCAGAGCTCATGAACTTAGCCAAGTAAGGGGCTCCTGTCCAAATCAGCTGCTCTGTGAAATCAACAGCCTAATAACTACTACCACCTCTACCACTTAAAGAACAGATTCATCAGTGAGCAAAATAAACTAAATCAGCACAAATTCAGTCCTTAAATCTGAGCACAGGTTTTGATATTTGAGTGTACATCACTGTTGTCGGGAGAATCTGTGTCACATTTTGTACAAGCATTTTGGACTTGGTGCCAGTTTTTGTAATCTAAGAATGGCGTATATACATGTCACATACAAGGCACAGGGTACACTGCTGCTGATCTCTGATGTACTTTACCAGGCAATTCAAGAGAAAAAAAGTCCTAAAATAATTAGAATGGTTATTGTTTAATAGCTTTAGATTTTCAGTTTTGCAAGATGAAGTATTCTGGAGATTGGTGGTTGTATAATAATGGGAATGTACTTAATACTACTGAACTGTACGCTTAAAAATGCTGGAAGTAGTCAACTTTATTTTTTATATATGTTACCATAATTAAAAAATAAAATCATCAGAACGGGACATTTAATAACCACGACTGAGCGACTTCACTTTCTCTTCTCACTTTCATGCATTGGAGAAGGAAATGGCAACCCACTCCAGTGTTCTTGCCTGGAGAATCCCAGGGACGGCGGAGCTTGGTGGGCTGCCATCTCTGGGGTCGCACAGAGTCGGACACGACTGAAGCGACTTAGCAGCAGCAGCTTAATAAAGCTCCTGATGTCCCTCCCCCTCCACATGTATACATGGTCATGTGAACTCATCAATTAATCTTGGAAACCATCTTTAAAGCTCATTCCCAAATTCCTACCAAATAAATTATTGAACTAACATTTCCAGGTTACCCGGCAATCAGGTCAAAGCTACTTTTCATCTATATTAGCTAAGAATTTTTCTCTTTCTTTAGGCATTTCTTATGAAGTTGCTAGGTTATGGATGTGAAAGAAAAAGAAGAGACAAGAAACTGCCGAAAAGCACGGTTTATGCTTAAGATTTGTTTCTTCCCTTCCTGGTTTTAGGCTAAACCAAGAAAAATCCTCACTAAAAAGTCTGTGTTTCTCATAGAGTTTAAACTGCCCTGGAAACTGAGCTACGTAACCCAGAGAAGATAAAAGAAAGACAAATACATAGGAAAATTGGCTCATTCTGACCTTCTTCGATTTTTTCTTCAAATTATACTATTTCTATTTTATAGTGACATGTTTTATAAACCCATTTGCATCTATTATTTCAGTTAATCTCATTAAACCCCAATCCTGAGTGATAGATATTGTTGTCTTTATCTCATAGATCAGTCATATATATTCAGAAGAGTTCCTTGCCTGAATATAAACAGCTAGGGAGCGGCAGGGAATCGACCTTCTCTCCTCCAACTCCTAATGTGATTTATTTTCCACTCTGCTAGAGTAACACATGCTGATTTAGTCTTTGTTTAACATCTCCCCAAAGGTACAAATGCGCCCGTTCCTTAGGTTGGTCCTTTATTTGCCATAAAGGGAAAAGAGCTCCACCGACACGAGTGATCGCTACATCTAAAAACAAAACAACAGCGACTGGCCGGGTCCAGGTCACTGCCCACTTAACAGACCATAAATAAAGGGTGATTTATTATAAGCCCTCAGTGGAGGCTTCCCAGAGCCTACAGGCAAGCACTGGAGGTGGGTCTGGCTCTGACCCAAAACAGGAACTGGAAAGCTGGAAGGTACCTTGAAGTCCTCTGACCTGACTGTGCCTCTGGACCACAGCACGCTCTATTTCCTCCATTTCCTCTGTATCACCCTCTGGCTCTCTCCCAGAACTCCCAAAATGGCCACTCACAAATGCAACTTCAGTCCCAATGTCAACTTACAAAAAGACCAGAGTTCTCAAATAAGGAACTTGTACTTGTCATGTTCAAACTCTCAATTTCTAGGCAGCAGAAATCCAGAGTTAGCTCAAGTCAAGACTCTACCACTGATACAGTGTATATCCACTAGAATATTGAGTTGGTTTCCTATCACCTTCCCAATGTGAATAATTGATTTCTTTATAAAGAATCATTATGAACTCATATTTAAACACTGATATCTTACAAACCATTATGGTTACCGCAGTTATTGACATACAAATTTTTACATCTTTAGACACTGGGAGCCTCTTCAAAGTGGCTCTAATCCTTCAGCTTTGACTCTTGTAGTCTTTGATAGCTTAGTTTATGTCTGCAGTGACAAAATGTCTCAGGATTATCTTAAAAACGTTTGACCCAGGCCCCTGCAATCAAACATTCCTCCAAGATGCCTTCGTTTCTTTGTTTAAGAGGGCAATCATGTTACTAGGTACCATCCTGCTACAGGGCTAGTCATTATCTTGGTGTTTTAGGTGGGCAGAACTAGAACGCACACACATCACATGTTTAAAGAGAAAGAGCCTAACAAATTCATAATAATACTTTTTTTTTCATAATAATACTTCTAATTTGCTTTTAGAAAGGCAGGCTATTGACTTAAGCTTGTCTATCTTATACCTGTATCTCATGTCTCTTTCCTGAGAAGCTAGTTTTCAGCATCACTAGGAAGAGAGTAATATGTCAGATATATTTGCTCAATCCAAAAGAGCCTGGCGGGCTACAGTCCATGGGGTAGCAAAGGAGTAGGACATGACTTAGCAATTAAATAACATTACAACAACCTCAGAAAAACAATACCAATATTAATTGGTATTAATTAATATTATCAATCACAATATTATCAATCACAGTGATCAACAAAAGCAGTTAACTATTTCTGCTTTTATTTTCTCCAGTCTCTTTCAATTTCTTACTATTTATAGTTACAACATATTTTTCCTTTATAGTCCTCATTTAGTACTAGTTTTATGAGCAAATATATAATTAAAATTTACCCTCTAGCTTTATATCAATGTCTCTGGCCATTTTGTTTGAAGCTCACCTTCTAGTAAATTCCATAAGAGGAACTTACAGGGACAATATTTCCTGAAATTTTGCACAGAGATAAGAGTTTGTGACCTTGATACTGGAAAGTCAGTTTGACTTGATCCAATCATTGGGTCACATTTTTTTTTCCCCAATGAGTATCTTGAATGCAATACTCCAATGATCTTGATGGAAAGCTTTAAAACTTAAAAGTTCATGATAATGTGAGTTTCCTTCCCTTATAAGTAACTGGGTATTTTTTTCTGGATGTCCAATAATTATTTTTCTTTAATGTCCTATAATTTTAATAGAATTTATCAAGATATGAATTGTTCTGGGTCAATTTTCTCAAGTAGTAACCATTATTTCAAACCTTTTGTTTTTATAGTTTTAAAAAATTGTAGATTTAGTAATTATTCTGTTTCCTACCATGCTCGTAGAGAGAGGAACATTAGAAGGACTACTGCAATCATACTTCAGATATTTTTAACATTTTTCTCTCAAATATTTTTATCACTTTCTTCATCACTTTTTGATTTTTGAAGTCTTATTTTCACTTTATATTTTTCTAAAGGTATTATTTACTCAGGTGTTCCATTTAGCTTAGTATTTTTGCTTCTTTTCATTTCTAATTATTTTACATCTAATTATTTCCTGATACGTAGTATCTCACTTCTGAATTTTTCTAATTCTGATTTATGTTGGCTTTCTTCACATGTGGTTTCATTTTCTTTGTGTCTTCTAGCTAACTTTGAAATGATAACTTGTACTTATATTTTTTGTGGTCCCATAGTTATGGCAGGTCTTATACTGGCTGGGTTTGAGGATTCTATTCCACTCCTCTTCTTTTAATAATATTGCAAAGAATCTGATCTCAATTCTTTTTTCTTGCTCATCTTTATGTGAACAAAAATGAAAAGATTGGTTCTGGATAGCA
The DNA here is from genome assembly GCF_019923935.1 of Bubalus bubalis. Lineage (NCBI taxonomy): Eukaryota > Metazoa > Chordata > Mammalia > Artiodactyla > Bovidae > Bubalus > Bubalus bubalis. Next base: position 9,143,166 of record NC_059178.1, on the reverse strand, counting down.
TTTCAAAATTCACAGGTACGTTGCTTCCTTTGGCGTCTCTGCAGTGTGATAAAGCACGGTGGCACACGTTTTGACCTGGTTTTTGCCTCTCCAACTCTAACCTGGACCTTCTCTCCCACACTGTCTCTGGGCCACTCAAATTCTATTCCCAGGAGTTTCTCTTAGCATGGAGCTTTGTCCAGCAAGGGAGCTTTTGCTGGTTCGTTCTGAGAATTCATAGGCAGGAACTACACAAGCCCCTTACAACATTTCCAAGGACTTCTTGCATTTATTCACTATCGAGTAAAGAAGCTTTCTCAAGTTCAGCCAATGTCTGCAAACTGGCCCTCTCAGTACTTCAGTGACTATCTGATGGATGTTCTAGCCTTGCCCCAATGCTCTCCCCAGACAGATCCTGACACAATGCATGTCTTGTAGCTGTCACTGATTTGTCTCCATGTGCTCAAATCTGGAAATTAATGAGGATATTTTATCACCTAATTCTATTATATATGTTATCCATGGAGTTCTTTGATTGGCTCATCAAGCCTGTCTATTTCTACAAGGAGAGGAATTTGGGGAGATCCAAATTCTGCCTGTTATAAAAACCAAGAATCCTACATCAGTTTTTTTTTTCTTCTAAGCAAGATTATTGAGACATAATGTCCATACAATTTATATAGTATTTGTGCATGCTTGCTCAGCCGCTTCAGTCATGTTCGACTCTTTTCGACCCTACGGACTATAGCCCACAAGGCTCTTCTATCCAAGGGATTCTCCAGGCAAGAATACTGGAGTGGGTTGCCATGCCCTCCTCCAGGGGATCTTCCTGACCCAGGGATCAAACCCGTGCCTCCTGCATTGCAAGCACATACTTTACTGCTGAGCCCCCACGGAAGACCTTATGCAGTATATCAGTCTATATTTTTTTTAAACAAATCCATGTAGTTACATAATCACACCACAGTGAACATACCGAACAAATCCATCACTTCCAATGATTTCTTTATAAATGATTCCTTTCAGTTTTCCTGCCCTAACACCGGCCTTTAACACTTCCATTTTCTTCTGCTATACATTTTTCTATTTTTAGCCTTTCGAGTCTGAATTCTTTCACAGAGCAGAATGCAATTGAAACCCACCCCTGTTTCTGTTGGTGATGAATCCCTGGATCTTACAGGCAGGGCTTTCTCAGTGATTCTGCTCCTCCTCCAGTGTTTTGAGCACTTAAAACAGTGTGGGCCCCCAAAAGTACAGAATTCTTACTCCAGGTGCAATGGGTTTTCCACCCAGTGCCTTGGAGGGCTACGGGGTATACCACCTTTCCCGCAGCAGCTTGTGGGTTTTGCTCCTCCATGGCAAACGAACCAAGTGAACTTCTGCTCCTCCTTCAGACCCATCGCTGCTGGAGGCTTTGTCCTGCCAACCCCCACTTTCAGTCTTGCTCATGAGGGCACTGATTTTTAGAACAGCCCGTGGACAGGTGTGAATTTCCCTCATGGATTAAGGTCCCAGGGGTTTTGAACCCTCAGGCCAGCCACACTCCACCTTTATCAAATAAAAAAAAAAAAAATTACTTGAATTTCTTGTTACAACTTGCATGGAGGCCCTGCCTTCTTCCGCCTGCCACAGAAGAAATTATACTCACATCAGAAATGATGTTTGTCCTTGGAGGAGCCCTTCTTTCTTAAAAATCAGGCTAGTTGGATGTACTACAATCTCAGTTCTTTAATGGGTTCAAGAAATGTTATGATTTTGTACATAATCTGTTTGTGTGTGTGTATGTGTGGTTAGTTAGAGGCCAAGCTCTTTCTATATTTCTACTTCATAAAAGGCAGAAGTATCAATATTAAAAGTAAATCTATTTTTGGCTTACTCAGAGAGAATCAGCCTTTCCAGGACATACCTGAGAATCACAATAAATAAAATGGAAACACTAAAGAGATCATCAAACTGAACTGCAGTTGAATACCGCCTGTGTGCATGCTAAGTCACTTCGGTCGTGCCCGACTCTTTGCAGCTCTACGGACCATAACCCACCAGGCTCCTCTGACCATGAGATCCTCCAGGCAAGAACACTGGAGTGGGTGGCCATGCTCTGCTCCAGGGGATCTTCCTGACCCAGGGATCGAACCTGCGTCTCTTGTGTCTCCTGCATTGGCAGGCGGGTTCTTTACCAGTGGTGCCACCAGCAGCTGAATATTAAGTTCAGCTCAATCTGAAGTGGCTGACATTAAATATAATTCAGAAACTATCACTACCCTACATCCTAGCCATGTTTTGTGACTTTTTGCAATTATACAATTATCGAAGAGTGTCTCACAAACTCTGGCTTCTTGTAGATTCACTATTTTAATAGTCAAAACAATCTTGGTGTAAAACAATTTGTCAGCAAGAACATCTCTGCTGCTTCACTAAGAAAGGACACCACCACAAGAATCTATAATTATAATAACATAGCTTAGCCAAATTTAACCCTATTTAAAACCTGTATTTTAACTTAATTGCCCTACTAACTGCAATTTGTGTGTGTGTGTGTGTGTGTGTGTATGTCACTCGTGTCTGACTTCTTTGTGACCCCCGTGGACTGTAGCCCACCAGACTCCTCTGACTATGGAGTTTTCCAGGCAAGAATAGAGGAGTGGGTTACCATATTCTATTCTAGGGCATCTTCCTGACCCAGGGATTGAACCTGCATCTCTTATGTCTCCTGCATTAGCAGGCAGGTTCTTTACCACTGCACCACCTGGGAAGCCCTTACTTGGTCATAAATTCAGTTTTCTTATCAGTGTGGAGAAAGCGAGTTGCCAGCCATATAGTCAACAAAGAATGCTGTAGTGGCCATCAAGCCATCAGTCACAGCAGCTGACCTGACCATGCATTCCGAGTGAATTCAGAACAGGAAAGAATGAAAGAAGTCAGGAAGGCCCTAGATACTTAAGGAGCATATCAGAGGAGTGATTTTGATAGCCTCTACTCTTACGTCTTCTCATAAATGAAAGAGCACTAAATTCATTCAAGATGTTGGGTTTTTTTTTTAACTTAACAGCAATCTTTTGATGTTCTGAATACCTGTTTTTTATATATCTTAGCTCCTCCCTTACCTCTTGGGAACAGTCCCTCAGAGCTATCTGAACGGCTGTCTTCAGTGCTTAAGTCCTCAGCAAGAGTGCTGAATTAAACATAATTCTCGACTTCCTCAGTTCAGTTCAGTAACTCAGTCATGTCTGACTCTTTGCAACCCCACGAACCACAGCACACCAGGCCTCCCTGTCATCACCAACTCCCGGAGTTTACCCAAACTCATGTCCATTGAGTCAGTGATGCCATCCTACCATCTCATCATCTGTTGTGCCCTTCTCCTGCCCCCAATCTTTCCCAGCATCAGGGTCTTTTCAAATGAGTCAGCTCTTCACATGAGGTGGCCAAAGTACTGGAGTTTCAGCTTCAATATCAGTCCTTCTAATGAACACCCAGGACTGATCTCCTTTAGGATGGACTGGTTGGGTCACCTTGCAGTCCAAGGGACTCTCAAGAGTCTTCTCCAACACCACAGATCAAAAGCATCAATTCTTCGGCACTCAGCTTTCTTTATAGTCAAACTCTTACATCCATACATGACTACTGGAAAAACCATAGCCTTGACTAGATGGACATTTGTTGGCAAAGTGATGTCTCTGGTTTTGAATATGCTCTCTAGGTTGGTCATAACTTTCCTTCCAAGGAGTAAGCGTCTTTTAATTTCATGGCTGCAGTCACCATCTGCAGTGATTTTGGAGCCCCCAAAAATAAAGTCTGACACTGTTTCCAATGTTTCCCCATGTATTTCCCATGAAGTGATGGGACCAGATGCCATGATCTTCGTTTTCTGAATGTTGAGCTTTAAGCCAACTTTTTCACTCTCCACTTTCACTTTCATCAAGAGGCTTTTGAGTTCCTCTTCACTCTCTGCCATAAGGGTGGTGTCATCTGCATATCTGAGGTGATTGACATTTCTCCCGGCAATCTTGATTCCAGCTCGTGCATCTTCCAGCCCAGCGTTTCTCAACATGTACTTTGTATATCAGTTAAATAAGCAGGGTGACAATATACAGCCTTGACGTACTCCTTTTCCTATTTGGAACCAGTCTGTTGTTCCATGTCCAGTTCTAACTGTTGCTTCCTGACCTGCGTATAGGTTTCTCAAGAGGCAGATCAGGTGGTTTTCCACAGTTTATTGTGATCCACACAGTCAAAGTCTTTGGCATAGTCAATAAAGCAGAAATAGATGTTTTTCTGGAACTCTCTTGCTTTTTCCATGATCCAGCAGATGCTGGCAATTTGATCTCTCGTTCCTCTGCCTTTTCTAAAACCAACTTGAACATCTGGAAGTTCATGGTTCCCATATTGCTGAAGCCTGGCTTGGAGAATTTTGAGCATTACTTTGCTAGCGTGTGAGATGAGTGCAATTTGTGGTAGTCTGGGCATTCTTTGGCATTGCCTTTCTTTGGGATTGGAATGAAAACTGACCTTTTCCAGTCCTGTGGCCACTGCTGAGTTTTCCACATTTGCTGGCATATTGAGTGCAGTACTTTCACAGCATCATCTTTTAGTATTTGGAATAGCTCAACTGGAATTCCATCACTTCCACTAGCTTTGTTCATAGTGATGCTTCCAAAGGGCCCACTTGACTTCATATTCCTGGATGTCTGGCTCCAGGTGAATCATCACACCATCATAATTATCTCGGTCATGAAGATAATTATCTGGGTCGGGAAGATAATAGTTCTTCTGTGTATTCTTGCCACCTCTTCTTAATATCTTTTGCTTCTGTTAGGTCCATACCATTTCTGTCGTTTATTGAGCCCATCGTTGCATGAAATGTTCCCTTGGTATCTCTAATTTTCTTGAAGAGATCTCTAGTCTTTCCCATTCTGTTGTTTTCCTCTATTTCTTTGCTTTGATCACTGAAGAAGGCTTTCTTATCTCTTCTTGCTATTCTTTGGAACTCTGCATTCAGATGTTTATATCTTTCCTTTTCTCCTTTGCTTTTCACTTCTCTTCTCTTCACAGCTATTTGTAAGGCCTCCCCAGACAGCCATTTTGCTTTTTTGCATTTCTTTTCCATGGGGATGGTCTTGATCCCTGTCTCCTGTACAATGTCACGAACCTCCATCCATAGTTCATAAGGCACTCTATGAGATCTAGTCCCTTGCATCTATTTCTCACTTCCACTGTATAATCATAAGAGATTTGATTTAGGTCATACCTGAATGGTCTAGTTGTTTTCCCTACTTTCTTCAATTTAAGTCTGAATTTGGCCATAAGGAGTTCATGATCTGAGCCACAGTCAGCTCCCGGTCTTGTTTTTGCTGACTGTATAGAGCTTCTCCATCTTTGGCAGCAAAGAATATAATCAGTCTGATTTCGGTGTTGGCCATCTGATGACGTCCACGTGTAGAGTCTTCTCTTGTGTTGTTGGAAGAGGGTGTTTGCTATGACCAGTGCATTCTCTTGACAAAACTCTATTAGCCTTTGCCCTGCTTCATTCTGTAACCCAAGGCCAAATTTGCCTGTTACTCCAGGTGTTTCTTGACTTCCTACTTTTGTATTCCATTCCCCTATAACAAAAAGCACATCTTTTTTGGGCATTAGTTCTAGAAGGTCTTGTAGGTCTTCACAGAACTGTTCAACTTCAGCTTCTTCAGCGTTACTGGTTGGGGCATAGACTTGGTATTACCATGATATTGAATGGTTTGTCTTGGAAATGAACAGAGATCATTCTGTCATTTCGGAGAGTGCATCCAAATACTGCATTTCGGACTCCTGTTGACTTGACTCCTTAGGTTGTACTTTTTGTTTTTTTCAGTTGACAACAAAAACAGATATAGCATAGTATCTGAACAAAAATATTACCTCAAGTTTCAGAAAATTGATACTAGCTTTACTTAAAATAAAATCCCCTTTTTCAAGGTGCCTTACATTTCAGATCACATATGTTTAAGGGCCTTATATCATTTGTTTTACTCTGTGCCAACACTGGACTTCATAAGCAATTGGGACCAAGAACTGGGAGTTCATTGAGAACCTGTCTCTCTCTCAGCTCTGCTTCTTTGGCATATTCTCTTTCCTCTTTTTCTCTGGGACTAGTTTTCATTGCTTCATGATGAATGAACATTGTTAAATATTACCAGGACAGAGCCCAGAAGCTGGTATTTCCTGGGTTTGAGTGGACAACTGAGACGGGTCAGCAGCTGACCACTGGTTTACCATCTGTGGTCAAGGTGTCAGGGTCAAGGTTAATGGTGGGTACTCGGTGGGGAGGAAGTGGGCAGATGTAACAAGATGCTTCCTGCATTTTGTGTTACCTTTGACCACAGCTCCTTCTATGTATCCATCCCTGCATGGTTATGGCACTGTGACCCTACAGAAGAAATGATGTGCAGACATTAAATAGGTTTAGTGTGTTTATTGTGGCTTCTCCAGTGGCTCAGCAGTCAAGAATTCACCTGCCAATGCAGGAGACACAGGTTTGAGCCCTGGGTCAGGAAGACCCCCAGGGAAAGGAAATGGCAACCCACTCCCGTATTCTTGTCTGGAGAATCCCATAGACAGAGGAGCCTGGTGGGCTATAGTCCATGGGGTCTCAAAAGGTCAGATGTGACTGAGCAACTAAAAACAAAACAACAAACAACGTGATTATTTGGTATTATCTCCCCTTCCTTTTGCAGAAAACGTTCTGTTTCCCTGGAAAACTATGCCTTGTCTACAGAACACCCTTCTCAGTGATCAGATAGTTGTGTTGTTTTTGTTCATTGTTCCTTTGTCACACCTGTGTAAACTGTAGGCAACTGTTAGTGAACTATTTGACTCCCTCCACCCTACAGAAAATCCAGTTTTGTCTCCGTTTCCAATTTGTTTCAACTTTCCTTTATTCCACACAAATGTGTGCTCCTTTGACCTTTCCTTGAACGGGTTAAACATTTTTCTGGGCTTCTTCATATCCTGAGTAAAAGATCATGTCACAAGAGTAAAATATTTTTATATCTGTACATGTCAAGGTTTTGTCTTTTTCTGAATTCTTTGTCATCAATATCACTATTCTGAGCTTATTTCTTTTTAACTTGGGTCAGCCTTACAGTAATCTCAAAATTTTTATATATCAGAAGATTCTTTACCTTAAAGAATATACTACTTTTTAGTATGTAGGTCAAAATTCAAGAAACCTTTAATACAATTAGAACTGAAAACATTGAAGTTGTCTGTGGCTCCAATTCTTTGCTGGGATTATGGCTAGTGATTTATGCATACTAAGGGCCTTGTAGCTTTCACTGATGTGTTCCTGGGCCCTCAATAGATCATAACATGTGCTCTATAAGTGTTTGGTAAGTTAAATAGTGAATATAAACTTTAAAGGTAGCTTTCTGACTACGTACACTTTTGAAAATATTTTTTAAAGGTCAATTAAATTAAAATGTTCAAGACTACTTTTATCACATTATGGCCCATGATGGAGAAGGGGGCAGGCAGAACAAATACAGTGAATTCAATGAAGAATAATTATATAAAGCAACATTTACTTAAAAATAAAAATGAAAACTTTGAGAAAAGTCAGAACAACCTTAATCCCTAACACTTAACAGGTGGCAGAATGTAGGGAGAAACAGCAAATCTTGTAAAAACAAATACTTTGCTAGTGTTTTCTCACTATTGAGACAGAACTATGGGATTCAAAAGACAAGAATGTTCAGAATTCCTCGTGGGAGGGAAGGTGAAAGGGGAAAGATGGTATCATCTTTCATTTTGTCTTGGTATTTTTTTATGTTCAATAATGTCTGTCTATTCTCAGAGGAAGAGATGATTGGATACATCACCAACTCAATGGACATGAACTTGAGCAGTCTCTGGGAGACAGTGTAGGAAAGGGAAGCCTGGCGTGCTGCAGTCCATGGGGTCGCAAAGAGTCAGACACAATTTACTGAATGAAAAACAAATTTTCAACTGCTGTATTCTGTTCTATTTTTTTCCCAAGTAATATTTCAAAATTAAACTCTGAACTTATTTTCTTTCCTTTTAGAGAAATCTTCTGCTCAGTTTCTCCCAAGAGGGATGAGCAGGCTCAGGGAAAATGGAAAGATATAAAGCTGGCAGACAGTTCTCCTGTCAAGATAATTCTATCACAGAGACTATGGTTAATTTTACAGTGTAAAAAATCCTTGTTTATTGTAGAAAATCAAGAGATTTATTGTAGTAAATCAAAAGAGATATATTTTTTGAATATTTATAGTGTTACCACTTTGAACAAAACATTCTTTTTGAACCTAACACTGTCACTAAGAAAGCGTCTGTCCAACTGATTATGTCAATAAAGAGGAGAAAGAAGAGGAGGAGGTGGAAAAGGAGTAACAGTCTTTTTGAAAAATATTTTTAAATTCTAAACTGCCGCAAAAATGACACTGGACTAATTAAAATGATCTTTGGACTAATTATTACCCTATTTATATATTTCATCGAAAATAAACCAAAACTGGGGAGGTGCTATTCCTCTAAGGATGATATTAAAGATAGTTTTCAGCAACTGGTGAATCATGACTCTCATACAGATATAAAAATGAACATATGTTAAAGGTTTTATTTTACTCATCTGATATGACAGAACCAAGTAGATATTATTACTGATTCAAAGGAAAAGTCAAAACAGCACACGATGATGTGGAGTTTAAAAAAAGTCAAGGTTACTTGCAAATGTGGGCAAAACTGGATTTCCTAGAAGGGAGGAAATCAATTACAATCACTACCAAAGAGAATAGCCTTCACATATCTGTTAGTTACCTATAATAAATAAATAATTGCAAAGTAGTTGGAAGACAATGAATAGGACCAGAATAACCAGGAAAGGTACACTGTAGACACTGCATAGTTTTTCTACAGGCAGTGTTGGTTGCTCAGTCGCGCCTCTTTGTGACCCCATGGATTGTAGCCTGCCAGGCTCCTCTGTCCATGGATCTTCCAGGCAACAATGCTGGAGTGGGTGGCCATTTCCTTCTCCAGGAGATCTTCCTGACCAGGGATCAAACCTCAGTCTCCCGCATGGCAGGCAGATTCTTTACCATGTGAGCCACCAAGGAAGCCCATTTTCTCCAGACACACATACACTAAGACACTTCTACAGTGACTTCCCATAGATAAAGTAATGCCACAAGGAGGGGCCTGTGATACCTAACCATCACTGAGAAGTGTTGTTGTACTTCTGACAATGGGAGACCACCTCCTCTAAAGCGCTCCATTTCAGATGCACTATTTCCCCTTTATCCGTATCTTTCTCTCAAAGTGCAGTCAGCTCCGTCTGATGTTGACAGGTACTGCCACTTGTGCGGTCAGCCCCTTACAACCACTCTGCTGATACATTGTCTCTTAAGCACAGCTCATTGTAGTTTATCTTCTAAATGATGAAAAACGTAGCTATCTGTCTTGATTCACTTGGTCCCTATGTTTGTATCCCTCTTTCTCGGTATTTTAGCAAAGCAACTCAACACAAGACTTAGGCTTTTCATTCTCATTTTTCATTCTAGCTATCATTATCCTTACATATTAGACAATTATGAGCACTCTGGTTCGTGATAAGTTTCTTTTCATCATTAGTTTCCATTCTAATATTCTTCCACAATTACAATTAAGTATTAATCTGTGGAGCATAACATAAGGCCAGTGAAACAGGTATCATCCAAGCTGGATGGAATTAGTGATGTAAATAATATACCTTTCTGGATGATACTCAAGTCACTAGCCTCCTCCCTACAAAATAATTCCATCATTTGGTGTTTCCCTAGACACTGAGCCTCAAGGCCTCTTCTTACACTAGCAGGCCTTAAAAGTTGGGCATTTTCCTTCTTCCTTTCTGTTTTTCCTATCTTCCTTTCCCTTCCTTCTTCAAACATTTAAAAGGATGTGAAAAGTGCTAAAACAGCTACATAGAAAAGATGATAAAGTACCAAGTTCCAGGGCTACTGAGCCAGTGAAGACAACAGACATGCCCCAAATAATTAGAATTATACCACAGTGACAGACTTCCCTGGTGGATCAAATGGCAAAGAAGTCACCTGCAATTATAGCAGAAAGTTGAAAATGCTCTGCCAGGGCCCAGAAGACAGAGTGTTTAAAACATTTTGGATCTGCCAGGCAAAATCTTGATGTCTTTATCTGCACTGTGAAATTAAATTTCTAAAACATCATTGGTTTGAGGGTATTGTATCTTCTTTAAGAAAAAAAACTTTTAAACAACTTACTTTTTATTTGGCTGCATCGTTGAGACATGCAGGATCTTTACTTGCAGCACATGTGGTCTTTTCTTCATGACACCTGAGGTCCTGAGTTGCGGCATACGAACTCTTAGTTGCAGCATATAGGATCTAGTTCCCTGACCAGGAATGGAACCCGGGCCCTCTACTCTGGGAGTGCAGAGTCTTAGCCACTGGACCACCAGGGAAGTCCCTGTATCTTTTGTCTTAATTTTCCTCCAACCCGCCATCTTTTTTCTCCCTGCGTTAGCCATGTCTTTTATTGTCTATGCTCTGATGTTTTGACATCTGGGGCCTTGCTGATGCTGGAAGGGCTGTCCTTTCTAAGCACAGTCAACCCCTAGAGGCAGGAAACAACTCACTGAGTGTGAAGTGTGCACTTTTCGAATACAAACCAACCAATCCAGAGCCCCCTCTATCAGATTCTCACATGCTGGGCCATTATCCACCCCAGGGCCACTTGCCGGACAACTTGGAACCAGACCCTACGCCTTAGAGCCCACCAAAATTATTCAAACTAGCAGTCCTAAACCTGCCCACCTTGCCTGCATATCCTTCTGAAAAAAAAAAAAAAAAAAAACACAATACAGGGTCTTACTCACCATTTCTGCCTCTCTGGGTGGTTCCCACGGCTGGATGTGCCCAAATCTCTAGCCTATGAGCCACAAACAACTTTTCAATAACAGTTATTTCTTAAATCTATTGGTCTTACTAAAACTTCAACTTGTCTTTTAATACATTATATTTTAAAACACTTCGAAGCTCTCATTCTCCCTCCCTGTCTTACTTCCTGTCCTCTCCATTTTACTTTGCTAGTACAGACTGATTTGTTTTTTCTACTCTATTATCGAAAAATTTTCTCTCTTCTGACACAAACAATTCTTGTCAACAGCTTCTCCCATAAGAGTGCTCTACTCTTTACACCATTTGGTAGAGCAAAAACAACAACAAATGATTTTTAAGCTTAATTTGTTCAACTTTAAAAGATGGGCATCATCAAAACATCTATAAATAATAAATGCTGGAGTTGTTGCTGTTTAGTCGCTCAGTTGGGTCCGACTCTTTGTAACCCATGGTCTATAGCCTGCCAGGCTCCTCTGTCCATGGGATGTCCCAGGCAAGAATACTGGGTTAGTTGCCATTTCCTTTTCCAGGGGATCTTCCCAGCCCAGGTATCAAACCCACATCTCCTGCATGGCAGGCAGATTTTTACCACTGAACCACGGAGGATGTGATGAAAAGGGAACCCTCCTACACTGTTGGTGGGAATGGCATTTTGTATAGCCACTAAGGAGAACAGTATGGAAGTTCCTTAAAAAACTAAAAATAGAGTTAGCATATGATCTAGCAATCCCACTTCTGGCATATATCCAGAGAAAACTATAATTCAACAAGATACATGCACCCCAGTGTTTTCTGGAGCACTATTTACAATAGCCAAGGCAACCTAACTGCCCATCAACAGATGAATGGATAAGGAAAAGGTGGTGATATATATATATATATATATAAAATATTACTCAGCCATAAAAAGAATGAAATAATGCCATTTGTAGTAACACAGTATGATAATCTCTAGATCTATCTAAGTGAAGTAAATCAGACAGAAAAACAAATATCATATGATATTGCTTATACATAGAATCTAAAAGTATGATACAAATGAACTTATTTATGAACCAGAAATAGAATCACAAACACATGTATGATTACCAAAGGGGAAAGGTAGGGAGATAAATTAGGAGTTTGGGATTAAAATATACAGCTACATATAAAAGAGATAAACAAAAAGGACCTATTGTACAGCACAGGGAATTATACTCAACCTCTTATAATAAGTTAAAATGAAAAAAAAACCATATATATATATATGCATACATGTATATCTGAATTTGTACATATACATAAAAGAAAGTAGGGAAAACCACTAGACCATTCAGGTATGACCTAAATCAAATCCCTTATGATTATACAGTGGAAGTGAGATATAGATTTAAGGGCCTAGATCTGATAAATAGAGTGCCTGATGAACTATGGAATGAGGTTCGTGACATTGTACAGGAGACAGGGATCAAGACCATTCCCATAGAAAAGAAATGCAAAAAAGCAAAATGGCTGTCTGGGGAGGCCTTACAAATAGCTGTGAAAAGAAGAGAAGCGAAAAGCAAAGGAGAAAAGGAAAGATATAAACATCTGAATGCAAAGTTCCAAAGAATAGCAAGAAGAGATAAGAAAGCCTTCTTCAGTGATCAATGCAAAGAAATAGAGGAAAACAACAGAATGGGAAAGACTAGAGATCTCTTCAAGAAAATCAGAGATACCAAAGGAAAATTTCATGCAAAGATGGGCTCGATAAAGGACAGAAATGGTATGGACCTAACAGAAGCAGAAGATATTAAGAAGAGGTGGCAAGAATACACAGAAGAACTGTACAAAACAGATCTTCACGACCCAGATAATCACGATGATTAGGTCAGTGATCACTGACCTAGAGCCAGACATCCTGGAATGTGAAGTCAAGTGGGCCTTAGAAAGCATTACTAGGAACAAAGCTAGTGGAGGTGATGGAATTCCAGTGAAACTATTTCAAATACTAAAAGATGATGCTGTGAAAGTGCTGCACTCAATATGCCAGCAAATGTGGAAAACTCAGCAGTGGCCACAGGACTGGAAAAGGTCAGTTTTCATTCCAATCCTAAAGAAAGGCAATGCCAAAGAATGCTCAAACTACCTCACAATTGCACTCATCTCACATGTTAGTAAAGTAATGCTCAAAATTCACCAAGCCAGGCTTCAGCAATACATGAACCATGAACTTCCAAATGGTCAAGCTGGTTTTAGAAAAGGCAGAGGAACCAGAGATCAAATTGCCAACATCTGCTGGATCATGGAAAAAGCAAGAGAGTTCCAGAAAAACATCTATTTCTGCTTGATTGACTATGCCAAAGACTTTGACTGTGTGGATCACAATAAACTGTGGACAATTCTGAAAGAGATGGGAATACCAGACCACCTTACCTGCCTCTTAAGAAACCTGTATGCAGGTCAGGAAGCAACAGTTAGAACTGGACATGGAACAACAGACTGGTTTCAAATAGGAAAAGGAGTACGTCAAGGCTGTATATTGTCACCCTGCTTATTTAACTTATATGCAGAGTACATCATGAGAAACGCTGGACTGGAAGAAACACAAGCTGGAATCAAGACTGCCGGGAGAAATATCAATCACCTCAGATATGCAGATGACACCACCCTTACGGCAGAGAGTGAAGAGGAACTAAAAAGCCTCTTGATGAAAGTGAAAGTGGAGAGTGAAAAAGTTGGCTTAAAGCTCAACATTCAGAAAACGAAGATTATGGCATCTGGTCCCACCACTTCATGGGAAATAGATGGGGAAACAGTGTCAGACTTTATTTTTGGGGGCTCCAAAATCACTGCAGATGGTGACTGCAGCCATGAAATTAAAAGATGCTTACTCCTTAGAAGGAAAGTTATGACCAACCTAGAGAGCATATTCAAAGGCAGAGACATTACTTTGCCAACAAAGGTTCGTCTGGTCAAGGCTGTGGTTTTTCCTGTGGTCATGTATGGATGTGAGAGTTGGACTGTGAAGAAGGCTGAGTGCTGAAGAATTGATGCTTTTGAACTGTGGTGTTGGAGAAGACTCTTGAGAGTCCCTTGGACTGCAAGGAGATCCAACCAGTCCATTCTGAAGGAGATCAGCTCTGGGATGAAGGAATGATGCTATAGCTGAAACTCCAGTACTTTGGCCACCTCATGTGAAGAGTTTACTCATTGGAAAGACTCTGATGCTGGGAGGGATTGGGGGCAGGAGGAGAAGGGGACTACAGAGGATGAGATGGCTGGATGGCATCACTGACTCGATGGACGTGAGTCTGAGTGAACTCCGGGAGTTGGTGTTGGACAGGGAGGCCTGGCGTGCTGCGATTCATGGGGTCACAAAGAGTCAGACACAACTGAGCGATTGATCTGATCTGATCTGATCTGATCTGATATATATATGAATCACTTTGCTGTACATCTGAAACAAATGACATTGTAAATCAACTACATTCCAATAAAAATTTTTAAAAAGAGAAATGTCATTTGATTAAGCAGCTACTGTTCTGAAGCTGAAAATCATAAATGAACCAAATATCCTAGTTTAATAAAATAGACGGGAGAATACACGTTGAGATGAGCACGTACATACACATACATGCACAAACTAGGGGTGAGTCCCAGGTGGATATGAGGATGGGGTAAATGAGCTCAATCCCTTTAAATTAAGCAAATACAAAGATGAACTCCTGCCTTCCCCCTTAGTAGAATTTTGGGTCTGAAAAATCATGGTCTACTAAGAAAGGGAAAGACTGAAAACATCCATTTAGCTTCCATTCTATAACATTAGTTAAATACACCAAGTGTCTTATCAGAGATAGCTGCAAATTGAAATGAAAAAAAAAAAAAAAAAAGCAAAAGAACTACAAAACAACAAGTAGGAAAAGAGACTGTCTTCTGAATTATATACAAACATACTCTCTGGATATCCCAGCATGCTCTTATTGAAAAATAGACACAGTCTAGCAATTGTGGAAAGAACTTATAAAGCCAAAAGATTTCTTGGACCTATCAGCATCAAAAGTTCAAGAGCCCTCCAGCTCCTCTAACAGGTCCTTATACAGAGTAGTGAACCTAGAAAACTTGGCAGGTACAAAGGATTCCATGGAGGTTCAGAAGCAACCGAAGGCAGACATATCTTCCCAGGGTAGCAGTTTATTAAGGTGTTTCATATTCCAAGAAAGTCAACTGAAAAATATCATGACTCCTCAAGTGAAACAAAAAGAATGTGAATATTAACCATCATTAAAATAAAAAGAAACCCCCAATAGACCTTTATGATTAAACAGCCATTTGCAGATGGTGACTGCAGCCATGAAATTAAAAGACGTGTGCTCCTTGAAAGAAAAGCTATGACAAACCTAGACAGCAAATTAAAAAGTAGTGATATCACTTTGCCAACAAAGGTCCATCTAGTCCAAGCTATGGTTTCTCTATTAGTCATGCATGGATTGAGAGTTGGACATAAAGAAGGCTGAGCACCCAAAAATCAATGCCTTAAAACTGTGGCGCTGGTGAAGGCCCTTGCGAGTCCCTTGGTCTGCAAGGAGATCAAACCGGTCTATCTTAAAGGAAATCAACCTTGAATACTCATTGGAAGGACTGATGCTGAACTGATGGATTCACATCTTGGCCACCTGATGTGAAGAGCTGACTCACTGGGAACGACCCTGATGCTGGGAAAGACTGAGGGTAGGAGGTGAAGCAGGCAACAGAGGATGAGATGGTTGGATGGCATCACCGATTCAATGGACATGAACTTGGGCAAACTCCGGGAGATGGTGAGGGACACTGAAGCCTGGCATACTGCAGTCCCTACAGAGGATGAGATGGTTGGATGGCATCAGCAATTCAATGGACATGAACTTGGGCAAACTCTGGGAGATGGTGAGGGACACTGAAGCCTGGCGTACTGCAGTCCCTGGGGTCATAAAGAGTTGGCCACAACATGGTGATTGAACAACAACGACTTCTTCACTGAATATAAACGTGAATTGTAAACTGGTGCTTCCACAGGCTTGACGATTTTATCATACAAATTTATTAAAATAAAATCAGATTATTCAAATTTAGAAGAGGAAGACGTTAACCAATATACCAAGTATGTCACGTTTCATATTTCTCTACATGTATTTGTCACAAGATTAGGTAAACAAATATTTCCTGAATTATCAACTAATGATCTAGTTCTCATACTAGGGTATCACAAAAGCACACTCACTCACCTACCCTAGCCCCTTTTATAACAGCTAAAGGAGTTCTTTTCTTTGACTATTCTCTTTCAGCACTCACCGGATGTCTACACCTGAGACCCTTCAGGTGGAGAGGGATTAAATTCACCCAGCAGATGTAGGGAGACTGCTCTGAATGTGTTCTCTCTAACCAGTCCACTCAGAATGGCTGTAACTGACCATATAGTCAAACTATAGGTCTTGAATTCAAACTATAGGTCTTGAATTTCTTTGATCCTTTGCAACTATGAAAGAATTTATAATCTATTATTGATAAAATAATTTTAAGTTGATTTTTATCATTATTAAGCTTCTTAAATTGATAAATGAGTAAACAACTGTGTTACCTTATTCAAGAGATATCAGGATAACACGTTTCAACTGGCTGTTATGTCTTTGAAGTCATTCCTGCTAACTTTTCATTGTGAATTTTGGATATGGAGAAAAAGTTGAAAGAATAGCAGGATAACCACGAATGTACCCACCACTTTGATTCAATCTTTATTTACATACATGTCACCATCCTTATTGTGTGTATGTACAACATATTTTTGATAGCCTATTTGAAAGCAAATTTTAGACATCATGATATTTTACACCTAAATATTTCCCATGCACCTTCTTAAAAAGCTATTTTTTTTTTACTGCAATTCTATTATCATCTAAGAAAATGTTTTTCCTAATATGGCTCAGTGTCTATCATATATTTAAATTTCCTCAAACGCCAAATTCCATTCATAGCTCTTATACCTCTGCTGCATATGTAATTTTGCATAAAGCTATTTTGTCTTTTATGGAGAAGGAAATGGCAACCCACTCCAGTATTTTTGCCTGGGAAATCCCATAGACAGAAGAGCCTGGCAGGCTACTGTCCATGAGGTCTCCAAGAGTCGGATATGACTTAGCTCCTAAACAACAACAATATATTTTATACTTTCTTTTTAAAACAAGGATTCAACGAGGGTTTACATACTGCATCTGGTTGCTGTATTTTTTAGTGTCTTTTACTCCAGCACAGCCACCCCAACTCCCTACCTTTTTAAATGCACACGGAACATTCTCTAGGGTAGATCACACGTTAAGCCACAAAAGAAGAAATAAATTTATGAGGAAAATGTCAAAAAAAAAAAAAAAGAATGACATTGATTTCTTGGAATAGTTTAGGGCAAGTGTTCTTGTTCTTGAATTCTTAATCCCTTTATTTTCTGTCAACTGGAAATAAGGTCAACAGATTTATTTAGATTGAGGTAGTTTTGACAAGATTAGTTCAAGAGTGATGCTGTACCATATATACTGCATAACAAGTTCACAGTTAGGAGAGGTGACCTAAGAGTTCCTTGTAAAGTTCCACTGCCTCCTCTGCAGTTAAGTGCTCTGTGAAGTAAAGCTTGTGGCATGTAAATATCCTTCCTTGAAACCACTTCTTCACTCCAGTAATCCTTCCTGACCCATTGTCTCACTGAAGGGTGCATAATGTTGGTTTCTATTCTTCTGCATTTATCTGCTGGGGGAAAAAAGACCTTCCTCTTATCCGTTTGAACACAAATCTCTTTTCTCCCTCAAAGACAAAGTAAATGATTAATTCCTTCTCCTTCATTAGCAAATCTTCAGAGTAAAGATTTGGTAGAAGATTTACCTCCCAGGGTGGCAAATGAATTTTATTCTTTGATTATCACATTTGAGTTCATAGACTTTCATTTGCTCAATGCTTTACAATCAATTAGACTCATTATTCTTTTTGATGTTCAAGTTACCCCAAAAGTCGCTAGTGGGAATACCTTCAAGCTCAATCTTTGAGTGCTTTCTTTCCTGAAAGGAGCTAGGTTCATCTGCCTCAGACTGAAAATCACCTATATGGCACATTATATTACATCAATTTATAAATTAAAAAAAAAAAAACTGAAGTACAGAAAAGTTAAGTAACTTGAACAAGACTATAGAAAAAGTTGTATGGGAAGGAAAGGGCCGGATTTAATTTTAGGCAGAGTGGTTTCATAACTCTTTTTTCCCTAAGAATAGGGATTCAAATCACTTTTTAGAATATGTATGTACTGAAAAGGAAAGGGTAAAACAGATGTATCTGATTTAGGAAACCGAATTATCAAACTTATATATATATATATATAAGCTTTTCAGGAACAAAGCTGGAATAGTTAATATTCATCACACAGAGATATTAAGAAAAAATTAAGTTTAAAATGATGGTGATAAAAGTCTAAACCAGAGAGAAAGAGGGAAAACAGAAAAGATCTTTTTAAAAAGAACTAGATAAAATGTAAAGACATTTAGCAATCAGAGAGGCTTGTGGATCATATCAGAGACAGTTTTGTGAGATGCACACAATACTTTGCAGCATCTTGCTGGGTGCGATATTTGAGTGGAAAGATTGGCTGGGGAAGGAATTCTGCCTGGAGTTCTAGTTTTACCACTAATTGGCTGCTTGACTCTGAGCAAGTTACTTAAATTCTCTGTGTCTGAGTTCCCTAATCTGTAAAATGGTAAAATGATAGATTTATGTCACAGATTCATTGAGGAGTAGAATGAGTTAATATAGATGTAGTAACCTGGTGTGTAGTAAATAAGAGTTAAGCTACAGCAACCCACTCCAGTATTCTTGCCTGGAGAATCCCATGGACAGAGGAGACTGGTGGGCTACATGTAGTCCATACGGTTGCAGAGTTGGACACGACTGAAGCAACTTAGCATGCAGGCATACCATTGTTTTTGGAATACGTGCATTTTATCAGGATGGCTACTCAACATTAAACTCACTTTCACCTTTGATTTCATGGTCCAGGGGTCTGTATCCTGCCAAACTTCTGCTGTGTCTTGCTAAAGGAAAGTTGGGAAACTAAACAGAATAATAAAGAACATTACAGCAAGCACCCTCTGCTGAGGTCAGTTTGTCTCATTACTGAACTTCTAACATGCCAGATCTTGGCTTTTTCCTCAACCAGAAAGTCCTCCTTTATTTTGCTTAGTTATAAGCTATCTATGTTTCAAGGTTTTGTTCAAGGCCCATGGCATTTTCTATGATTTTACTGCCCTGGTGATTGCCCTTCCCTACAATGTTTACTATCTTGGAAATAGTTTTATGTGGTCAAGAATTTAGTAATATCCTCTTCTAGTCTTTTCTCATCTCTTTTTGCCCATGTATGTCTTTCTGCTACTGTTTCATGTATATGTGTGTCAGTTCAGTTCAGTCGCTCAGTCGTGTCAGACTCTTTGCGACCCCATGAATCACAACATGCCAGGCCTCCCTGTCCATCACCAACTCCCGGAGTTCACTCAGACTCACCTCCATCGAGTCAGTGATGCCATCCAGCCATCTCATCCTCTGTCGTCCCCTTCTCCTCCTGCCCGCAATCCTTCCCAGCATCAGAGTCTTTCCAATGAGTCAACTCTTCGCATGAGGTGGCCAAAGTAATGGAGTTCCAGCTTTAGCATCATTCCTTCCAAAGAAATCCCAGGGCTAATCTCCTTCAGAATGGACTGGTTGGATCTCCTTGCAGTCCAAGGGACTCTCAAGAGTTTTCTCCAACACCACAGTTCAAAAGCATCAATTCTTCGGGGCTCAGCCTTCTTCACAGTCCAACTCTCACATCCATACATGACCACTGGAAAAACCATAGCCTTGACTAGACGGACCTTTGTTGGCAAAGTAATGTCTCTGCTCTTCAATATGCTATCTAGGTTGGTCATAACTTTCCTTCCAAGGAGTAAGTGTCTTTTAATTTCATGGCTGCAGTCACCATCTGCAGTGATTTTGGAGTCCAAAAAAAAATAAAGTCTGACACTGTTTCCACTGTTTCCCCATCTATTTCCCATGAAGTGATGGGACTGGATGCCATGATCTTCGTTTTCTGAATGTTGAGCTTTAAGCCAACTTTTTCACTCTCCACTTTCACTTTCATCAAGAGGCTTTTGAGTTCCTCTTCACTTTCTGCCATAAGGGTGGTGTCATTTGCATATCTGAGGTTATTGATATTTCTCCTGGAAATCTTGATTCCAGCTTGTGCTTCTTCCAGTCCAGCGTTTCTCATGATGTACTCTGCATATAAGTTAAATAAGCAGGGTGACAATATACAGCCTTGACGTACTCCTTTTCCTATTTGGAACCAGTCTGTTGTTCCATGTCCAGTTCTAACTGTTGCTTCCTGACCTGCATACAGGTTTCTCAAAAGGCAGGTCAGGTGGTCTGGTATTCCCATCTCTTGAAGAATTTTCCACAGTTTATTATGATTCACACAGTCAAAGGCTTTGGCATAGTCAATAAAGCAGAAATGGATGTTTTTCTGGAACTCTCTTGCTTTTTCCATGATCCAGCAGATGTTGGCAATTTGATCTCTGGTTCCTCTGCCTTTTCTAAAATCAGCTTGAACATCAGGAAGTTCATGGTTCACGTATTGCTGAAGCCTGGCTTGGAGAATTTTGAGCATTACTTTACTAGCCCATGTGAGATGAATACAATTGTGAGGTAGTTTGAGCATTCTTTGGCACTGCCTTTCTTTGGGATTGGAATGAAAACTGACCTTTTCCAGTCCTGTGGCCACTGCTGAGTTTTCCAAATTTGCTGGCATATTGAGTGCAGCACTTTCACAGCATCATCTTTCAGGATTTGAAATAGCTCCACTGGAATTCCATCACTTCCACTAGCTTTGTTCATAGTGATGCTTTCTAAGGCCCACTTGACTTCACATTCCAGGATGTCTGGCTCTAGGTCAGTGATCACATCATCATGATTATCTGTATGTGTATATGTATATATATACACACATACATACACACACACACATACACACTCCACATCCAGACAATAAACTCTGTGAGGTCAGAGACACTTTAAACTTGTTAATGGTCCCTAGAGCAGGGGTGAAATGCCACATTCATGTAGGCATTTAAGGTAAATGATTTTTTTTTTTTCTAGATTGAATAGAATCACAAAAAGCTTGGAAACCTGGTACTCAGTCTTGCCAGTGTCCTTCTTTAGACTAAGCTCATCCCCTTTTTAGGCTTTCCTGGTGGCTCAGGTGGCAAAGAATCTGCCTGCAATGCAGGAGACCAGAATTCAATCCTTGGGTCCGGAAGATCCCCTGGGGAAGGGAATGATTCACCCCCTTTGCAGTTCAGGACGTATGAGATGTGAAGCTGAGAGATGCATTTGCTTCCTGAAAAACTGATCTGAGATCCTCTGTAAAATCAACAGGGTGATGATGGTCAATATCATATCTGCTTTTTGATACCACGGAGGAGAGTTTTTTCATTTCTGAGCCTGACTTACAGTATCATTTGAGAACTAACACAATCTCATTCTTCTAAGGACACTGGTTCATCTTGGATCTGCAAAATAGTTTAGATATTCCAGATCTCATTTCTTGAAGACTGAAGCTCTTGTCCTCCAGACCTCTCTTTTTGGCTCCCTAACAATAAAAGAGGACTTCTGGACAGGATTTTTTGTTGTGGTTGCAGTTATTGTTTAAGCATAAACGTTTTAGCAACCATAGTGTGTTTTTTAAAAAAAAATAAGGAGAACATAAGTCAAACTCAGATTTTGTAGTGTTACTGACTAGCGTAAGTTGTACCAGCCAACTCTGCCCAAATGGCCATTTAAGAGAAAGAAAAAACATGTGTGTGTATGAGTGGGTGGGTGGGTGGGTGGGTGTATGTCCTTAGATGGGGTGGGGGGAGGTGTACCAAAACTCAGAACTCGACACATCGAGTTAGCAAGGGTGGCAGGCTCAACTTCAGTGTACCAGCTTCTCAAGTCTGTGTCCCGGTGCCAGCTCCGAGCAGATGTGATCCTTAAATAAAATGAAGGGCTGTAAGCCAGAAGCAAAATGGAACAGATTTGCCAGCTGTGAGCACAGTGTTTACAGATTGAACTTGGGACCCAAACCATTATGTAGTATAATTTATGACAACTCAAGAAAATATGTTTTGACAAACAAAGGTCTTATTTAAAAATCAGCAGGTGCATATAAGACATCTTTCCTCAGCAGAGTGCAAGCATTCTGCAATGCTTTTTCCCCTCTCCAAACCATCTCAAAGTTTAGATCTGGTCAGAGTAGACAATGGTTTTCTTTACTATGAACAGGCGGAGACTAAGGAAAATAGATAAGCAGATATATATATATATATTATATATAATATTATATAAGCATAATTATATACATATGTTTTTGAGTGTGTATACACACACACACACACACACATATATGTGGTATCCTTTCCTACAAATAGGCAGAGGCTAAGAAACATAGACAAAGATATATGCATTATATATAATATTACATAAGCACAATTATGTACATATGTTGGTGTGCATACTTTCATGTACATAATCTACAAATTCCATCTTCATGGGCACCACAAGCATTAGTCCCTCAGTCGTGTCTGACTCTTTGTGACCCTATGGACCGTAGCCCACCACCCCTCTGTCCATGAAATTCTCTAGACAAGAATACTGGAGTGGGTTCCCATTTCCTTCTCCAGGGGATCATCCTGACCCAAGGATCAAACCCAAGTCTCCTGCATTGCAGGCAGATTCTTTACTGTCTGAGCCACATGGACACCACAACCTGATTTTAGGTGATACCAGGGAGAACAGTAAGGATTAAAACCTTGTTGATTACTTGCTATTGTCCTTGGTTATAAATCATTTGCCAGTTCAAATAAGTAGAATATATTGAAGCACGTGATCTGCCTACCTCACCAACTGCTTTTTAAAAAGAAGCTGCAGGGCTTCCCTGGTGGATCAGCAGTAAAGAATCCACCTGCCAATGCAGGAGACATGGGCTTGTTCCCTAGTCTGGGAATATCGTACATGCCATGAAGCAACTAAAAAGCCCATGCACCACAGCTATCGAGCCTGTGCTCCAGAGCCCGAGAACAGCAACTGTTGAGCTCTTGTGCTACAACTACTGGAGCTCAAGTGCCTTAGAGCCCATGCTCTAGAATCCGATGCAACAGAAGCCACTGTCGTGAGAAGGCAGAGCACTGCAGGGAAGCCCCCACTTACCAAAACCAGAGAAAGGCCCACAAAGAGAGCACAGCCAAAGATAAAATAAAACCAAAAGAAGTCATAAGCTGTTCTTGTCATAATTTTGACCTTAGGGGTGAGTCTATATAGCAAAACTGAAAACAGATCTTTGAGCAATGATGAATGATACTGATAGTTTTCATCAATTATTTGGGCCGCTCATGTATTGGCAAACTTGTATCTGGTATATTAAAACTGGTCCTTAGAGGGAAGATGTTGTTTAGGAAACAACACGATTGTATTTCTTGCACCCTATGATGTTACTATCGAGGGAAGCATTAGAAATACAAAGATTTATGAGATGGCTACCTTCCTTTAAGTAGTTCAGAGTCTGCTGGGTTACTTGTGTAAGTCCTCCATACCATATTCCATATATGCTCACGAGCAAATGTTTAGATAAGTCATAGATATATTTAATTTAAAAACAGTCTGATAGCACTTTTAATTGTTCAGGGTCATGGATTAAAAACAAAAAGGAAATTTTATTGCTGCACATAAAATTAAAAACAACTAATTTCTACGCAGAGGTAAAAACATCTTGCTGCTGCTAAGTCGCTTCAGTCGTGTCTGACTCTGTGCGACCCCATAGACGGCAGCCCACCAGGCTCCCCCATCCCTGAGATTCTCCAGGCAAGAACACTGGAGTGGGTTGCCATTTCCTTCTCCAATGCAGGAAAGTGAAAAGTGAAAGTGAAGTCGCTCAGTCGTGTCCGACTCTTAGCGACCCCATGGACTACAGGCCACCAGGCTCCTCCATCCATGGGAATTTCCAGGCAAGAGTACTGGAGTGGGGTGCCATTGCCTTCTCTAAAACATCTTGAGAGGATATGAAAAATGCTTATTTCCATCTTTACTGTATCAGTAACTTGAGTGTGTCATTAAACAAATGAAGTGCTGGCTATATCTAAGCAGTGACTTAGGACCACCAGTTATGCCTGGTTAGGATCCATTTCTTCCATGTTGCCCGGATACATTTTGCTGCTGTTGTTGTTTAACTGATAAGTTGTATCCAACTCTTTGTGACCCGATGGACTATATATAGCCCACCAGGTTCCTCTGTCCAAGGGACTCCCCAAGCAAGAACACTTGAGTGGGTTGCTGTTTCCCTCTCCAGGGGATCTTCCCAACCCAGGGATCAAACCCACATTTCCTGCATTGGCTAGCAGATTCTTTACCACTAAGACACCAGGGAAACCCCTGGCCATATTTAAGACAGCTAAAATTCAAAATACATTCACCAAAACATTTTAATTCATAATTCCTCACTCTCTTTTCTATGTAGTAGAAGTTCTATTGATTTCCTTCAAGAACTGAAGAAGTAGAAAACATAGTATTGGAGGATGTCTTTTTACCTTTTCATCAAGTAATATAGAATATAGAGACTTGAAATCCTAAAAATTAAAACAACTGCAATACTAAAAAGTTAAAAAAATAACATCTAAATTTAAAAATAAAAATCAGGATAGACATATTTTCTGAAGAAGTATTTGATCCTTCACAGATAATTTCAAGTATTCAAAGTGTAGTAAGTTAATTATATTATATGTAGTAAGTTAATTATGTATAAAAATAAGTTAATTAACTTATTATATGTAGTAAGTTAATTATATAATTAATTTTGTGAAGGGTAACAAAATACCCACCAGCAAAAAAGTGTTATATGATTTCCAAGTTCCAAGGCACTATTAAAGGCAAATATATACACATATTTCATGTATAGTTAACAATTTTAGTTGACATCAAATTTTTTTTTAAGTTGTATACATCCCATGGGGTTCTAGCTCACAAGATAGGCAAGCTTTGAAAGAAGAAGTGATCCATGTTATAAAGCAAAAGGCTTGAAACATTTTGCTCACATACATTATCATGAGGATATAATTTTCAGCATATTATAAGAATCTATAGTTTAAAGATCAAGATTGTGAAATAAAAGAAAGTAGAGCTCATCCCCTCCCACAAACACATTAAAAATACATCTACATGTGGAACAATTCTGATGGAATACCTACTGACCACCAGCAGAAGATCTCATTCAGCCAAAGTTGCAAGAAAAATCACCATGCAACCAGGAAGGACAAAAGAGAATTAAAGAAAAAACAAAAAAAGAATTGGGATAGGACCTGTGCCTCTGGGAGCAGTGAAAGAGGAAAGGTTCCCTCACTCTGGTTGGTGAGCTAAGCTGTATCCAACTCTTTGCGAACCCATGGACTGTAGCCTTCCAGGCTCCTCTGTCTGTGGGATGCTCCAGGCAAGAATACTAGAGGGGGTTGCCATTTCCTTCTTCGAGGGATCTTCCCGACTCAGGGATCGAACCCAGGCCTCTTGCACTGCAGGCAGATTCTTTACCAACTGAGTCACGGGGGAAGCCCGCATAGGAAACTTCAGAGACCATGAGGTGTGTGCAGCAGGCTTAATAGAGAACAGCCAGCACACAGCTCCTGGCCAGCTCCCTATACTATCCAACCCCAGACACAGGTCTGCTGGTGCACACAGGGACTGGATGCTGAAACTCTGGCTTCAGGGGCCAGATCTGGGAAGAGAACAGGGGTTGGCTGTGCAGAGACTAGCTGAAGGGACTGGAGTGTGGTCAGCCCCAACCTGAGATGCATCCAGGACGGAGCCCAGGTCTGCCATAACAGTCCCATTGTTAATGCACTGCTGAAGGGAGAGGCAAGGCCTTACCAGGCGGCCTCATTCTCCACCTGCTCCACAGCTTCTCCTCTACAAATCTAGGAGGAGAGTTCAAGGAGGCGGAGCTGAAATCTCAGCCGTGTCCCAGCGGAAGTGGACCTGTGTGCATTTACTCCATCAGCAGCTTCCTAAGCTCAGCACCTGTGGGACATCTGCTGCACTCCTCTGACACTAACAGTGAAACACCAGAAGGAGAAAGCAAAAAAAAAAAAAAAAAAAGAAAAATCCCTTTTAAAATCACACCAAAAAAAAAAAAAAAAAAAAAAAAAGCTTGAGAATAAATCTAACCAAGGAGGTAAAACACTTGTATGATAAGAACTATAAAACACTGATAAAAGAAATTATGAAGATGATTCAACGAAATGGAAAGATATTCCTTGCTCTTGAACTGGAAGAATTAACACTGTTAAAATGGCTATACTATCCAAGGCACTCGACAGATTTAATGCAATCCCTATCAAATCACCCATGGGTTTTCCACAAAACTAAAACAAATAATCCTAAAATTTATATGAAACCATAAGAGATATAGAATTCCCACAGAAATTCTGAGGAAAAAGAAAAAAGCTGAAGGAATAACCCTCCCAGATTTCAGAAAATACTACAATATTACAGTAATAAAAAATAGCATGATAACAGAAAAACAGACATACAGGTCAGTGGAACAAACAGAGAGCTCATAAATAAGCCTACACACCTTCAGTAATTTAATCTTTGGCAAAGGGCACATGAATATACGATAGAGAAAATGCAATCTCTTCAGCTAATAGTGTTAGAAAAGTTGGACAGTCACATGTAAATCAATGAAGTTAGAACACTTGTTCACACCATGCACAAAAGTAAAGAAAGAGTGGTTTAAGACTTAAATATAAGACATAACACTATAAAACTCCTAGAAGAGAACATGGGGAAAATATTCTGTGACATAAATCACAGCAATGTTTTCTTAGGTCAGTCTCCCAAGTCATTAGAAATAAAAGCAAAAATAAACAAGCGGGAACTAATCAAAGCTTATGAGCTTTTGCAGAGAAAAGGAAAACATAAATAAAATGAAAAGACAAACTATGCAATGGGAAAAAATATTTGCAAGCAATGTGACGAACAAGGGCTTAGTTTCCAAAACATACAAAAAGCCCACACAACTCAATAACAACAACAAAACCAAATCAAAAAATGGGCAGAAGACCTAAATAGACACATTTCCCCAAAGAAGATAGACAGATGCTCAATAGGCATGAAAAGGTGTTCAGCAGTGGCTAACTTTTAGAGAATACAAATCAAAACATGCAAAATGCTGGGTTGGATGAATCATAAGCTGAAATCAAGATTGCCAGTAGAAATATCAACAAACTCAGATGTGCGGACAATACCACTCAAATGGCAGAAAGTGAAGAGGAACTAAAGATCTTCTTGATGAGGGTAAAAGAGGAGAGTGAAAACGCTGGCTTAAAACTCAGCATTCAAAAAACTAAGATCATGGCACCTGGTTCCATCATTTCATGGCTAATAGATGGAGAAACAATGGAAATAGGGACAGACTTTATTTTCCTGGGCTCCAAAATCACTGCAGATGGTGACTACAACCATGAAATTAAAAGACGCTTGCTCCTTGGAAGGAAAGCTATAACAAGTCTGACAGCATATTAAAAAGCAGAGACATAACTTTACCAGCAATGGTCCATACAGTCAAAGCCATGGTTTTTCCAGTAGTCATGTACACATGTGAGTTGGATCATAAAAAAGGTTGAGTACTGAAGAATTGATGCTTTCAAACTGTGGTGCTGGAAAAAATTCTTGAGAGTTCCTTGGACTGCAAGATCAAACCAGTGAATCCTAAAGGAAATCAATCCTGAACATTCATTGGAAGCACTGATGCTAAAGCCAAAGTTCCAATACTTTGGCCACCTGATGCAAAGAGCTACTAACTGGAAAAGACTCCGATGTTGGGAAAGACTAAAGGCAAAGGGAGAAAGGAGCAGCAGGGGATGAGATGGTTAGATGGCATCATTGACTCAATGGACATGAATTTGAGCAAACTCTTGGAGAAAGTGAAGGCCAGGGAAGCCTGGCATGCTACGGACCATGGGGTCACAAAGAGTTGGACATGACTTAGTGACTGAACAACCAACCACAAAATCAGAATGACAATGAGGTATCACCTCACATAGATCAGAATGGCCAGTAACAAAAAGTCAACAAATAATGGATGCTGGTGAGGATGTGGAAAGAAGTGGACCTACTACATGGCTGATGGGAATGCAAACTGGTGTGGCCTCTATGGAGAACAGTATGGAGATTCATTAAAAAGTGAAAAACAGAGTTACCCCATGATCCTGCAATCCCACTGCTGGGCACATGTCTGGAAAAAATTATAATTCAAGGAGATATATGTCCCTCAATGTTCACAGCTGCACTATTTATAATAGCTGAGACAGGAAAGCAACCTAAGTATCTGTCAACAGATGAATGGATAAAGAAGATGTGACATATATAGATGTGTGGAATATTACTGAGCCATAAAAAAGAATGAAATAATGACATTTACAGCAACATGCACAGACCTAGAGATTAACATTTAAGGCGAAGTTAGAGAAAGAGAAATATCAGATCACTTACATGTGGAATCTAAGAAATCTAAAAAATCTATAAAATGCTACAAATGAACTTATTTACAAAATAGAAACAAACTCACAGACATAGAAAACAGACTTATGGATACCAAAGTGGAGAGGGCTTGGGAGGAGATAAATTAGGGATATGGGATTAGCAGATACAAACTACCGTATATAAACAGATGAACAACAAGGTCCTACCATGTAGCACAGGGAACTATTATGTATACACACACACACACACACACACACATACTGAACTACTTTGTATATCAGAAATTAACACAACACTATATTTCTTAAAAAAAAAAAAATATTCACAACAGCCATGAAAATACCTACAAAGTAACAGAGTCAGTCCTTTAAATGTATTCAATAGGCTGTAAATAGCATAGTAATTTGATATGCAACCCTGACCATTTTAGGTAAATTCATGAAAATTTTTACACCTGATTTGTACACCTCAACTCAAATTTTCATTTTACTTATTCCACAAAATTCTATTCTAATGTAATATTTGAAAGTTTTAATGAGCACCTATCATATTCTATTTCTTTGCAACAACAGGTACACATTTTTCTTCCTCTAGGCATTAGGCTCTATGATGCTATAAAAAATTCACTTGGATTGAGTTTTAATATACTTATTGTTAGTATATAATCATGCAAAACAAATAAATGTATTATTATAACTGTTTTTCACTCTGAAGTACAATTGGACAAACTTTTCTTGATGATATGGGTGGAAGTAAAGGTTATGGTGTCTTGATTTAAAAAGATATTCAACAGTATTTTAAGGTGTCCCTTTATTTGGTGCCTTTTTTGTAAAGAACATTGGGCAAAGAGCCACAGTAAGATTCTGGATGGTTAAAGATGGACGAGGAAAAGGAGTGTAGCAATAAGAACTGATTGACAGCTCAAATGCAGATACTTTAGGCAAAACAATTTTAGGAAAAGAACATATGGAAATTGAAGTTCTGGAAACTTCACTTAATATTATGATTCACTTAACTTTATACATGCTAGAGTACTTCTAAGAGAGTGTTCATACACTGCCAGGAATAGCAGTATCTCAGCTTGAAATGCTGGCAAAGGGTACAACCTAGAAAATCATTCTGGAGTTCTTTATTTGTTTTGCTGGGAGTAGTTGATATTAACTAAGAACCATGTTAAACACAAAAAGATTGAGAAAGGAGTGACGTACTGAACAGGAGAAAAGTTCACCAAGGAAAAGCTCAAAGATCATCCTGGTTTCACCATGTTTGACCCTGACCGCCACTGCTCTCTTGCATGTTTATCCCCTGCGTACTTTTAACCATGAAGAAAAAAATGACAGCCCTGAAGTCCTTGAGAAGAGACTGAGTAAGATGAGCTCAAATGTGAAAGAAGACACATAAAGGGAAATTCTTTTAGGGAAATACTCTAGGAATTTTGTTCAGCGAATCATTTATTAGATTTAATGCTTGCTATACTAGCCTTATTTTTTTTTCAGCGAAAGAAATACCAGCAGGCTTCAAATGAATCATCATTTATCTTCTGTCTTGTCACAACTAGACTTAATTATCTCTCTGTAAATTATTTTAAAACCACCGCACCTTCCAATCTTGTATGTAAGTTGTGTTGGCATGGTTACCCAACACATTATTCCAAGTGTATCGATCCAATAACTCTTCAAAGCAATAAATTCTTTTTCCAATACCAGACCAATCAAGGTTCAAAATTATAGACCATGATATCAATCTGGGTAGAGAAATTCATTACCATGATGAGCTTTTTAACTAATGGCTAATTTCTCTAAATGGTCATTAAAGATTCAATAGAAAATATTAAAGAAGGAACATGCAGGAGGTGTCAGCACTTCAGGACAGCTGAATTAACGGTACACCAAAGAATGTCTTTTGTAATTATACCAACTGTCAGGACCAGCATCCCACAAAAGCCTTGGGCTTAAAATCTAAGACTCTGATGCTGGGAGGGATTGGGGGCAGGAGGAGAAGGGGACGACAGAAGATGAGATGGCTGGATAGCATCACTGACTCGATGGACGTGAGTCTGAGTGAACTCCAGGAGTTGGTGTTGGACAGGGAGGCCTGGCATGCTGCGATTTGTGGGGTCATAAAGAGTCGGACACGACTGA
This sequence comes from Bubalus bubalis, assembly GCF_019923935.1. NCBI lineage: Eukaryota > Metazoa > Chordata > Mammalia > Artiodactyla > Bovidae > Bubalus > Bubalus bubalis. The sequence goes on along the minus strand of NC_059178.1, from coordinate 9,112,580 downwards.
GCGACTGATCTGATCTGATCTGATCCCTTCAAGCAAGGAGTATTAAGTGTGTACATACCTGACCTTATCCTTGACCTAAATTCTCCCCTGCAGAGAGTCACGGCTCTCTCTTTTTGGAAAACAGGTCTCAGAAGTATATTTTCAGGAAAGGGTATAGATGGTTGGGAGATATAACTGCTGCCAGGAGCAGATAAAAAGCAAAGCAAAAATATGCAAAGTATGAATGGTTCCATTCAAGTAACACTGCAAAAGGAAAGAGCCCAGGATGGGAACAAATGGTCCAACTCAACAGCTGTACCATTTCCATCAAGTCTCATAGCTTCTCTATATTTCAATTATTTTATGGAAACCAGTGTTTCTCATCTGGGAGGGGCCCCAGGCCCATGTCCGGACACATTCTTGATTGTCACAATTTGGGGGAGGGGTTCCTACTGGCATCTGGTGAGTAGAGACCAGGGATGCTGCCAAGCTTCCTGCAGTGCTTAGGACAGTCCCCACCACAAGGAGCGACCTAGCCCGGAATGCCAGTAGTGCTGAGACTGAGAAACCCCGACACAGAGGTTGGACAGGTGCCTGTATTGAGGAGCTGTTATGAGGATAAAAAGGAGAAGGCAGCAAATATTTTTGGAATCCACAAAATTATAGAAATGATATTATTATTGCTATATTGCTTATTTCCATTTACCCTTAGAATGCCCTGCCCCTGACATATTACTTTTCAGGATGTCTCAGCCTCTTGGATTCAGCCCCTTTCTCAGGGGTTTTGTTCTGTGTTTGTCCCTTCTTCAATAACTTCTATGCTTCATCAAAAGATCTTTATTTTTTATAAATGTTTTATTTTAATTGTATTTATTTGTGGCCACACTGGGTCTTCCTTTTGCTCGGGTTTTTCTCTAGTTGCCACTAGAGGGTCCTCCTCTCTAGCTTCAGTGCACAGGCTTCTCACTGTGATCGTTTCCCTTGTTGCGGAGTACAGGCTCTAGACACATGGGCTTCAGCAGCTTGTGGCGTGTAGGCTTAGCAGTTGCAGCTTCCAGGCTCTGGAGCAAAGGCTCAGTAGTTGTGTTGCACGGGCCCTCTGTGGCATGTGGAATCTTCCTGGAGGAATTGAACCCATGACCCCTGCATGGGCAGGTGGATTCTTAACCATTGGACCACTAGGGAAGTCCCAGAATATCTTTATTAAATGTTCTATTTTCCTCTGGATTTTTAAAGATGAATACATTTTCTGAGAAACTACTTTGAACTGATGGCTCAAAATACAATTGCTGTTAATAGTTTAAAATGTATCCAAGTAGAATAAACAATTTTTTAAAACATGAAGAGAATCTTGAGCTCACTTTTTGCAGCAGTTTTCTAAATGTGGGTAGTAGAATCCTAGGGTTCTGGAGGAAGCACTGCAATGGAAGCAGTGCAAAAGAAAGCAGCACAGGCTTCTGTGTCATCTGCCTGTTTTTTTAATTAAAACAACTCAACATTTTTAAATTGACATATGGTGGTCTTCAGCAAGCTTTAATTTGACGAAAGAGTACTACTACTAAGTAAAAAGCCCAGAAAGCTGGTAAGCTAATCTGTCTCTTTTTTATGAAGAAGGAACTCAAGGCTCCAGTAACCTTAGAGACAGATGAGCAGAAGTGAGAAATACAATAAATCCCAAAACCATGTTTTCTGACTCCTAGTCCAATGACCTTTCCAATCTGCCATGTTGGCTTATACAGAATGACTACCCTTGAACAGGAGGCTTTAAAGGCCTAATGCAGAAAAATGAGTCATGTGAGGATTGTTGGGTTTGTAATAGAAGTGAGAGAGGCATTTTTTAAGCAGAATCTTTTAGCACCTTCAAATAATATCCAGTCCACAACCACTGGCTCTGCCAATAGTCTGGATCCGAAGCTTGCATCGCCTCAGTAAGTGATAAACCCACTCCTCATTGGGTCCCCTTCTCTCCAGATTATTCCCTCTTGTAAGAGAAGATGAGCAGACACAATTTGCCTGCATCATGTGTTCCCAAACCAACGTGGAAATAAAAATAAAAATCGCCTGGGGGAGCTTGTTGCCGAACCACCACAATCTATGTCTCATAAGCAGCTCAGTGTCTCCAGGGCTATTGCCTGTAAATCTGCATTTTGATTTAGTGCTCACTAGTACCATACACCATCAATGAGTTTAAAAGAGATGCTTTTAAATTGGGAGAAGTGGATAGTTGATTTGACTCATCTGTTACAAATACTGTCATCGAATCAATTAGTTGTCCTGATGTCCCACAGGGACGCCCAGGTGACACAGTGGTAAGAATCAGCCTGCCACTGCCAGTGACACAAGAGACATGGGTTTGATCCCCGGGCTGGGAAGATCCTCTGGAGAAGGAAATGGCAACCCACTCCAGTATTCTTGCCTGGAGAATTCCATGGGGTCGCAAAGAGTGGGACATGACTGAGCACACGTGCACACACACACACAGTCCCATAACCATATTGTGCTCTGACTGAACTGTATCAAGGACAGACCTCACTCTGCAGAAATGTTCATGAAGCGGCCAAGGTGCCCTTCTCCACAGCTGGCTCTATCCCAGCTGGAGCCTCAGGGCCATTCAGACTGGCGCACATGTCACCCCACCTTTTGTCATTGCTCCTACAGAATTTAAAACCAATGACTACAAACGTTAAGCATCCATATGGCACTTTATATCTGCACAATGTTTTATCCTCATTTTTATTGGTCATTTCGGAAAGGAACTCTCCAAGGTACCTTTGTATCATTACCCTTAGATGATGGATGAAGGAGCAGAGCCACAGGGAAGGTCTGGGTCACATACCAGGGGCAAGACTGGTTTTGTCTCCAGGCTCCTGCTGCCTCCATCTGACTCACTCTACACTGCTTGACTGGAGAGCTTCCGACCCACCCAGATCTGCTTTCTTCTGCTCAGGGAGGCTGGCCTCTTATCAACAGATTCCCCTCTCTCTTTGAAGGACAGGGAAGCCTGGCGTGCTGCAGTCCATGGGGTCACAAGAAGTCGGACATGACTGAGTGACTGAACAACAACTCTGTCTTACCTTTGAGTTTGGTTATTGCAGAGCCCTGGGGAGAAATCCAATGGGAGGAGGAGGTGATGGCTGGAGCATTTGTCTTCCAGCTCTCTTTCTGAGTGTTCACATCAGGATAGCAGCAACCCTGGGCCAAAAGTCACCATTCCTTTCAAGTTCATGACTCTACCTGGGACGGTGGTAATGGCACCTTTCCCTTGCCAGGTCAGGGCTAAGCATGGTAATGACTCTTCCTTCTCCATTTTCATCCCTTGCATACTGTAGTATCTCTTCTGCTTTGGTAATATGCTATCAAATGATATAAATGCTTTTGTAAATATTTGTAAATAACTTATTAAACATTCCTCAAATATCCCGGAGTTTACCATCTCTCCCTCCCTTCTTCCCTCCCTCCATCTGTCACCAGGCATAGCATCTATTTCTTGTTGAGATCCTCACACTCAATATCCAGTCATCTAAGGCTGTCATAAATTTGCAAGCAATACTTGTTTAAAGCCAGTCTGATATATGATGATTCAAGCTTATGAAAGCATAAAGATTTTAAAGAAAAAAAATGCATCCTTTTAATAGTTTCACAAAGGCTATGACACTCATGTCAAAACGCATACACACTTTTACTTAGAAATGGTTTCACAGTCCTTCCAAGGCCCATCTGAAGAAGGCCCCATTTTGCACACTCGAATTCAACATCTTCATTTTATGCACCTGAGAATCAGACACACCTGCCTCAGGTGGAATGGACACTTACTAGTAGAAATGTGACTAGAAGTCCGATCTGCCTCTGAATTCCCATTTTTCCTAGATAAAAACATTCCTCTACAGTGAACATGAATGTTGAGATTAGTTATTTTTAAAAAATCACTGAGGGATTGATGTGAGTAGCACATTCCTGGGGGTATATTTACACTAAAAAAAAAAAAAATTTACTCTTAAAGGAACAAGCTGACTACCTCAGAAAAGAAGGGATACCTGTAAGCACTCCCTTTCATGAGAAATAGATCAGAGCTGGAGCGTGAGAGTATAAAAATAAGAAAAGTTGGAATTTTATTTTCTGGGTCATTCTGGTGATCAGCAAAACCTCCAACTTTTATCTTTTTGATAAGTCTAGGATTACCCAAAAAAGCAAAGAGACATTTATTTGCCCAGAAGTGTGTGGGTAAAGCTATCCTTTTCTGAGAGCAGAGAGAGAGAAATGAGAGCAGTGAACTGCTGGCTCTGAAAACCAGTGGCAGCTTTATGACGGTTTAGAATAGAGAGGGCCGAGGGAAAGAGGAATTAACCTCATCACACGTACAGTCACCTGGCACCATCAGCAGCTCTGCCCACCCCGAGGAAGGGTCCGTGGAACGCACTGGCACGGGGGTGCTGGTGTAGGTCACTCGGATGAGATGGCAGCTCTCAGCCCTCTCACCATACAAGGAAGCCTGTGCCACTGATACTGCAGACCGGCTCATAAACAGCCAGTATAAACAGGGTAGAGTGGATGGAGAATTTCTCTCTTAACCACAATGTAAAAGTCCAAAGACGTCAGAAGAAATCCAATTTTTACTCTATTTTTTGTAATTTTGATTAAACTCATTTGGAGGCAAAATCTGACCCAAACTAACTTCAGGCTATTTTTAAGCTATGCTGAACCCGCTTAGCATAAAGGAGCCTAAATTTCACTGTAAAGATATAATTTTGGTTACTGGGTATTGGTTCAGACCCTGCCAGCGATTATACATGGTATCACCTTTTAAAAAAAAAAAAAAAGCCTACTTTTTTGAGAACAGTGCTGGATTCATAACAACACTGAAAAGAAGGTATAGAGATTTTCCGTGTAGTCCCTGCCCCCACACACGCAGACTTCACTATTATCAACATCCAGCACCAGAGTGGTGATTTGTTACAATCAACAAACCCACACACCATTACTGTCCAGAGTCCATAGTCTACATTGGGGCTCACTCCTGGTGTCTGTATATCCTATGGCTTTGGACAAATGTATTCATCATTATACACACATGTACAAAGTAGTTACACTGCCCTAAAAGTCCTCTGGGCCCCACCTATTTGTTATATCACCTCTTTTTAAAAAATGAATTCTGAAAAACATCAGGCTCCAAGGTTTCAGATAAGGTATGATAGACATATATTTCCCATAGAACTCACAGCTAGAAGTCTCTGGAATGGAATGGGAAAATAAAATCTCACCTAGTTAGCCAACTTTAGGAAAGAAAACTCACCAAATGAGCTGGTTTAGGAATCCTAGGAAGCCTCCCATAGCTCAGTTGTCCATCACTGATGTCAGCAATTCAACCGTTTTAACTCATTCTCTATGTTAATTTAGCTTGCTATGAAATAGACCCTAGATTGCACACATGTACATACCAAAGAAAGGAAGAAAGAGAGCCCACAGGTCAATTACACCTTACCGCAAATTTGAAAAGGAGAGGAGTTCAGAAGTAAATCCACTCACTGCTTGGTATTAAAATATAGGCAGTGCCTTTGTGGAAGTCAGAAATCAGGACTATGCCTAAAGGGCAGGCCGCCCTCCGCTGCAGGGGAATGGACATCGGTGCAGCCACTATGGGGTACAGAACAGAGGATCCTTACAAAACGAAAAACAGAGCCACCATGTGATCCAGCAACCCCACTCCTGAGCATACATCCAGAGAAAACTTAACCTTGAAAAGATATATGGGCACCTCAGTGTTCACAGCAGCACTATTTACAACAGTCAAGACAAGGAAGCAACCGAAATGTCAGCAACAAATAAATGGATAAGGAAAACGGGGTACATATCAGGATATTACTCAGCCAAAAATAAAAATGCCATTTGCGGCAATATGAATAGACCCAGAGATTAACATACTAAGTGAAGTAAATTAGAGAAAAACAAATATCATATATCACTTAATTATGGAATCTGAACTAAATAACACAAAATAACTTACTTATAAAAGGGATAGAGACTCACTCGCATGGAAAACAATCTTATAGTTACCAAAGGGAAATGATGAGGGAGGAATAAATTAGGAGTTTGGGATTACAAATAACACTATTACATGGAAAATAGATAAACAACAAGGTCTAACTCTATAGCCCAAAGAGCTACATTCAATATCGCCTAATAGCCTATAACAGAAGAGAATCTGAAAAAGAATATATACTGTATAACTGAATCACTTTGCTGTATACCAGTAACTGACACAACACGGCAAATCAACTACATTACAATTAAAAAATTTTTTAAATAGAATTATAAACTAATCTCCCCTTGGAGGCCATCTCATCTGAGACCTAGGGATCAGAAAATCTGTCCCAGGCATGTGGTCCAAAGTCAAAGAGAAAGTCACCCAACTCTAAGGGGTCTAGGGCACAAGGGTCAGAAATGCCACTAGAGACACTGTCTGCTTGACCTGGTTCTCCTAAGAATTACATACATATACTATATAATAGCTATAATATGATTATATAATAATTACTATTATTATCATTATATTTTTAAAAACTCACATATTCACAGGTTAATCCTTGAGGTGGGAAAAAGCACTCCCCTAGCTAAGAATCATGACTCATCCGCTCAAGAAAGTCAGATGATTCACTGAGATGACAGAGGAGACAAGACTGAAAGTCACCTTTGTCGCATAAACTCCAACATAAATTGGATAACACTTTCGAAGTCCCTCTGAAAATGAAAATCTACTAATAATAATAAAGGAGGAGAAAGATATGAGGAGTTCCCAGTACATTTCTTTCCCCTTTCCTTGTCTGGAGAGTCTGACCAGCATACTAGGCATATACCTGCAGTGATGAAGGGATATTCAAACTGGAAATTCTGGGGGTTCTTCCTCTTTGTCTTCCCTAAGGCACTCACCCTACCGAGCGAAGCAGAAATGACCAGGGCCGAGTGTTCATCACTCTCCCTCTTTCCTGAAGCTCTCTTCCTCACCTCCTCTTTCCTTGCAGACTCAGATCCTCAAGCAGCCTGTCCCATCTGCATTTCCTTATTTCCAAATGAAGCTCCACAAGGCCTTAGATGTGGTTCTGATTAAAGAGATTCACACTAACAGAGGGTGATAGTCATCCATTCTCAGGGGCCATCTGAATTTCCAAGGAAGACTTTGTTCATCAAACTGGATTTCTCCATTTGATGTAGTGTAGGGAATTCTTTAAACAAAGGGAATTTTCAGACACTCAAGTCATTTCCAGCCTCTCTGTATTTCACTTCAGCTTTTCTCCAACAGGTTTTGTCACCAGTAGCAAATACAAAAATAGCTTTAAAGACAAGGAGAATGCAATCCATCCCCTCCTTAACATACTTAAGACACTAAAAATCTTTGTACATAGTGGTTCATGAAAGGGGATAATTCTTGAGGGAAAGTGGTTGGTATTGATCCTGACCCTCAAGTTAATAAATCCAGCACAATATTTCATAAATGAGACTATATTTCTTCCTAGTAAAATTTTATTTCATATTAATTATGTACCATCAGTTGTTTTAACTTTTTTATAAAAGACCCTTCAAAGGTAGGCTACTGTAACAGATTTAATGAGAGCAGAGTGGTAGATTCATAAAGATTAGGGCTGTGAGAGAGAGAATCTATTGTCAGGGCTCTCAACCTCAGCACCGCCAGTTCTGAGACTGGATAATTCTGTGCTGTGGGAAGTTGTCTGGTGCCTTTGAGGGTGTTGAGCAGCACCCATGGCCTCTACTCACAAGATGCCAGTTTCACCACTACCCCTCCTTGTGACCACCACGATCACTGCAGGCATTTCCCACAGTCCCCTGAGGGCAACACTGCTCCAAGTTGATAGCTATTGATATAGTCCAACCTCTTCATTGCGAATAAGGTATCTCAAATACAGAACAAGGTGGAGACATCACTATATTTACAGCTCTCAGTTCAGTTCAGTCAATCAGTCGTGTCCAACTCCTTGCGACCCCATGAATCGCAGCACGCCAGGCCTCCCTGTCCATCACCATCTCCCGGAGTTCACTCAGACTCACATCCATCAAGTCAGTGATGCCATCCAGCCATCTCATCCTCTGTCGTCCCCTTCTCCTCCTGCCCCCAATCCCTCCCAGCATCAGAGTCTTTTCCAGTGAGTCAACTCTTCGCATGAGGTGGCCAAAGTACTGGAGTTTCAGCTTTAGCACCATTCCTTCCAAAGAAATCCCAGGGCTGATCTCCTTCAGAATGGACTGGTTGGATCTCCTTGCAGTCCAAGGGACTCTCAAGAGTCTTCTCCAACACCACAGTTCAAAAGCATCAATTCTTTGGTGCTCAGCTCTAGTTAGGAGCAATGAAAGTTTCTCAGACATGTCTGACTCTTAACAACCCCATGGACTGTAGCCTGCCATGGTCCTCTGTCCATGGGGATTCTCCAGGCAAGAATACTGGAGTGGGTAGCCTTTCCCTTCTCCAGGGGATCTTCCCAACCCAGGGATCAAACCCAGGTCTCCCACACTGCAGGCAGATTGTTTACCATCTGAGCCACCAGGGGAGCCCAGTCAGGAGCAGACTAAGGCGTGAATCATAGTTTGTTCCTATTATCAGTCTTACTATCAGTATTTGAGTTGTTATTTCTATCATTACACCCTTGAAAATAATTTTTGCTTCCATCTACTCTTTCTGGCTTAAGCACATGTTATACTATCACAGAAGAAGTGAAGTGAAGTGAAGTCGCTCAGTCGTGTCCAACTCTTTGCAACCCCATGGACTGTAGCCTACCAGGCTCCTTCGCCCCTGGGATTCTCCAGGCAGGAATACTAGAGTGGGTTGCCATTTCCTTCTCCAGGAGATGTTCCCAACCCAGGGATCTAACCTGGGTCTCCCGTATTGCAGGCAGACGCTTTACCATCTGAGCCACCAGGGAAGTCCTGGTGGATTTCACTATCACAGAAACTGAGAGCTAAAAAAGACTTTTAAATGTTGAAGGAAGATACATATCATCTTGAATTTGCCACATAAGTGTATTAATTAGGGGTCAACAGAACCCTGTACTGAATCAGCTCATTTGATGATGGAACCTGAAAAATTCCATGATCTGTGGTTTGCAGGCCAGAGAGCCAGGAAAGCCAGTGACTGGGTATGAAAGGCCTGAGAGCCAGGGAGCTGACGGTGTGGGTTCTAGTCTGAGTCCTGTTGAGGGCAGGGCTTAAAGCAGAAGACAGTACAGAGCAGAAGCTGAGAGACCAGGCTTTCAGGGAAGCGCTTCTAGGATTCAAAGTCCAGCTCTAACACGTATTAGTTTATGATCGTGGGCAAGTTACCAAATATCAGTAAAGCAAGGTGTTAATCGTACCTCCTTCATATGACTGTTGTGAGGCTTTAATAAGCTAATGCATGTAACGAGCTTCAACAGTTGTTGGCAGATAGGAGACAAATACTGGGTTAGGATTTTCTGTAACATCTTATGGCCAGCCCAAATTAAATCTTACTAGCTACCCCAATATTAAATACTGGCAATTAATAAGTTTTTAATGAAACTGAGATAAGTGAGGTGTTAGAGGACACAGAGGAGTGTAACGTCATCCGGTGAAGGGGTGGTCAGGGGATGCTTCCTGGAAGAGCTAGTACCTGAGTTACATTCTTACAGACCAACAGATACTGGGGGAAGAGTGTAAAGCTGGAAGCAGGGGGGCCAGGTAGGAAGTGGTTACAAAGTTCAAAGCTGAAAGTCGAAACCAGGGCAGTGGTTGTCGGAATGGAGAGGAGGTCTAACCAGCAGGACTCAGTGATGCCCAGCTGTGGAAGGGAAATCGGGAAGGAGTGCCATGCCGGCACAAGTTGCTTAACTCTCTGAACTTCAGTCTTCCTCATCCATGAAATGGAGATAACAGCACCTACCTAACCAGATTCTTGTAAAGATTAAATCAATTTTATTTAAAAGCCCAGGGCATAGTAGCACATGGTAGATAAAAAATGGAAACGTTCACTACTATTATTATCAACAATAGCTAGAGAAGTCCTGGAAGGGGCCCCTGAATGTCAGGCAGACCAAGAGACTTAGCATCAGGCAGAGATTCACCCAGTGTTACACCGTCTGCTCAGTGACCGAGCCATATACTGTGCCTCCCTCTAAGCAGCAATGAGCATGCAGAACTGGGTAAGGTCCACCCATAAAGACCATCCGAGTGATCAAGCCCTACCACCTTCTGAGTTCCTTGGCATGCAAAGAAGGGCTAAGCAGACTAGGAAGAACTGGAGAAAACAACACATTGATCCTCAAAGAACTGCCAATCTAGTGAAAGCAATTAAGCCAAAAGTTTGGGAAAGCGAGTAACGTACTCCAAGGGGCCCCAACCAGAGCCAATGAATGTGTCCTGATCATTGTGATGAGCAGGACAGTGAGGCACGTCAGACGTGGCTAAATAAGTAATGTTCCTGCCATCGCACAACTGAAACTATTATAATGTTATATAGGTCAATTATACCTTAATAAAAACAATACAATAACGTTTTTAAAGTTCCTTCAGGGAAAGATTCACAAGGGGCCCCTGTTCATTCAGAACATGAGCAAATAACCTCATATTTCAATTCTCTAAAATAATTTCATTTGAAAACTGCTTAGAACTAAAATTGAAACCATATCAGAACACTATATTGTCTACTTTTACACTTTTAAAGATGAATCTTTCTTCTCTACTAAGTTCAACAGTTCTTCTCTGTCACTGTAGTTTATATTTCTCATAATACTCCTCTTTATCTCATGATGTGGTGTGAGCCTTAAAGCAGTGAAAGAAAACAGATTTCCTAGAAGTGTCCACTTATTTACTCTAAGTAGGTGGCAATCAAAAAGAGCCCAAGGACAAGCCCCTTGAATTGCTGAATTCTGATGGGGTTCTTACTAGAAGTCATAACTCACAACCTCATAAAAAAAAAAAAAGACCAAATTGCTATTGTAAGTGTCTCACATTTTCTTCCTAACAGATGAACAGATGAGCTGAACTCCTCCTCCTCTCCATCCCTTCCCCACTACCTAAATGAAACCAGATATCAAATAGATGATTGCACTATTTGAAATAGGTTATATGTAATTTCTTACCAAATGGAAAGAGCTGAAAAAACATGTTTCATTCATTGTGTAAAATTTATAGTTTCTTTCATTCTGTGCAAGTTCCATAAATTTTCCTGAAAACTTGCAACAGATCTATGAGAGCAATCTGTGCTCCATCAGCTGAATCAAGATGTATCCATTTTTTTATATATACACTGAAGACTCTTGAAGCATCAGACCCAAGACATATTAACTGGCCAGATAAGACTCAAAAGAGATAGAAGCAAGTTACAGATGGCCTGCAATAATGATGTCAACAGAGAATCGAGCTTCTGAGACTTGGAGTGACAGCTCTGATGAGCTCCATGGGATGCTTTCTTTGCTGACGTTTTTAGGAATTCCATTTTCAAGTCTGTTATGGCAACCACTCAAAAGTATTTCTTAAAGGAGAACAGGAGAACATATTGCTTCCTGTCAATCTAACATTTAGGGCGCCAATGTTTGATGACCAAGATATTAGAATATAATCTTGCAATTATTCTATCTGAATTGGTCAGAAATTATGCTTTGGATCCCTCCCACCTGGTCTCAATAAAAGTAAATATCTTGAAAAAGATATGTTTGCAGAATCATCACCACTCGGACTAGACTTCTTTAAAGACCACATTTCAATCTTGATTAAACTCAAGGGAAGTCTTCCTCAATTGCTCTTGTCATTAGAACACAACGTTTGGAGAGGGAAAGGCCAAGAATGGGAAGGCAAACAAGAATGGGAAAAAAAGAAAACTACATAATAACATTATTCCTCTAAGCCATAATGAATTCAGAGAGTATGTGTTCATAATCTATTACTAAGACAGAATAAGGCATGAGAATAACAAGTTCTGTTAGAAACATTACTTTCAGCACTCCTCCCCTTTACTTCACTTTTCATTTTTCCCATGGACTCCTGATGCTTTCACTTGAATAAATGGCACTGATCATCTCTAAACAATTATCCTTCTATTATATTTTATAAACAATTGCAAATTTGGTTGCAACTGAAGTTTGTTGATCCCACAGCAGCTGGACTCAAGAATATGCTTTTCAGCTTTCTGAAGTGCCCACTGTATACTGGGATGGTAGAATACGTGATAGGGGCCTGGACATGGGGAAAATGTCATAGGCACACGATACGCTGAATTGACATCACAATTCTGAATCCTGAGAGGTACAATTCAGTAATTACTTTCTTTTTCTTTGCTTTACTTGCAAACAAAACAAAACAAAAATCCAACAAACAGATCTCTAAAGATTACAGATTAAATGTCTGAAAACACAATTTAGGAAGTACGTACAGTAAGATGTTTTATGAATATAAAGTTGAAAGATAATGAGACATAAAAGCACGTTAAAACACATTAGAGAGATATACAGAAAGCTGTAGTTTTTGTATCATAATAAAAATAGGTATAGACTTTTAATGTTGGTATAAATAAGTTAAATATGTACAAACATAAAGCTAATGCTTTCAATTCTCATGCAACTATAAATCTGAAAAAATTTATAATTTTAAAACAGAGCTACAAAACCAATAAAAATAAAATTAATAACAATAATATTGTATACAATGCTTTGCTGCATCTACCTCACCATTTATAATGTAAACATTTTATTGAATGAGAATTTGTATAGAACCATTTAGATGTGAATAGTTTATTCCATGTTGTACCCATCTGATGACTCATTTTCTTAAAAGATAATTCCCATTTACTGCAAAATCTTTTTCATATGAAATTCACTTGGTGAATCACTAAATATCATTAGATGTATCTTTTTAATATTTTATTAGCTAGTGACAATAAGGAATCAATTAAAAGCTTCATAATCATAAATACAAATGAAAATTCAGGCATTGAAATCATATGACTCTACTGTTTCAAGATGGTTTTCCACATGATTCTATACAGGCTTATATTAAAGGGTTTTATTATTGGCATAAAAATTCAAAATAAAGATATTCTCATGGAGTACTCCACAATTCTAAGACTAAGTTAAAGAAAGTGCTTGTATGAGTATGTGGGAACACTTCACTTACAGTTCTACTTAAGTATTCCTATTATTTTCTTATTCACACTGCAGTCTTTTTCCACAGTCCTCTTTAACTATTGTGAATACTATGCAATCATTTTTGTCTTCTTATTTTTATGGCCACTATATCTCAAATTGGATTAAAGAGTTATCTGAGTGGTGGTAGCCCTCCAGATGGGGGGAAACAAAGTTATAGGTTCTTTTAGGGGCTAGTAGTATAGGAACCGGAGAAGGCAATGGCACCCCACGCCAGTACTTCTACCTGGAAAATCCCATGGATGGAGGAGCCTGGTGGCCTGTAGTCCATGGGGTCGCTAAGAGTCGGACACGACTGCGCGTCTTCACTTTCACTTTTCACTTTCATGCATTGGAGCAGGAAATGGCAACCCACTCCAGTGTTCTTGCCTGGAGAATCCCAGGGACGGGGGAGCCTGGTGGGCTTCCGTCTACGGGGTCACACAGAGTCGGACACGACTGAAGCGACACAGCAGCAGCAGCAGTATAGGAACAGTGTTAGTCGCTCAGTCGTGTCCAATTCTTTGCGATCCCATGGACTGTAGCCCACCAGGCTCCTCTGTCCATGGAGTTCTCCAGGCAAGAATACTGGAGTGGGTTGCCATTTCCTTTTCCAGGGGATCTACCTGACCCAGGGAGTATAGGAACAAGTGGGCAGCAACTTCCCCTCAAACCACTTAGAGGAATTCTTGTTCATTTTAGGTCACAAATTATTGTCTCAGCTTCAAGAGAAGAAAGACTTAGCTCGTCCATTGTGCTTCTTCTAGCCATTTGGGATCCAGAAAGATCGTGTATACGTCCAGTGTCAATCTTCCCCCAGAGATACTGTCCAATGACAACAATCCCCCAGAGATGTGGATCAAGCTCTTCCTAGGATTGGACCACCTTTGGTCCTAACCTAGGTTTCCTGACAGATGGATACAGATCATATCGAGCTTTCAGAAAAGAAAGCTGTGAACCAGTTCAGACTGAGATTTCCCCCAGCAGTCCAAGGTCCCACTTGTACCCAATGACCCACAGATTCCAGGAGACAACTGCTTTCAAAAAAGTGATAAATGAGAATTGGGAGGGAATAGAAGAGTTCTTGGATCCCTGTTTCTGAGATCTCACAAATTACTCATAAGATATATTCCAGTCACATTATACTCTAACAGTCAACTTGAATGCCTACTACTTTCATAATGTAATACATAATACAAATCAACATAGTTATCCTTTGGTTAAATCAGAATTTAATTGATAGTCAACAAAGTAAAATTATTTATTCTTCTTTCATCTGCTTTTCTACTAACACACTTTATAATTCAAAGAAAATAACAAAAGTATTTACTCCAATTTATTTATATATCATATTCTAATTATTTCTCGAAGTAATATCATTGGAATCTGAAACTCTATTTTTCTTGGTTGGTTGATTCTATAGTTTTATTTTTCCCCTCAACTGTTTCATAAAACTACTATTCTTGTTGTAACACACATAACAAATTTTCAGATATTCTTTGCTTTGTTTCAAAGCTACTAATCAATCATTAATGTTTAATGCATTAATATTAACATATTTTTGAAACTGTTAATGAGACTGATATATTTATTATTTATGAGAGTGATCTAAGTCCTTGGTCCTATGTAGATTCTCTAACCTTTTAAATATTGAACTTGTAAATAAATTATATAAATGGTAGAAAGCAATATTTCTCCTGATTCATATTTAAACCCACCCTTTCTATTGCAAATGATATATTCTATGAACATTGCATTGATTAACTAATAAATTTTAAGTGTTATGACCCACCTGAGCTAAACTAGAAATAGGACATTTTTATCAGATAAATATCATCAAAATATTGCCCGATAAAAATAGAAATACAAGAAGATGAGGACAATACTTTTTCAAAATCTGAAAATCAAGTGAAAAATCATAATTTTTGTTTGATGATGTACATAACTCAAAAGAATTCCTTGTTTTCATATATATTCAAGATTTTTACATCTCTATTCAGGGTAGAAACTTATCATCATGTCATTAAGCATTTATCGCATGTTGTCACGAAGTTGCTTCAGTCGTGTCTGACTCTTTACTACCCCATGAACTGCAGCCACCCAGGGTCCTCTGTCGATGGGATTTCCCAGGCAAGAATACTGGAGTGGGTTGCCATTCCCTTCTCCAGGGGATCTTCCTGACCCAGGGATCAAACCTGAGTCTCTTATTTCTCCTGCATTGGCAGGCACATTCTTTTCCACTAACCCCATCTGCAATAAGGCACAGCACAAAAAAATATAGGATTGTATATGAGGTGGTAGGCTAAAATGACAACTATCTATCAATCCTCAAGGGCAAGGGTTCAGTACTATTAAGACTTATTTTCTCTTTACATAGAGCGTGGAGCATCTTAAGTTGTCAGAGAGCCATACAATATGCAGTCTTTCAGGAACTCAGGCTAATAGTGACCACACTATCTTTAACACTAATTATCACTATTTTGGCAGATATATGAAAAAGATCGTGGTGGAGCACTCATGAAAATGACTACAACTTAGGTCTGGAAGAGACATATTTAAACTTCTACTCCATTCCTAGGAACTCTGTTTCAAAGTCACACTTAAAGGCAGAGAAGCTGAGAATTTAATTGAACTCAGTAACTAGGAATAAAAGGAAAAGAGAACTTGGTGGTTAAGCTAGGAGATTCTGCCCCACACTAGAAGTCATGAACACTAGATGTTCACAATCAAGGAAGACAGAACCCAGCAATACCAAGCAACATAGGTTGAGCGGTCATTTAACATTATAGATAATAAGCACTACAGGCATCCAGAGGAAGAGAAAAACATCAAAGTCAAAGCTTGTCTCAAAAAAAAAATGCATGTAATCTAAAGGAGGTTAGATGGCTTTTCAACAAAGTGCTGGGGAATGGGGGGCTGCATTCCACATTCATAGGAAATGGTTAGTGTTTGTATCAATAATGGGGAGGTAAGGTAGAACTTTAGAGACAAATAGTCCTGAGATCAAATAGCAACTCTTCCTAGCTGTGTGACCTTGAGGAGGTCATCTAACCTCTCTGATTCTGGAAAGTCTGGACAAACCACATGATCTTCTCTAATCTTCGTATCAACATATATCGAGCTGTGGCCACAGGATAAAAAAAAGAGTATTTTCTTTAATCTAAAAAGAGAGGGATTAGAATATCTGTTTTTTAATAAGAATTACAAGAGATACTTTTAACCTGGCACTTTGGGAAACATTGAGAATATATAATCCTCAGTTATTTTTTGTTTGTTTTCAGAAAGACAGCTTGATAGAGCAATAGAAATAGAAACTTTGAACTCAGACAGTTTGAATCCTGATTCTGCCACTTGCTAGCAATGAGCTTCTTGGCCTATTAAACATTCTTCTTAGCCTATTAAACATGCTGATTCCTACCTTACAAAACGGTCCAACGGTTTGGTTTCCTCTTTTCTCCCTGACCACTTATGTTTATTCTTTTTTTACTTTTTCCCCTTCATCTAAAAATGTTACCACTCCTCAGGATCAGTTCATCTTTTTACTTCTCCCTGCATACACATGGTCTCAGATGAACTCATTCTGTCCTTTACTGTAAAATTCTAGCTCTGGGTTTTTCCTTCCCAAATATATGTTCAGCTCAGCCTTCTGATATCTGACATGCAGATTCATAGGCAACTGTCTTATTAGTATTCCACCGAGAGCTCAGAGACATGTCAAAGCAATGTTTTTGAAAAAAATTATTAATTTCTTCCACTTACACCCCAATTATATGCATAAACATGCAGTCTTCCCCAGTCTTCTCCATATGAGCACATGGCATCATCATCATCTATTAACTATTCACTTCCAGTTATCCCAGTCCCTTCTGGTTTCCTCATTTACCCCTACACACAAAAATCAACCCATCACCAAAATATCTTAGGTCTGTCCGGTTCTCTCCATATTTACAGCCATCTCCCTAGACCAAGCCACCACCAGCACACCTGCTCTGATTCTATTAGACTCTGAACTAAAATATAAAATAGTCTCCACAGTTTTCAAAGTGAACTTTCTAGACATGAAAGGAAGCATGTCACTCCCTTGCTTAACACCCTTCCAAAGCTTCCCATTATCCAGCCAACACAGTTCAAACTCCATATCCTACAAAACCCTGAAATAATGTGACTTCTCCTTAGTTTTATCCATGCACATTCTGTCCTGCCCTCCTGCCTTACAGCTCCCTGTGATGTCTTTCCTGCTCAAAACAAGGTCATTCCTGTCTAAGGTGTCTTGAGTTTTGTATTATCCTCTTTTGTACTTAACTGGACCCTCTGTTTCCTTCAGATCACAATTGAGATATGAAACCCTCAGAAAATTTCCTCTGATCTCCAATCCAAAGTACTCAACCATACATTTGAGTTTTGCTTCAACTTACAGCGCTGTCACAATGAGTGATTATATATTCACATGTTTATTTATTCATCTTCTGTCTCCTCCCTTTGTATAATTCATTTTATCAATACATATCAAGCACATGCATACTGCCTAGCATGTTATGGGTGCCCCAGACATATATATTTAATGTATATGAATCCAATGGATAGTAAATACAATTCTCTTGCCCCACCACGGACAGTAGAGTGACAAAATTGAAAACACCCAAACCTGGATTCTAATTCTGGCTTCACTTTCAAGTCATGCTACTGTTTTAAAATATGGTACACTACAAGCAATAAATGCTGGAGAGGGTGTGGAGAAAAGGGAACCCTCTTACACTGTTGGTGGGAATGCAAACTAGTACAGCCACTATGGAGAACAGTGTGGAGATTCCTTAAAAAACTGGAAATAGAACTGCCTTATGACCCAGCAATCCCACTGCTGGGCATACACACTGAGGAAACCAGAATTGAAAGAGACACGTGTACCCCAATTTCATCACAGCACTGTTTATAATAGCCAGGACATGGAAGCAACCTAGATGTCCATCAGCAGATGAATGGATAAGAAAGCTGTGGTACATATACACAATGGAGTACTACTCAGCCATTAAAAAGAATACATTTGAATCAGTTCTAATGAGGTGGATGAAACTGGAGCCTATTATACAGAGTGAAGTAAGCCAGAAAGAAAAACACCAATACAGTATACTAACGCATATATATGGAATTTAGAAAGATGGTAACAATAACCCTGTATACGAGACAGCAAAAGAGTCACTGATGTATAGAACAGTCTTTTGGACTCTGTGGGAGAGGGATAGGGTGGGATGATTTGGGAGAATGGCATTGAAACATATATAATATCATATATGAAATGAGTCACCGGTCCAGGTTCGATGCACGATACTGGATGCTTGGGGCTGGTGCACTGGGATGACCCAGAGGGATGGTACGGGGAGGGAGGAGGGTTCAGGATGGGGAACACGTGTATACCTGTGGCGGATTCATGTTGATATATGGCAAAACCAATTCAATATTGTAAAGTTAAAAAATAAAATAAAATATGGTACATTAATAGAAAATCTGAGATACTGTAAAGCCAACAGATGAGGAGAAAACTGCCCCTGGAAAGGTGCCTTATTACTCATTGTACCCGAGGGGAGGAGCACGACATGCCACAGGGAGCTACCCTGGAAAGCATCAGGGTTGGTTACAAGCAAGGCAAGAGGCAGAACCTGAGGGCAAGAGACCTTATTTTGGTTTCTTTAGAAAGGAATGGGTGAGGCGGGGTAAGCAGGCTTCGAGTTGGCTAGTTTGAATAATTTCAGCAGACCCTGGAGCACAGGAGCCACCTCTAGCTGTCTGGCACCGGCTCTGGGAGATCAGGTTAGCTGGATGGTGGCTCAGAGTGCAAGCACCTGACAGACCTGGGGCTTGGGGCTTGGACTCTAGGCGGGCGGCTTCTGTTTGAAAAGTGTACCTACAGGTGAGTTATTCACTCTCCCTAGGAACTGGCAATCCTTGCAGGGGAGCCCTCCACAGTCTCCAGGGCCCCAGCTGTCAAAGCATCAGAAATACAGAAAATCAAAGACACGGTAAATACAACTACCTTGATGGGCAAGCTGTTTGACATCACTGAATCTCAGATTTCACAAACGGAGATAACTAAATTCTTTTCTCAACCTTGAAACAGATGCAAAGGTACATTAAAAATACCAAATCCATTTAGGAAGATAGTTTATTATTTTATAAAGAACAGCCCATCAAGAACACATGAGAGCTGGATTTTCTTTCCATATTATTGATGTTTTTTATTCACGTTTGTACCACGCTCCTGTATTCCCTTGGGAAATTAATAGTCTATTTATGTGACTGCAATGAGGGAGACCTGGGTTAGATTCCTGGGTTGGGAAGTTTCCCTGGAGAACGGAACAGCAACTCCAGTATTCTGGCCTGGAGAATTCCATGGACAGAGGAGCCTGGCAGGCTACAGCCCATGGGGTCGCAAAGAGTCAGACACGACTGAGCGACTTTCACTTTCACTTCTGTGAGAGAGTTGACAAGAGCAGGAAAAGAGGGGTCACTTTGAAGCCAGAGGAAAACGATGCTAAACAGATCTGGCCTCATTAACATCATCCTTCAAACATCTGAGCTAAGCATCACTGTCACGACCCAAAGAGGTGAGGAAGGTCCAGACTCCACATATATATGTGTGTGTGTGTGTGTGTGTGTGTGTGTGTGGTAACTGTGAAAGCATTTCCATATTCACCATGGCAATTCACTGTAAAAAAGTGAATGAAAAATCAAATAAAACAAGTAGAAACATTAGTAGGTAAATCTTCTAATTATTTGAAGCAAGAGAATATTCCTATTAAAAATAACTCAGACACTGGAAAGATTATAAATATTTATGTAAAAGTTAAGTGCAGAAGGAGACCTTCAATCCATCAGCCCCTCTTTCTCATTTCTTCACTCTCTTCTTTATGAAGCTCAAATTCCATGATAATCACTACTTTGACGGTTTAGTCTCAATAAAATGGGTAAATCTCTCTCAGGCCACTTCTATTTTCCCTACCAGTTAGGGAGGCCTTCATCTTCTGAAAGGGCAGTGGAAGGTGACAGAGGATTTGATCTCCGAGGGGAAGGGGAAAGTCAGAAATAGGCATGGCTACGAGACAGAGAATGAGTTGTTAAGATTGCTGGTTTTACAGAGGACCTAATTGGTTGTATTGTGTGTTACTAATATTCTTGTAAATTCCTAACTTTCCTTTTGCCTTCAACTTTGGGTGAGTTCAACTGTCTGCCTTGAATATTGATGAAATTATACAAGATTGGAATTTCTGAAAAAGAGACAGAGATAGAGACCTTCACTGAGGCCTCCCTATACCTAGAAATGCTGTTAAGTCTGTCTGAGTAATTCAAATTTCCTCTAAACTTTCCACACATGCCTACTGCAGATCTTCCCCTCCTTTCTCCTACTCTGCATTCAGTAGACAAATCTGTAGAGAAAACAGAAACTCTCACATGGGAAGATGTCCACTTCCCTGAGACCAAGCATATAAGCCTTCTTGATCTGCATCCATTCTCTTCTATTTTGGACAAGAACTTGCTTCTATCCAAGACCAATCTAATTCATTCTTAACAACATACACTATTATTCTTATAATCCACCTTCTCCCTCCCTTGCAGTTCCTTTGAACTGTTATTAAATGCTCTCTATTTGTCCCATTAAAACAAATAAGAAATAAAGTGAAAATCCCACAACTTTTCAACCTATTTAGTAATGTACTCTCTTTCTCATAGCCATATTTTTCAAAACACACATCAAAACCCTATATTTCAATTTCTCATTTTTCCGTGCACTGTTCAATAATTGTCAGTCTGGTTTTCTGCTTATTTATTTCCCCAGTAGTATTTTTCCAAGGATCACCCATGATCTCCAAATCATTAAAACCTATTGATTTTGCCTAGTCTTCATCTTACCTCACGTATAATCAACATTCAAATTTAAGTACTCCCTTGTAAGGAAAATAATCATTTGGGGGGATTTCCTGATAAATGATCTCCAGATTTTTTTTTCCTACCTCTCTGATAGTATTTGCCAAATTTTCAAGTTTGTTCTCTTCTGCCTAAGCCAGTAAATACGAGTTCTTTAAGACTCAGGCTTGAGTTCATACATTTTCTCCCTCAATATTTTACCCCTGGGAGATCTTATTTATAGCTGAAGCTTTAATTACTGTTCATTTTCAGATGACTCACAAATACTTCTCTTTCATCCTAAGCTTCTTTTCTTAGTTACAGACCTGCTTTTCCAAATGTGAACTTGTGATTCCTCTTAAACAACTCAAGGAAATGTCAAATAAGCAAGCTGAAAACCAAGTCTCCTGATTATCTTCCCTGAAACTGGCTCTCTCCTAGAGTTTCCCATTACAGTAAATGGCTCACCATTCAGCCAGTTGTACAAACCAGAAATTTAAGAGTCATCACGTGTTTCCATCATACCTTTCTTCATCAGGACCTGTGAGTTTTATCTTATATATCTCTCTAATCTACGGATTCCTCTTTATCTTGTCACTACCTACATCTATTCTGGCCCCTCTTTAAGTCCCAGGGTAACACCACCACCCTAATCTCCTGACTAACCCTGGTTAAGACTCTTGGGTGGCTTTCCATTGCCTTCAGGATAAAGACATGGATTCTTCCACATGGTCCCGCCATGACCTGCCCCATGACTATCGCTAGCTGCCCAGCCTGGCTTCCCTCATGGCTCAGACGGTAAAGCGTCTGCCCACAACGCGGGCGACCTGGGTTTGATCCCTGGGTTGGAAAGGTCCCTTGGAGAAGGAAATGGCAACTCACTCCAATATTCTTGCCTGGAGAATCCCATGGACAGAGGAGCCTGGTAGGTTACAGTCCATGGGGTTGCAAAGAGTTGGACACGACTGGGCGACTTCACTTTCTTTTTTCTTTCAGTCTGCTCTTGGCCCCCACGTTACTGTACCTTCTTCACTGGTCCCTGGGTTACCTCCAGGCTGCATGCCCACCTTTCTCTCTCACACAATCTGAGTCTCACACATGCTAATCCCTTTTCCTAGTCATCTTCCATGGGGTCGCTAAGAGTCGGACATGACTGAGCGACTTCACTTTTACTTTCCTTCCTCATATTGCCTGAATAATTTCTCTTTATTCCTTGGGATCTCAGTTCAAGTATCACATCTTTAGAAAAGCTTTCCATAACCTTTTAGACTAATTAAGAAACACTACCACTACCATTGTACGGTTTGACAGTACTGTGCCTTCTCAGTATCCCTCTTTGGTAGACTTTATTTGATTAATATTTCTTTTTTCCCCCACTACTGTATAAGTTGCACATGGATAGCAATTGTGTCCATATTCCTCCCTATTTTATTACTAGAATTTAACTTAGTGTTACAACATTTAGCTGCATACTTGATATTTGTACACTCATTTAACACATATCCTTTGTATTTATATTATAAACTGATATACATAAATTGAAGTTCAGTCCACTCAGTCATGTCCGACTCTTTGAGACCCCATGAACTGCAGCACGCCAGGCCTCCCTGTACATCACCAACTCCCGGAGTTCACTCAAACTCATGTCCACTGAGTCGGTGATGCCATCCAACCATCTCATCCTCTGTCATCCCCTTCTCCTCTTGCCCCCAATCCCTCCCAGAATCAGAGTCTTTTCCAATGAGTCAACTCTTCGCATCAGGTGGCCAAAGTCCTGGAGTTTCAGCTTTAGCATCATTCTTTCCAAAGAACACCCAGGACTGATCTCCTTTAGAATGGACTGGTTGGATTTCCTTGCAGTCCAAGGGACTCTCAAGAGTCTTCTCCAACATCACTGCTCAAAAGCATCAGTTCTTCAGTGCTCAGTTTTCTTTACAGTCCAACTCTCACATCCATTCATGACTACTGGAAAAACCATAACTTTGACTAGACAGATCTTTGTTGGCAAAGTAATGTCTCTGCTTTTGAATATGCTATAAAGTGATTATACTTAAGAAATTATAATTTAAAAAGTGGTGCAAATTTGAGATAGGAAAAATTAAACCTTTTCAGAAATACTATCCACACACTATGAAAATATTAGTGATTCCTCTAAGGTTGTATAATCTTATTCTAATTGTTCAATGCTGCTTTGCCCTGCAACTCTAATCTCATTATCATCAAGATTCTGCATCTACAGTTGGATTAGAAAAATCTACATCATCTTATCCATGATTAGTCACTGAATTTTTTACTTTACCGCTCTCTATGGTGACTTGCAATCTCAAAGCAAAGGATTATTTGCTTTTTATCTGTAATCAAAACTGAGGATGCCACAGCAGAAATGCCAGCCATTATTGTTAAGGCTTATTTTTTTTTTATCTTAAAGGCTAAGTGTGTTTATTTTGCTTCTATTGCAAAATAGTTCTATTTTTTTCATTGATCACTTACCAAGGGGTGATCACTCAAAGAACTAAATTTACAGACAAAATTTGCCACTTGCCAGAGTCTTTCGATCTGTCTCCATTCCGAAATGATTGCTCCCCCTCGCTTACAGCATATACACACGTACACCTAAGAGTCAGATTGCTGGTAGCACAACTGTTAACATTTGTGTATTTAATTTCAACAGTAGGCACAAGACTTTTTTCCTCTTAAGTGTAAACCTCAAATCATACTAATTCCCATTTATTATTTATCCTTATAATTAATCAAGAAAGAATTTATCAATCTCTGCTTCCTGCCAAAGTCTGTAATATCTGACAATATAAATAATTCTTACACTGATATTCCATAAAACCATAAAAATATAAAAGAAATGGACAAAAATACACTGCTTCTATGTACTTTAGTAATCGCATGTTGTAGACATTGGGAATTCCAATAGTTGAGAGAGGTGCTTACTAAGAAAAACGTCTACAAAGTGCGTGTGCTTTGTGCTTAGTCGCTCAGTTGTGTCCGACTCTTTGTGACTCAGTGGACTGCTGTAGCTCGCCAGCCTCCACTGTCCATGCGGATTCTCCAAGCTTGAATATGGGATGGGTTGCCATGCCTCCTCCAGGGGATCTTCCCAACCCAGGAATCGAACCCAGGTCTCCCGCATTGCAGGCGGATTCTTTACCGTCTGAGCCACCAGCGAAGCCCGAGAATACTGGAGTGGGTAGCCTATCCCCTCTCCAGGGGATCTTTCCAACTCAGGAATTGAATCGGGGTCTCCTGCATGGCAGGTGGATTCTTTACCAGCTGAGCTACCAGGGAAGCCCTACACAAAGTACATAATAAAACAAAAAATCAAGTCATTATTGTTAGAACTAAAGATTATTGTCTTTGCCATCTCACATTTGCTAATAAAAGACATACTCTGAGAAGATGAGAGTGGAGGTGATAGAAACTTTGGGAAAGTTTCTCAAAATTCTTAGAAGAAAGTTCTGGAAATATACAGCACCATGAGAAGAATGCATAAGATAGATGAGAACAGTATACGTGGTTCAAAAAGTATTGAAAATGATCCTTAATAAGGGGCTAGCTAATCACAGAGTAATCAAGGAGATATTCTGTCTTAAGGGGAACCCTAAGAAACTAAGGGTTGGAATAGGGCAGAAAAAGCCTATTTTCATCCTTTTACTGAAGACTGATGCCATCAATAAAAACGTAATATTCATAGTGGCTAATTTGATTTGATTGTTGACTGTGATAACAGGTACATTTACTCTCTAAAGAAAGTCAGGGTTTCTAGGAACTTTTGTAAGTATGTCATTAATTAGGACTATGAATTGTTAATGCAGCATTTGCTAAGCATCTAGGAAGAATTAACCCAGTTGCAAAGGGGATTAATTAAAAGTTTCAGTATTGGAATGATCTAGCTGAAGACTGCTGAGGCAGAAGTAGAAGACAGTTTATATCATTTCCATGCTGTACCTGGAAGTACTGAGCCCAAGGAGAGTTAATTATCTTCCCTGGAGGACACCAGAGAACAGAAACAGAAGAGATGTCAGACTTCTGCTCGTTGCTATTTTAAGAAATTTAAGGCAACCTGGACGCACTGAGATAATCTTTCATGTTTTGTTTCATTCTAGGTTTCTTGAATTTTTAATACTAAACTGGAGAGTTAATCACTCTTAAATACAATTCGCCAACTCTCTTTAGCTTCAGACTCATTTATACAGCTAACTGCCTAATTGACACCTTTACCTGAACATCCTGCAGAGAATTCTGACTTAAGATAATGAAAATGGAACTATCTCCCGAAATACATGGACACATACACAAATATACATACACGCATAGCCCCCTGCAAAACCTTTTTTACTTCTACTTTATCAATAGTTCACTACATCTATCCTGTCACCTGGATTAGAAATCTGAGTCACCTTTGGCTCCGTTTTCCCAACAGATGGAATTCTAGTCGAGCTATTTCAAATCCTGAAAGATGATGCTGTGAAAGTGCTGCACTCAATATGCCAGCAAATTTGGAAAACTCAGCTGTGGCCACAGGACTGGAAAAGGTCAGTTTTCATTCCAATCCCAAAGAAAGGCAATGCCAAAGAATGCTCAAACTACCGCACAATTGCACTCATCTCACATGCTAGTAAAGTAATGCTCAAAATTCTCCAGGCTTCAGCAATATGTGAACCGTGAACTTCCAGATGTTCAAGCTGGTTTTAGAAAAGGCAGAGGAACCAGAGGTCAAATTGCCAACATCCGCTGGATCATGGAAAAAGCAAGAGAGTTCCAGAAAAACATCTATTTCTGCTTTATTGACTATGCCAAAGCCTTTGACTTTGTGGATCACAATAAACTGTGGAAAATTCTGAAAGAGATGGGAATACCAGACCACCTGACCTGCCTCTTGAGAAATTTGTGTGCAGGTCAGGAAGCAACAGTTATAATTGGACATGGAACAACAGACTGGTTCCAAATAGGAAAAGGAGTACATCAAGGCTGTATATTGTCCCCCTGCTTATTTAACTTATATGCAGAGTACATCATGAGAAACACTGGACTGGAAAAAGCACAAGCTGAAATCAAGATTGCTGGGAGAAATATCAATCACCTCAGATATGCAGATGACACCTCCCTTATGGCAGAAAGTGAAGAGGAACTCAAAAGCCTCTTGATGAAAGTGAAAGTGGAGAGTGAAAAAGTTGGCTTAAAGCTCAACATTCAGAAAACGAAGATCATGGCATCTGGTCCCATCACTTCATGGGAAATAGATGGGGAAACAGTAGAAACAGTGTCAGACTTTATTTTGGGGGGCTCCAAAATCACTGCAGATGGTGACTAGCGATGAAATTAAAAGACACTTACTCCTTGGAAGGAAAGTTATGACCAACCTAGACAGCATATTCAAAAGCAGAGACATTATTTTGCCAACAAAGGTTCGTCTAGTCAAGGCTATGGTTTTTTCTGTGGTCATGTATGGATGTGAGAGTTGGACTGTGAAGAAGGCTGAACACCGAAGAGTTGATGCTTTTGAACTGTGGTGTTGGAGAAGACTCTTGAGAGTCCCTTGGACTGCAAGGAAATCCAACCAGTCCATTCTGAAGGAGATCAGCCCTGGGATTTCTTTGGAAGGAATGATGCTAAAGCTGAAACTCCAGTACTTTGG
Organism: Bubalus bubalis; assembly: GCF_019923935.1. Taxonomy (NCBI): domain Eukaryota; kingdom Metazoa; phylum Chordata; class Mammalia; order Artiodactyla; family Bovidae; genus Bubalus; species Bubalus bubalis. The sequence continues at coordinate 9,085,922 of NC_059178.1, read as the reverse complement.
CCACTTCATGCGAATAGTTGACTCATAAGAAAAGACTCTGATGCTGGGAGGGATTGGGGGCAGGAGGAGAAGGGGACGACAGAGGATGAGATGGCTGGATGGCATCACTGACTCGATGGAGGTGAGTCTGAGTGAACTCCGGGAGTTTGTGTTGGACAGGGAGGCCTGGCGTGCTGCGATTCATGGGGTAGCATAGAGTCAGACATGACTGAGCGACTGAACTGAACTGAACTGAATTATTCTTCTGGGTTTCCCCATTTTTCCATCTGAAATCAGGGCAGGGAAACATATAGAAAGCACCTGACCTATAGCCCATAACACAAGGCAATCCACAAGTCAGGGGTTTTCCTTAACAAGGATCCTCTAATTTCTAAAATTATAATGGATGTATATGGTAAATGCCTCAATTTAATCTCCATACTGCTGCTGCTGCTGCTAAGTCGCTTCAGTCGTGTCCGACTCTGTGCGACCCCATAGACAGCAGCCCACCAGGCCCCGCCGTCCCTGGGATTCTCCAGGCAAGAACACTGGAGTGGGTTGCCATTTCCCTCTCCAATGCATGTAAGTGAAAAGTGAAAGTGAAGACGTTCAGTCGTGTCTGACTGTTAGTTACCCCATGGACTGCAGCCTACCAGGCTCCTCCATCCATGGGATTTTCCAGGCAAGAGTACAGGAGTGGGTTGCCATTGCCTTCTCCAGAGTTAGGTGCTAAGAAACTTTATAAATTTCTACTTACGTTTCCTAAATTTACACTTCTATTTATGCTCATTTATGTTTTCCTTGTTGGTAAAATTACAAGACAGCTATTTACGTAATGCTTAAACATCTAGCCAGCTATTTCCTGCCATTGGTCCACATGACCAATTATTTCATTTAATTAAATGCTTTCAAACTGCTGTAACCAGCCAAGTCATTGACCAAGCTTGCTTATAAGTGAATTCCTTGGATACCAACACAGGACAATACCATTAGTAAAAAACAACAACAACAAAAAAACTTTAACAAACAAAATGCTCCAATAGGCTGGGCAGCTGGTGATTATACACTCAAACAGACTTGAGAAACTGCTGCTTGAATTTAGTTATAAAACCTTAAAATATTTCAAGAAATTAAGCCAGCCAATTAGAATCATTTTTAAAAGTATTTTCCAAAATCAGACCCAGTGCTTGTTGCTGTTCCCTTATCAGATAGACAAGACATAGTTGTTCATTTCAGCAAATGAGGAAGTTCCAGCAAAGAAAAGAAGAGAACCCTTCTTAACACCAGGGGGTATATTTCTGAGCAATGTCAGAGGGGCTTTAGTTTGTGCTCCATCTTCTCCAGAAAAGTAGGTTTGTGAGGGGTGTGTGTGTGTGTGTGTGTATTTATATGTGTTTTTAGTGCTAATATCAAATAATGTTTAAAACAGATTAAAAGCAATATATACACACTCCCAGGTATTTGCCCCAGTGAAACAAAACCCGACGCTCCCACAAAAATCTACCCATGAAATGTTGATAGCAGCTTCGTTCTTAACCACCAAAACTGGAAACCACCCAGATGCCCTTCATCTGAGAAATGGATAAAGAAACTACGGACATCCATACAAGGGAATACTATTTAGTGATAAAAGGAAACAAACAGTCAATACATGCAATATAGATGAATCTCAAATACATTTTGCTAAGTGGAAGAGGTCACACTGAATAGGTCATATACTGTATGATTCCATTTATATGATATTCTGGAAAAGGCAAGACCCTAGGGAGGAAAACAGATTACTGAGCACCAGAAGTTAACTGCTGAGAGAAGATCTGACCACAAGAGATAGCATGGGGGACTGTTTGGGGGGTGGGGGGAAGGAGAGACAGAATTCTTCTGTACTTTATGTTGTTTAAAAGACTATGCATTTTGGAAATACATAGAACTTAACAACAAAAGGAGTGAATTTTATCATATGAAAGTGTAAAATATGTTATGCAGAAGCCTGTATATGTTTCCCCTTTGTTTTTGTTTTTTTGGTTGGGTGTTTTTTTTTTTTTTTTTGGTGTATGTATACACACACACACATGACATCCATAGTATACATCATAAAAAACAAAATTATGTACCATTTCTGGTGGTACATAAACAAGAAACCAATCAGAATGGTCCTCCCTACAGAGGGAGATTAGAGGTCCCAAGGTGGAAGTCTTGATTTTCATTATTTATAATGTTAATATACACTATAAACAATGAAAAGGCAAAGGGAGAAGAGGGACGCAGAGGATGAGATGGTTATGTAGCATCACCAACTCTATGGAGAGGAACTTGAGCAAACTCTGGGAGATAGTGGAGGATGGGAAAGCCTGGCGTGCTGCAGTCCATGGGGTTGCAAGGAGTCAGACACGACTGAGCGACTGAAAACAATTGGCATATAACTTTTCAATTAAAGGAACACCAAACTAAAAGAAAATATAAACATTTTGATGTTGCAATAGACACTTTTTAGGTAAATTTTCCTTTCTGACCACACAAACTGAAATCCTCTTTCCCTGAATATGGGTACAGTTAGGTGATGGAAAAGTCTGACAGTTACTTGGCGACAGAAGCTGTCTGAACACTGCAGTGACATGCTCTCCGTGTCCACAGGAGATTTTAACAGTTCCTCCCTGGTGAGCAGGACAAGCCAAAAATCAATGAAGGCAGAAGCAGCAGGTTGTTCCATGGTGGAACATGGCCTTAGTCTCATCAACAGGGGTCAGCACAGTCTTTGGAAGTAAAAAAGATTCAGAAAAATACGCAGTTCAGTGCACAGGATGCCTGGTATGCTTTCTGGTCAAAACTGGAAATTGGGCATTGCAGGCAGATTCTTTACTGTCTGAGCCACCAGGGAAGACCATGGAGTGGGCTATCCCTTCTCCAGGGGATCTTCCCGACCCAGGAATTGAACTGGGGCCTCCTGCATTGCAGGCAGATTCTTTACCAGCTGAGCTACCAGAGAAGCCTGTATCTATGAGGATGCTACTAAATTTTCCATTCAAACTGTCAGTGAAACATATTAGAGATTGTAGGATTCACTTGTCATCAAGAGACCTCTAAGCAGCACAGTTGCACAACTGGACTCAGTGCTAAGTCTCTAATGATTGGACACGGTACTGGCTTCCTCCTCCAGGGTTGTACAACATTCAGGGGAAAAGTGACTACCTCACTGATGACACATGTCAGACATCCAGGAGGCTTTGTCATGTTTTAAAGAGACGGTTCTAGAACTGCATCTAATAAAAAGTAACATAAAGACTGGAATTTTTAAGATCTGCATGTTTATATGTATGTATATCTGAATAAGCATATATTTCTGAGTTATTCTATGCTTCCTGGATCAGTAGTCTATAAAATATTTCATTGGGAAATTTCTGCTTCATTCTGCCTATATTTTCATAAAGGGAAACTATGCTTATAGAGTAGGTATATAAGAAAACAGCTGTTCGATCCACCGTGAAAAGGGTGATATTTTTGTTCAAGAACACACTTATTTATCATCTCAGCTGTTTTTTCATTTTTTAAAAATGACATCTTTCAAATCACAAATGTTGATTTCCATTAAGGACAATTTTTGTTTTTTATGTTTAGTGCATTTTAAATAAAATTTATTAAAGATTTTCCTGTATCAAGCTTACAAAGATATTCCCCAGTGTTTTCTTTCAGAAAACATTATAATTTTAGGTTTTATGTTGAAAACTGTCTAATTTGTTGATATAGAGTTGTTCATATTACTTTACTATTGTTTTAATGTACACGAGATTTATACTGATATTCTTTCTTTCATTTCTGATATTAGCTATTTGTGTCCTCTTTCTTTTCATTACTTAGTATGACTATATGACTAGAGGCTTACCAATTTTATTGATGTTTTCAAAGAACCAGCTTTTGGTTTTATTGATTTTATTGACTTCTCTATTTCCCTTTTTCAATTCCACTGATAACTATTCCAATTCTTATTATTTCTTTTTTTCTACTTACTTTGGAGTTAATTTGCTCTTCTTTTAATGATTTTAGATTTTTTTATATATGTATAAAAAAATTCCCCTCTAAGCACTGCTTTAATTGCATCTCACAAATACTGACAAATTAAATTTCATTTTTATTTATACCAAAATATTTTTAAAGTCTCTTGAGATATCTTCTTTGATTCAAGTGTTATTAAAAGTGTATTGTATAACTGCCAAATTTTTTCCAGAATCTATTATCAATTTCTACTTTAATTTCAATGTTGTTTGAGAGCAGACTGTGAATGCTTTCTATTTTTTCAAATTTGTTAAGGGAAGTTTTATGGCCCAGAACATGGTCTGTTTTGATGAATGCTTCATTTGAGCTTGAGAAGAATATGTAATCTGCTGTTGTTGGAAGTAGGGTATTAGTGTCTATTATATCCACTTGACTGACGATATTGTTGAGTTAAACTATGTCCTTACTGATTGCTCAGTTGGTAAAGAATCCACCTGCAATGAAGGAGACCCCAGTTTGATTCCTGTGTTGGGAAGGTCAGCTGGAGAAGGGATAGGATACCCACTCCAGTATTCTTGGGCTTCCTTTGTGGCTCAGCTGGTAAAGAATCACCTGCTATTCGGGAGACCTGGATTCAAGATCTGTGTTGGGAAGTTCATAGAGAAGGGAAAGGCTGCCCACTCCAGTATTCTGGCCTAGAGAATTCCATGGACTGTATAGTCCATGGGGTCACAAAGAGTCAGACACAACTGAGCGACTTTCACTTTCACTTTTACTGATTTTCTACCTGTTGGATTTATATCTGAAAAAAAAGGGGTGTTGACATCTCTAGCAATAATAGTGAATCTATTCCTCCTTGCAGTTCTATTCATTTTTTATTCACATATTTTGATACTTTTAGGCACATACATGTTAAGTTGCCTTATATCTTCTTGGGGAATTAGCCACTTTATTATTATGTAATGCCCTTCTTTATCCCTAACAATTTTCCTCTCTTTGAAGTTGGCTCAATCCAAAATTTATATAACTACTCTCTCTATAACTTCACATATATATATATATACACACACACACACACACACACATGAATTCATTCATGCAATCAGGAAATATACTCTTTGTATGACTCTAATTCTTGGAAGAATTGATGCATTTGAACTGTGGTGTTGAAGAAGACGACTCTTGAGAGTCCCTTGGACTGCAAGAAGATCACACCAGTCAATCCTGAAGGAAATCAATCCTGAATATTCACTGGAAGGACTGATGCTGAAGCTGAAACTCCAATACTTTGGCCACCTGATACGAAGAGCTGACTCACTGGAAAAGATCCTGATGCTGGTAAAGACTGAAGGCAGGAGGAGAAGGGGATGACAGAGGATGAGATGGTTGGATGGCATCACTGATTCCATGGACATGAATCTGAGCAAGCTCTGTGTGTTGATGATGGACAGGGAGGCCTAACATGCTACAGTCCACGGGGTTGCAAAGAGTTGGACATGACTGAGCAACTGAACTGAACTCTTGGAAATTTGTTGAGATTCGCTTTATGACTCAGTCTGTGGTCAATTTTTATAAATATATTGTGCAGAGGGGAGGTAAGTGCATTCTGCAGTTACCAAGTGGAATATTAGGTTAATTTTTATAATTTTGCTCTTCAAATAAGTTTACATCTTTTATCTATTGAAAGTAGAGTGTTGAAAATATCCCATAATTGATTTACTTCTGTTTTTGCTCTGTATAAAATTATAAGAGCATGTTGTTGCTGCTGCTGCTACTGCTGCTAAGTCGCTTCAGTCGTGTCCGACTCTGTGTGACCCCATAGACAGCAGCCCACCAGGCTCCCCTGTCCCTGTGACTCTCCAGGAAAGAACACTGGAGTACATACAAATATAGAGCTGCATTTTCCTGATAATCTACCCAATAACAGGATGATATTTTCATAAGATTCATTTCCTTAAATTTGGTGTACAGCTTTCTCTTTTTTCTCCTGGATTTGATACGGGACCACGTGTTCCAAAACCATTTAAGATCACTGAAGAACTACTGAGGGAAGACAGTGTGAAACCATGCACTTGGGATAACACACAGCTAACAACTCTCTCAATGACATGCTTCATCCCTTCAGTATTTCTCACTGTATAACAAACTACTGTAAAACACAGTAGCATAAAATAAGAAGCATGCTATTAATTGCAATAGATCATCTGTGCGATTGTTCTGATCTTGGCCAGGCTCACCCATGCCTCTGCTGTCAGCTGGTTGACTGTCTGTGAGCTGCTTAGTCTCGAACATGATCAGGCCTTCGCTCCATGTGGTTTCTCATTCTCCAGCAGGCTTGCTGTGCCCGTGGCAGAAGCTCAGAGAAGCCTGAAATAGTGCCAAGCCTCTTGAGGCCTATGCTTGGAACTGGCAGAGCATCATCTCTGTTGAATGTATTGACCCAAGCTAGTTACAAGGCCGGACTAAACGAGAGCTGGGGAAATAGAACTCCTTCTGATTGGAGGGACAGCAAAATCACATTGCAAAGGGTGTGGATGGAGGGAGGGATCAAGAATTTGGGACATTTTTACAGTCTATCACATACCTGAATCTTCTGGGGTCTGCTGTGTAACAGAAAAGGAAGGGGCCAAAATGATTCCTTTCCTTTTATTCTTACTTGTAAAATGAAACTACATCTAAATGATCCCTGAAATTAACCATAATGTGAATGGAGAAAATCATAGACAAAATAGGCAAAAGAGGATGGAGAGGTAATCTCAAACCTTTATTTTTTCACAAAGTTAATTCTAGGAATAATTTGCTATCTTTCTTGGTACATAACATTTATTTTTTTATAAATATTTTTTAAATTTTATTTATTTATTTTTATTTTTTGCTGTTCTGGGTCTTTGTTGCTGCACGTGGGCTTTCCCGAGTTATAGCAAGCAGGGGCTACTCTCTAGCTGCAGTACATGGACTTATTGTGGCAGCTTCTCTTATTGCAGAGCACAGGCTCATCAATGAGCTGAGGCCATCTAGGGCTACTTTTCACCGAACCTGGACCAGCTCCTGTGCTCCCTGCGGACCATGTCAGAAACTCAAATATATATGAATTCCCAGAGTATTAAGGTATCTAGGCTTTCTGTTTAAGAATAAGCATAAAAGAATTAAGTAGAATCTTGACTCTTTTAGTGCCCTACAAAAAAAAAAAAACCTTACCTTTGCTGTGGACTTCCACCTCTAAATCTCTTCCACCTCTAAATCTCTAAGACATTTCAGTCGTGTCCGACTCTGTGCGACCCCATAGACAGCAGCCCACCAGGCTCCCCCATCCCTGGGATTCTCCAGGCAAGAACACTGGAGTGGGTTGCCATTTCCTTCTCCAATGCATGAAAGTGAAAAGTGAAAGTGAAGTCGCTCAGTCATGTCTGACTCTTAGCGACCCCATGGACTGTAGCATTCCAAGCTCCTCCTGATTATGGTTCAGTCACCCAGGGATTTATCTAAATCCTTCTTTAACCCACTTAAACTTTTAGCCAGTTCAATCTCTTGGGAGTATCAAGTTTCATATATGTTTTGAGAGTTCCCAACCCTTAAAGATGTAATTATATTCCCTTGAATGAAAAGAAAGAGCATTTGCTACTTATGGGTTTCAAATCCATTTAGAAAAAAGGCTGCAGCCTTCTAGCTTGTGTTAAAGTCAAAAAGGAAAAATAAAAAGATTGTGTCTGTATATCTAGAGGCTTTTTATTTTGCAACATAAATTAAGATTAAGATGACTTTCTTCTTAAAATTCTTATGAACTTTACTTGTTTACCCATATTCTAATAAAGTTGGTAAAACTTTCTTTTCTTTCTCTAAAAAAGCAAAATTGCTTCTCACTGGGTTTTCCCCCTGGTCCCTCAGCGCAGGTACATGAAAATAATGCATCAAGTTACCATTTTATAATTGCACTTTTATTCCTCTTTTAGAGCCATTTCCCATTTTTTTTCCTATTGAAAATGTTCAAGGGGAAAAAAAACCTCATAACTTCCTCACTTCCTGTGGGAGATAATGGCTGCTAAGGATAATAACCAGTAGAACATGCAATATATGGTATAATAATTCTCCAGTTTCCAGAATGGAACAATTTCATAGTCAAGTATTTGAACTACAGAGTTTAACTGGTGAAAATTAAATAAAAATAAATTCCTGAACAGCTGACTATGGTTGTTAAGAGTGGAGATTTATCTATATAAACCTATATATCTCCAATTGTATATAATCATATTTAGGGACTGGACTGTTTTCAAGATTTTTCTTTCATTTCTGAGTTTTGCTTAAAGTATTAGTTCTATTATCAAAATACTGGGGCTTTAGGTCATAGTGACAGACTCACAGGCACAATTCACTCACGACTCTTAAGACTGTGAAGAACTATGAGTCCATCTATCTCCCTTGCTATTCTCCTCTACTATAAATTATGTTCGGATGAGGGGAAAAGTGAGTTATAATAAATTTGAGCTGAAATATCTCAGCAGAAATTTGCCAAGTATGTTTGATGAAAGTACACTGGAAGATTCTTGTCCTGGAAATAAATCCTGTAATCTGGTACTGGTAAACCTGGCTGGTGGGGAGTTGTTGAAATTGCACAGGTTACGAGCAGACCCCTCCCCATTTAACCTCACATTAGAGATCTCTCAGACTCAATAAACATGTGCCTTGCAGACCACTGAGAACTGGGCACAACTCTTGATGACATTCGCATTCCTTACACTAGGCAAACAGACACAGTGTCTTACTTCTTACACTGCTCCTGAGGGACACGACGCCAAACAAGAAAAGAAGGGAACTCTAAGTTACTGCACTGGTATTTCACACTGCCTAGACTCTGAATAAATTGCCAACCCTCCACATTCTTCTAAAAATCTAAGTAACCTCTATTCTTATATGGAAAATCTATTGTTCAAAGTCCAAATGCTTGTAGGCTTGACCTAAGTTACTCTTAGAACAGTAAAGATTAAGTTGGGCTGTTTTTACTGCAAAATGGAAATAGGAAGCACACATTTAGTTGTAAATTTAGAGAAAAAATAAATATGATAAGTTCTTTGCTGATTATTAATTCGAAATCCAAGCTAGAATGATTGCTAAGTATTCGTGCCATCCCTTAAAAAAAAAATGAACCTTTGAAGACAAGAGAAAAGGTTCATTCCTAAGTTATTCAAAACCATTGCTCACACCAAGGTTAGGTACTAATATTTTGGTATCACTTTCTCATATAGCCATAGCTACAAGTGTTAACCTTGAATAAGAAGGCCAAGGGTACACTTTGGTGTGAGTGTAAATTGGTACAGCCACTATAGAAAACAATATGAAAGTTCCCCAAAAAACTAAAAAAGAGTTAGCATATGATCCTGCAATCCCACTCCTGGGCATATATCCAGAGAAAACTAATTTGAAAAGATACATGCACCTCAATATTCATAGCAACACTATTTACAATAACCAAGATATGGAAGCAACCTAAATTTCCATTGACAGATAAGCAGATAAAGATGAATCATTTATTTATAAATATATATAAAATTACTCAGTAATAAAAAAAAAGAATGAAATGATGCCATTTGAAGAAACAGTGATGGACCTAGAGATTTACTGTACTAAGTAGACCAGAAAAAAATAAATATGATATCAATTACATGTGGAATTTAAAAATATGATACTAATGAACTTATTTACAAAACAGAAGAAGACTCAAAGACACAGAAAACAGACTCATGGTAACCAAACGGGAAGAAAGAAGAAAAGATAAATTAGGAGTTTGGGATCAGCAGATACAAACGACTACATATAAAATAGGTAAACAACAGGATCCTACTGCATACCACAGGGAATTATATTCAAAATCATGTAACAAAAATGATGGAAAAAATGTAAAAAAGTATACACACACATGTGTACAACTGAATCACTTTGCTGTACAACAGAAACTAACACAAAATTATACATCAACTACACTTCAATTGAAAAAAAAAGGCCAAGAATGTTTTCACATAGTTTATAGCCCTAGGCTAAAACTGACTATATTGATGGATAAAGACTTCATACCCAAGTCTACACTGTAATGAACTCACATACATCTAAGGTTCCCTTGAGCGCAACAGTTAAGTACAGCTGATACTTGTGGCCTTCATAACTTCTCAGAGAAGAAGTTCCCCATTTGAAACTCAAACGCAAAGTGTGTATATATAACATCTCTTAACATTTCTTCTTTGCTGAAACACACAGGGATAAGAAGAATGCAGTCAATGACTACATTCGGTATTGCCGTTGGAATACATCTAAAATATGGCCCACTGACAAAAAGAACCCCTGCTAAGGCAACACTATTTGAAATGTGCTGCTTGCATGTTAATCTGCTAAGAGATATTCTTACCTACATATTATATGATGAAAACAAAGAAACAAACAAGCACACAAAAAAATTCATTGAGAAGCAGTCAACACGCTGTAGAATAAGTCACACTTTATTTACCAACCAAATTAAGTATAAACATATGTATTAACACACATACACATGTAAGAAGGTATAGACACATACTTACACGTGTGTGCGTATATAAACAGAGACAGAGGCAGAGAGAGAGAAAGATCTGAAGACAGAAAAAGAAAATGTTAAACCGGTACGGATGCAACCTCAGGTATGGTTAAAGGAAATATCTCTGTCCTGGGGGGATGTTTTTTCCTTTGAGAGGTTTTTTCCACCTTTTGCATTAAATATGTCAATTTCTTTATCCCTTGCCATTCTGCATCGAAATGTTCATTTTCATGCATTCAAGTATGCAGATGAATTATGGAGATTTTTGATACCAAATATTTTTGTCTGAAGCTACTTAAAGTTCATACTTTTACAGTGTTCTTCATATACTTTTCTAAAGTTCTAATTATTGGCTTCCTAATTTGGCTCTCAAGTTTGAAATTCCTATAATGAAGAAATTCTAAATTTCTAAATTTAACTAATTCTAAAAATGCCTATCATATCACAGATATCTATTATTATATTATTTAGTTGGGACCTTCCACTACTTATAGTCAAATCTCCTCATAATATTTTAACTCATTACTCAAGCCCATGCCTGGCCAACATGGCTATCCAACACCAAGATCTGTTTGTCTGTTTCTTTCCCCACCCACCCACCTCTTCCCTATCCAACCTTTTCACCCTCTCTTTTTTCTCCTTCCCTTCAGTTCAGTTCAGTCGCTCAATCGTGTCCGACTCTTTGCGACCCCATGAATCACAGCACGCTAGGCCTCCCTGTCCATCACCAACTCCTGGAGTTCACTCAAACTCACGGCCATCGAGTCAGTGATGCCATCCAGCCATCTCATCCTCTGTCGTCCCCTTCTCCTCCTGCCCCCAATCCCTCCCAGCATCAGGGTCTTTTCCAATGACCCAACTCTTCGCATGAGGTAGCCAAAGTACTGGAGTTTCAGCTTCAGCATAAGTCCTTCCAAAGAACACCCAGGACTGATCTCCTTTAGGATAGACTGGTTGGATCTCCTTGCAGTCCAAGGGACTCTCAAGAGTCTTCTCTAACACCACAGTTCAAAAGCATCAATTCTTCGGTGCTCAGCTTTCTTCACAGTCCAACTCTCATATCCATACATGACCACTGGAAAAACCATAGCCTTGATTAGATGGACCTTTGTTGGCAAAGTAATATCTCTGCTTTTGAATATGCTCTCTAGGTTGGTCATAACTTTCCTTCCAAGGAGTAAGCGTCTTTTAATTTCATGGCTGCAGACACCATCTACAGTGATTTTGGAGCCCAGAAAAATAAAGTCAGACACTGTTTCCACTGTTTCCCCATCTATTTCCCATGAAGTGATGGGACCAGATGTCATGATCTTCGTTTTCTGAATGTTAAGTTTTAAGCCAACTTTTTCACTCTCCTCTTTCACTTTCATCAAGAGGCTTTTGAGTTCCTCTTCACTTTCTGCCGTAAGGGTGGTGTCATCTGCATATCTGAGGTTATTGATATTTCTCCCAGCAATCTTGATTCCAGCTTGTGCTTCTTCCAGCCCAGCATTTCTCATGATGTACTCTGCATATAAGTTAAATGTTCTGAGAACCAAAGAAACTTGCCTAGAACAAAGAAATTATCCATTTCCAAACGCCAGATAAACACAAGTGAAAAGTCTGATCTATCAACGTCAGGCTCTGTTTTAGGCTGCCATCTTTGCCACTGAAAACTAATCTCACAAAGTTTTGGAGATGATTTCTCTGAACCTGGTTATGTGAATTTTTGTTTTATTTTACTTTGAAGAACAATGACCACACTCCTTTTACTATTACAATCACTTAAGGAAGTATTCTACTTGGACTCCCAGGTATTCAACTCCTAAGTAAGAATCCATACTTAATTTATACCCATAAAATGTATTCATTATTCTCAAATACTGGTCTCCAGGTCAGAGCATCTGGATAGGGAGGAGGTATTTTTCTTGTGAAAAAAGCTAAATTATTCTTCCTTTCATGACATAGGCAGTCATAAATCAAAGTCACCAATCAGGATTTCCATTTCTTAAAAGATGAGTTCTTCTTCAAGGTCAATGGGGGCCTTAGCTAGAGCCAGCTTAATCTATCACAGAAGTTTATTACGACAACAGTGAATCTCAAAAGAAAACCAATTGGTGTCTTGATCATTTTCTTTCCAGGAGGATCCTCATCCTTTGTGGGAATATATCAACTTCTTCCCCACACCCATTTCTATATACCAAGGAAAACAGAGGACAGCAGTGTTTGACAAACCACAAAAAAGATACTCCTATGCATTTCCCCTAAAGCAATGAATACTTACTTTAAAATTATTTTTAAATGGGATAATGCAATTGATTCTACCCAGGATAGCACAAATCCGCTCTAAGGTGGTTTACTGTCTACAGCTCTAGACACAGAAGTTGTGAAATTAATTTTAAACTCTGCCTTGCTCATCAGCACTCACTAGAGACCACTGCAGTCCTTCCCAACCATTTTCAGGTTATATTCCACATAAAAAGTGATTATATTCATTTGATACATTGGGATAAACTGGAATGGGTTTGAGAGTGTCTATATAGGGCTTCATAAAAAAAAAAAAAGTCACATTCTTTAAATAGAGTGTAACAACATAAAAAATAGAATGAAAGTGATATAAAGACTATTAACAATTAACTTTATATAAAACTTCTAAATAAAGAACTCCCATTTCTTGATGAGAAACTTGAGCTTGCATTCATGAAAATAGATATTTTATGATTGAGCTGCTGCTGCTGCTAAGTCACTTCAGTCGTGTCCAACTCTGTGTGACCCCATAGATGGCAGCCCACTAGCCTCTCCCATCCCTGGGATTCTCCAGGCAAGAACACTGGAGTGGGTTGCCATTTCCTTCTCCAATGCATGAAAGTGAAAAGTGAAAGTGAAAGTGAAGTCGCTCAGTTGGTCTATTGGCAATTCCTTATCATGATTTTAATGATGATATTTTTTTAAAGTCCTTCAGAGTCACATCAAAAAAAATCTTTATTCATAAGGAGATAAAAAAATTTTTAACCATTTATCCATTTTTATAGTTGCCTAAAAACTGCCCGGTGCTCTGTGACAACCTAGGAGAATGGGATGGGGTGGGAGGTGGGAAGGAGATTCAAGAAGGAGGGGACATATCACCTATGGCTGATTCCCTCCAGTTAAAAATAAATAAGCTTTTAAAAATATAGCAAGTTGAATTATATTTTAAAAATCTAAATGCACATCATTTTCTGTCACTTGGTAATGTAATCTTGAATTTTTATAGCAATGCAAATGGATTTCAAACCCACATAAACTTTTGTAAATGAGGATATTTCAAAATAATAAAGAACACTGAAATTTGCAGAAGAGGGGTTTATTTTGAGAGTGGCCACACAGCAGCTACTGTGCCTGCACTAACCAACACAAACCACAAAAGACAAACTCAGGAGCCCACTTTGAAATCACACCCTCCAGGAGCTCACTCCTGGCTTCTGTGAATGACCACAGTTCGCAATGAACTACGTTTTCTGTTCTACGTTCTGAATGTGAACTATTCCAGCAGCAACCTGGGCTGCTTTGTTGTTCAGTTGCTCAGTCGTGTCCAACTCTTTGCGACCCCATGGACTGCAGCACACCAGGCTTCCCTGTCCCCCACCATCTCCCAGAGTTTGCTCAAACTCACATCCATCGAGTTGGTGATGCCATCCAACCATCTTATGCTCTGTCGTCCCCTTCTCCTCCTGCCCTCAATCTTTCCCAGCATCAGGGCTGTGTTAGCTGGATGTCAAGGTAGATTCCTACAAGGTACAGCATCTCCTTAGTGCCCGGCAGGCATGTTATAGCAATGAAGGGCTGCTAATGTGCTTCCTGAGAGCCTATGGCTGATGATCCACAGGTGGAACACATGCAGAGGCTTAGACCAAGCTTCCAAGGCTGAGAGGGTGTTTCTCCATCAATGTCACACCAGGCCCGCTGCAGCTTTTTCTGGGGATAAGTTAAGCCCTCATCTTCCTCACAGACTCTCATGGTTAGTTTCTCTTTAGGTCTTAGTAAATTTGCTCAGTGTCCTTTCCCATCTGCTCATCTCTGAGGCTTTACTCTGTTCAGAATATTCAAATATGCAGTCTTTCTACACACACATACACACACAAACACACACAAAAGCATCAAGTCTTAGTTCTTTTCTTCCCATGAAGTTTCTTGGCTCCTTAGGGGAACTTTTGTACCTCGTACCGTGTGTGTGAAGACTTTGAGCTCCACACACCATGGTATTGAGGAAGCTACTCCTTTGTCATAAGAAAAGGAAATCCTCTTCTAATTTTTCCTACAAAAATATAGGCATCTATGTGTCTTGGAATACTGAAATGAAACTTGAGAGCTTTTTTCCAGTGAAAGTCATAATAACAGGACATTTACTGGGATGTGTTGATGTGTCCAACATACAAATAGATGGCTTGGCAACTTCTCAATGGGAATTCTATAGAGAGCTAAAACCTAGTTAAGATAGGCTTAACTTCCACTGAGTTTGGGTAAACTCTGGGAGTTGGTGATGGACAGGGAGGCCTGGCATGCTGTGGTTCATGGGGTTGCAAAGAGTCAGACACAACTAAGCAACTGAACTGAACTAAACTAAGCTAACTTCCTACACATTTGGTAACTAAGTAGCTAGACTTCTATCTCTCACACACACACTCACACACACACACACACACACACACACACATGAAAGACAGAGTTGATCAGGAAAAAGAAATATTTTGAGCACTGCTGAGTGTCTGGTTGAGTTAAAATACTTGAGACTAGATTTAATTTTTAATTTTAAGGGTTTTTTTTAATAGGCAAAAAGCGTATGTGTTAGGATGGCCTCACCAACTCAATGCACAAGAGCTTGAGCAAACTCTGGGAGATGGTGAAGGACAGGGAAGCCTGGTGCGCTGTGGTCCATGGGATCACAAAGAAACAGACACACTGAGTCACTGAACACCGAATGTCAGGATACCTCTATTCAAAGGACTCTTCTGGTGCCCTTATTTTTTCTTACCCAACACCATACATTTTGTTTGGCAAAACACTTCTCTCTATAGCATGCCTTTCATGGTTTCAGCTCTCTATTTGTGACCTGGATATTTTTTCACATCTACAATCCAAACCAGACCCTCCACCAGTTTGTGAGGTAGAACCTTGAGGAGTTGTTGCCTTTCACTAGGCACTGTGCTTCGAAGAACGTAGGCTCCAGGCCATCCTTATGAGCCATCCTATGGTGGTAAGGGCTGTGAAGACGGTTGCCTAGTGGACATGTCACCTCCTTTGAGGAGGATTCAGGAGTCAGGCCATTCCTCAGCCACAACTTAAAGCACTAATCGGGCACAGATTTTACATATAGATTTCTCATCGAAACTCTATAAACACAGTTTATAACTCCATGTGTTTCAATAAATTTTAAAGTCAGATTTTTCAGATGCTGTCAGATCTGCTTGAGGACAAGGATTTATCATCATTATTTTTTTTACTGCTATCATCTTTCCAGGAGAGAGAAATTTACTAAATGTGCTATGACCATTAGGGAACTTCAGCCGCAAAGGACGATTTAAATAACATTTACTGACATGTTCCACATTGATATTTTTCTTATTGATTAAGGATAGATAGTCAAGATATTTTCACAGCAATAACATCTCCTTTTTTTCTATTTTTTCTATCTGGGACACTTCTCCAGGTAGGGGTGCTCAAATGTCACCTTTTAATAAGATCTAACTTGACAACAATGAAAATTTTCAACCTGTCCACAGTATTCCCAATCTCCCTTACTGTGCTATCATTTTCCCCAAACATTTATCGTCTCTTAGTATTAAAAAAAAATTATTTAATAGGTTTGCTATTTATGGTTTGTCTCTATATTCTGCAGTGAATACTCTACAAAGGTAGGGATTTTTGAGAGCTGAGTTCAGTAATGTTTCCCCCATTAATAGTACTGTGCTTAGCACATGGCAGTCACTCAATAAGAATTTGTTACATGAAACCAGAAACAGACTCACAGACCTAGAAAACAAACCGATGGTTACCAAAGGGGAAGTAGAGGGGGAGGAGTTTGGGATTAGTAGATGCAAACTACTATATATAAAATAGAGAAACAGCAAGGTGCTACTGTATAGCACAGGGAACTAAATTTGCTATCCTGTAATAAACCATAATGGCAACGAATCTGAAAAAAAAAAGAAAAAAGCATATCCATTATCCACCTGGACTTCCCAGGTGGCTCAGTGGTAAAGAATTTGCTGGCTAAGCAGGAGATGTGGATTCCATCCCTGGGTGGGGAAGATCTCCTAGAGAAGAAAATGTCAACCCACTCTAGTATTCTTGCCTGGGAAATCCCATGAACAGAAGAGCCAGGTGGGCTACAGTCCATAGGATTGCAAAAGAGTTGGACATGACTCAGTGACTAAACAACAATAATCTATCTATGTAACTGAATCACTTTGCAGTACACCAGAAACTAACACAACATCGCAAATCAACTATACTTCAACTAAAAAAAAGAATTTGTGTGAATGAATCAACACATGAGTGAATGAATAACTAAATTAAAAATAAGAGAATGGCCACAAGTTTTGGTTTTTATGTAAAAGTTGTCATAAATTAAAAGTATACTTGACTTTGCATTGTGAAAAAATGCAACTTTACCTCAATAATGAAACCAAGACAATCTAAAAGATTATCTAAATTTTTTAAATGATCAATAAACACATTATTGTTTTATTCTAGAAGTGTTTTTCTGGAAGCACCAGTTAAGGAAAGCTTCCAATCAAGAAGACATAAATTTCTCCGATTTTCATGGATATATTTTTTTATCTTCAGTAGTTTGAAATCCCTTAAGTTTGGAATCAGAAACCTTCAAAATAATTTATTATATTTACCAAAGAAGTGATGTGGCAGTTGAGTCTCTGATACAGGATTCAAATACAATTTAAAAGTTGCACCCCACATGGAACTCTCTGCTCAATGTCATGTGGCCCCCGGATGGAGAGGGGTTTGGGGAAGAATGGATACATGTACATGCATGGCTGAGTCCCTTTGCTGTTCACTTGAAACTTGTCCACAGTATTCCCAATTAACAACATTGTTAACCGGTTATAACTCAATACAAAATAAAAAATAAAAGTGGCACTCCAATTTTTTTTCTTTCTAAGATTTTAGCCTCAGGGATGCGTGGGCTTTAACATGCAGTATTATCTACACTCTAAGCATGCTCTCGTGGTATGCATATTCTCCAATTCAAGGTATGCTGTCAATTTCCAGAAGAAATTAAACTTCAGCTTGAATACAAGATTATAATGAAAACCAAAATAACTGATTTAATTTCTTGACTGTATTGAAGTTGATGAGTTGGAATCCAAAATAACCTTTATTTTGAAAATAAAGGTTAGAGTCTTTTAAACATCTGCTTAGTCACAGTTATACTTATTCATTCTAGAACAATAATATATTTAAAAATTTTTTAAAGAAGGCTTTACATTTTTGCTGGAAGAAGTTCTGTGTCTAAGTGCTTTTGTTAGAAATTTCCACTTAAAAAGCATTACCTCTCTCAATATTTACAGTCTTTCTCAGCTAAAAACAAAAGGAGAAAAACAAAAAAGAGAAAGGCTGCTAAGGTTATTTCCTTGTCTTTGCTTGCTAACAACTGCATACAAGATTTCCAGAAACCCAGGAGAGGCCAAAAGAGAAATGAAGCTTAGACGTAATACTGTCCCAGGTTTCTGCATTTTCAGCAAGCTCTTGGACTTTTAGCCACAGAGTACAATGCTGTAAAATCCTCCAAGGTCCCAAAATCATGCTCTGCCTGTTCCTGTCTTGTTACCGCCTTGTGGACAGCTGACTACTTTCTCTAAACTACTTCTGACTTTCAGGACACTTTAGTATCAACAATGTGGCAGGAATTTCAAGATACCAAGGGTCTAGAGACCAGATAAATTGCTAATCTCTACAAATGCATTACAAGCATTTATGATAATCCTATGGAGTTGGCCAAAATGTGGGTTCAGGTTTTTCCATACCATCTTACACAAAAACCCAAATGAACTTTTTGGCCAACCCCAATCATATCACTCCACCTGTCTGCAGAATTTGACAAAATTTATTTCCTCCTTCTTGAAGCATTTTGTATGGCTTTTATGATACCTACTCTCTCAGCTCTTATTCAAGCTCTGCTGGCTTTCCTCATCTCTAATCATAACATCTTGAGTGCCCCAGGTGCCACCCTCAGGTCTCTTCCCATTATAAATTCATTCCTTAGGCCATCTACTAAATCCATGGCTGCAGAGACTATCTATATACACTAACAAAAAATTTTGCGTTTGTAGCCCAGAAATTTCCAATGAACTTCAAGTACCATGTCATTCAATAGTACCAATATCTCCTTTGGGACGTTCAGCAGGCACCTGGGCCTCGGACTCAAACCTGAACTCCTGCTATTCGCCACCAGCACAGCCTCCCATGGCCTCTGTGACACCTGTCTCCCCACCCCCAAGGACTTCCTCCTCTTAGAAAGTGAAACTTCTAGCTGCTCAAGCCAAAAGACACTGCTTTCGTCATTGATACCTCTATTTCTCCCATGACCTAATCCATCAGATCTTGTTGGCCCTACTTTTCAACTGGCTGGTCCCATTTCACCCAGCATCAAAACTGAAAGCTTTACAACAGAGGTCCCTCAACGCCCAGGATCTAATGCCTGATGGTCTCAGGTGGAGCTAGTGTGATAATAATAGAAATAAAGCTCACAGTAAATGTAATGTTGAAACCATCCCCATTTCCCTGGTCTGTGGGAAAACTGTCTTCCTGGAAACTGGTCTCTGATGCCAAACAGGTTGGGGACTGCTGCTCTGCAAGATTCTGTACGATTTCCCCCCCTACTTCTCATTCACTCTACTCCAGCCATATGGGTAAAGCGTGCCCCCTCCCAGGCCAGAGCCATTTACTTCCTGCTTTTCTCAGGAAATTATATTCCCACATGTGTAACCAACTCACTCCTTCACTTCCTTCTGATCTTAACTTCAATGTAATCCTTTCAGAAAGATCTCCCCTGACCCACTGTATATAAGAATTCTCCCTTTTCTTCTCCCTAAGCTTCTGCTCCATACCTATCACTGTGTGATACATTTACGTGTTTGACATACTGACTTTTCCCATCCCATCCTACCACTAAACTCTATAAAAACAGGGCCTTTCTTCCAAACTGCATTCTCACACCAACAACAATACCTGGCATGCAGTAGACATTTTTTCATATGTCTGAGCAGAGGAAGATTTCAGTTCAGTTGCTCAGTCGTGTCCGACTCTTTGTGACCCCATGGACTGCAGCACGCCAGGCCTCCCTGTCCATCACCACCTCCCAGAGTTTACTAAAACTCATGTCCATTGAGTCGGTGATGACATGCAACCAGCTTTGAAGATTTACTGCAAAGCTAGTGAAGTTTACCTTCCATTCCCACACTTGACAAGGGCCTTGCAAGTATTTGCAATTCTTGGAAGGTCTTCAGTATTCTAGGTGTGAGAAAGAAGCCAGGTTAAAATTATGAAATAAGTAAGCATGAATGGAAAATGGCTTGAAGTAATATGAAAATAGACTGTAATTGCTAAGACTTTAGTAAGTTATCATGATTTCTTTTCTCATTCTAAGTAAATAACTATTCTCATCCCCAAATTTGTTTATATAATTTTATATTCTATTTTCTTAACTGGATCCCTGCCAGAATTACATAAGGCCCCACAAAACCAGCATCTATTATGATAGATCATACAGACTTTCAATAAGACAGTAGAGGAGCTTGCTTGCAATCAAGTAGCCTCTTCAAAGGAACACATCTTGATGCTACATGATGATCCTTGGATCAGAAAAGATTTATTCTAGCATTTCCATGTCTAACGTAGGTTTTAACTGGCAGATCTCTCTCTATTCTTTAGCACCAGCATTAAACAGCAAATAAGCATGAATCTTATTCAAAGATTCCTATAGGAAATTTGTAAGTATTGTATGTATCTTTGGTTGCAATAATGTAAAATTACATGTGCAGATCATGGTAAGACTCATTTTATGTAAAAGGAGCTAACAACTGCAATTTTTTATTTTCATCGTTTACCCAAGAGCCTTTTGGGTACATGGGTATAGTAGGAGCTCTAATATCAATTGGATTTTTAGGTTCCATTGTACGTGCTCATCACGTTTACAGCAGGTATAGATGTTGATGCATGAGCATACTTTACAACAGTCACTATAATTATTGCTACTGCAACAGGGGTAAAAGCATTTAGTTGACTAGTAACACTTCACAGAGGCAATACCAAATGATTTCTGGCCATAATATGAGCCCCGGGTTTCATTTTCCTTTTTACACTAGGAGGAGTAACAGGAATTATCCTGGCTAATGCATCTTCAGGTATTGTCCTTCATGATACATGCTAACACAGTTACACACTTCCACCATGTACTTTCAGCAGCAGTCGTATTTGCCAATATAGGAGATTTTGTAAACTGATTCCACGAGTCTCAGGCTATGCTCTTAGTTCTACATGAGCAAAAATTCTTATATTTGCAGTTGTAAACATAACCTTCTTCCCACAGCACTTTCTGAGTCTATCTGGAATGCCACGATGACATTCCAACTACTCAGTTGCATACGCAGTATGAAATAGTATTTTATCAGTAGGTTCATTCATCTCACTAATAGCAGTAATATTAATAATTTTCATTATCTGAGAAGCATTTGCATCAAAATGGGAACTTCTAACAGTAGATTTAACTACTGCAAATCTTGAGTGACGAAATGGATGTCCTCCACCATATCACATATTTGAAGAATCCATATATGTTAATTTAAAAAAGCTAAGAAAGGAGTGAACCCAACCCTCTACTTCTGGTTTCAAGCCAACATCAAAGCTACTATGTCTTTCCAATAAATGAGATATTAGTAAAATTTTACATAACATTGTCAAAGTTGAATTATAGTGAAAATCATATATATCTCCAATTGGGCTCTCAAGATGCAACATCACCTACTATAAAAGAATTATTATACTTTCATGATCACACACTGATAACTGTCTTTTTAATGTTCTTTAATCCTCTATATTATTTCATTAATGTTAACAACAAAGCTGACCATACCAGCACAACAGACACACTGGAAGTAGAGACCATTTAAACAATTCTGCTAGCCATTATTCCAAATTGAATTTCACTACCCATATTAGTAAAGTGGCTCAGTCATGTCTGACTCTTTGTGATCCCATGGACTGTAGCCTACCAGGCTCCTCTGTCCACGGGATTTTCCAGGCAATAGTGCTGGAGTGGACTGCCATTTCCTTCTCGAGGGGATCTTCCCAACCCAGTGATTGAACCTGGGTCTCCTGCATTGTAGACAGACGATTTACCGTCTGAGCTATATATAACAGAAAACCTCCCCCCTTTGGGGAGGTTGTAGAAAGTTGTAAATAACTCCTCCCTTACCGTGAAAACTATAGGGCACCAATGGTATTGAGTTATACAAGTATACAGATTATGAAGAGTTAACCTTTAAGTCTTACATAATCCCTACATCACACCTAAAACCAGGAGAACTGTGGTTGTTAGAAGTAGATAATCGAGTCATATTACCTATAGAAATAACTGTGCAACTATTAATCTCTTCAGAAGACATACTACACTCATGAGCTGTACCTTCTTTATGCCTGAAAATAGATACGATCCCAGAATGCCTAAATCAAACAACTCTCATATCAACATGACCAGGTTTATATTATGGATGATTTTCAGAAATTTGTAAATCAAATCATAGTTTTATACCTATTGTTTTTGAATTAGGACAGCTAAAATATTTTTTAAAAAATGATCCAAATCAATATTATAAATTCATTAAAAAGCTAAATTAGCATTAACCTTTTAAGTTAAAAATTGAGAGTCAAAACTCTCCTTAAAGTCATGCCACAATTAGACCTATCAACATGTTCTTTTAGGAAAAAGAGAAAACAAATCAGTAACATATATGATCAGTACTAAAGGAATCTTCAGATTCATCAAGAACAATTTTTTCATATACATTTTCTAAATTATCAACTTGCCATAATTTCTAACATTTTATTGTTTGTGCATATATTTCAAAGAGACCTACTTTTTGTTTTGTTTTCTTTTTCTTTCACTTTCCTTAGGTTTTTTCTGTGATTATTATTTATTATGTTTAATGTGAATAGTTAGTCCACTTATTTTCGTCCTTTTATTACTAATGAAATTGTGTAAGGCTAGAAATTTTATTTCAAGTAATACTTTGGGTCCCAAAAGTTTTGACATATACTTTTATTAGCTAGGGATTTTGTTTGATTTTTGTCTTCAAGTTGAAGTAAATGGACTTTTAGGTTATTTTTGACCACAGGATTATACGGAAGTACTTTATTTCTTCCTGAATTTTCACGAGAACTGTATACAGACAGGCCTAAGAAACAAAGATACTCTGTTAGAATGAATCTACCCATAGCAGAAATATGGGACTCCAATGAAGGAAACCAGAAATCCCTGGGACAATGGCTAATTCCAGTGATAAAGAAAATGGGCCTGGGACATATAACACCGGAGAGTGAAGTTGAGAAAAAATAAAAAAGAAGATGCCTGAAGGCATGTCTCGGACAGACAAGAACAGTCTAAAGGGATTCCTACTGGCCAAAATGAAACAATCTGAGCACCCAATTAACGTGCAATAATTAAAGACCTTTTTAAAAACAGGCATTCTTCAGTTCATTATGATGATCAATAAATGAATAGTAAAGAAGAGAAAGCCTTGCTTACTTGCCAAGTACTGACTGGTAAATGTGAAGGGAATACTGAAAGCGGAAAATCATTATTTTATTACCATCAAAGATTGGTATTAAGTAGATTCACTGATTTATGCTAAATGAAGTGGATAAGTCTGATGAGAAGTAAGATAGATATATATATAGATAGAGATATATTTAAGAACTTTTCTGGTAGCTCAGCAATAAAGAAGCTGCCTGCAGTGCAGGAGACGCAGGTTCGATCCCTGGGTCAGGAAGATCCCCTGGAGGAGGAAATGGCAACCCACTCCAGTATTCTTGCCTGGGAAATCCCATGGGCAGCGGAGACTGGTGGGCTGCAGTCCATAGGGTTGCAGAGTCAGACATGACTGAGTGCACCCCCACCCCCGACACACATATGGTTTTAAAGCATATTCCCACAGATTGGTTTTTATCTACAGTGGAGGGGAAAAGAGCAAACAGTGAAAAAATTGTAGACCTTAATCATATGATCAAAATCAGCATCACTCATGAGGATCAAGTGGACACAGTACTCATCCAGATGTGATACTCTAGAAGGGCAACATATCACTCACAAGTTATTCTGTCCTGGAACGTACAACCTGAATCTAACCATAAGGAAGCACCAGGTAAGCCAATAGAAAGATCATTAAGTTAAAAACAAAGCAGGGAAAGAGATTCTATGCATCAAATGTAGCAATGTCATAAAAGACAAAGAAAGCCGGTGAAAAGGTTTGAGATTAAAGGAGACGAAAGATGAATGGCATACAAAGCAATATCAGGTCCCAGAATGAATCCTGTACTGGAGGGAAAACGTGCTATGAAGGATAATATTAGGTTATTTCACAAAACTGAAATATGAATGGTAGATTAGATAAAAGCATTGTGTCAATATTACATTGACTAAAGCTGATAACTGTACTCTGGATATGTCAGAGAACACTCTTATTTTTAGAAAACACTCAGTGATATATTTAATGGTAACTTAGAGACAAAGAGCTTGGTGTGGGTAACTTACTTTCATCTGGTTAAAAAAACAATAGTATGTACATACATGTGCATGTACACAGACAGAAAATGTAAATGATAAATAATAGAACAAATGGGATAATTTTTAGTAACAGATGAATCTGGGTAAAGAGTAAATAAATTATTTTATGTTTTCTTATCCTTGCAGTTTTTCCACAATTTAAGATTCATTTTAAAGAAAATGTTAAAATTATAAAAAAATTTTGCATGGTGTTAAGGCTTCTACTTATTTTATATGACAGACACTAGGTACTGTTTTGGAGAAGGCAATGGCACCCCACTCCAGTACTCCTGCCTGGAAAATCCCATGGACGGAGGAGCCTGGAAGGCTGCAGTCCATGGGGTCGCTGAGGGTCGGACATGACTGTACGACTTCACTTTCACTTTTCACTTTCATGCATTGGAGAAGGAAATGGCAACCCACTCCAGTGTTCTTGCCTGGAGAATCCCAGGGACAGGGGAGCCTGGTGGGCTGCCGTCTATGGGGTCACACAGAGTCGGACACAACTGAAGCGACTTAGCAGCAGCAGTAGCAGCAGGTACTATTTAGTGATCAGACATTCAGTTCAGTTAAGTTCAGTCGCTCAGTCATGTCTGACTCTTTGCGACCCCATGAATCGCAGCATGCCAGGCCTCCCTGTCCATCACCAACTCCTGGAGTTCACCCAGACTCACGTCCATTGAGTCAGTGATGCCATCCAGCCATCTCATCCTCTGTCGTCCCCTTCTCCTCCTGCCCCCAATCCCTCATCAGAGTCTTTTCCAATGAGTCAACTCTTCCCATGAGGTAGCCAAAGTACTGGAGTTTCAGCTTTAGCATCATTCCTTCCAAAGAACTCCCAGGGCTGATCTCCTTTAGAATGGACTGGTTGGATCTCCTTGCAGTCCAAGGGACTCTCAGGAGTCTTCTCCAACACCACAGTTCAAAAGCATCAATTCTTCAGTGCTCAGCTTTCCTTATAGTCCAACTCTCACATCCATACATGACCAGTGGAAAAACAATAGCCTTGACTAGATGGACCTTTGTTGGCAAAGTAATATCTCCGCTTTTCAATATGCTATCTAGGTTGGTCATAACTTTCCTTCCAAGGAGTAAGCGTCTTTTAATTTCATGGCTGCACTCACCATCTGCAGTGATTTTGGAGCCCAGAAAAATAAAGTCTGACACTGTTTCTACTGTTTCCCCATCTATTTCCCAGGAAGTGATGGGACCAGATGCCATGATCTTCATTTTCTGAATGTTGAGCTTTAAGCCAACTTTTTCACTCTCCTCTTTCACTTTCTTCAAGAGGCTTTTGAGTTCTTCTTCACTTTCTGCCATAAGGGTGGTGTCATCCGCATCTGAGGTGATTGATATTTCTCCCAGCAATCTTGATTCCAGCTTGTGCTTCTTCCAGTCTAGCGTTTCTCATGATGTACTCTGCATATAAGTTAAATAAGCAGGGTGACAATATACAGCCTTGACGTACTCCTTTTCCTATTTGGAACCAGTCTGTTGTTCCATGTCCAGTTCTAACTGTTGCCTCCTGACCTGCATATAGGTTTCTCAAGAGGCAGGTCAGGTGGTCTGGTATTCCCATCTCTTGAAGAATTTTCCACAGTTGATTGTGATCCACACAGTCAAAGGCTTTGGCATGGTCAATAAAGCAGAAATAGAGGTTTTTCTGGAACTCTCTTGCTTTTTCCATGATCCAGCGGATGCTGGCAATTTGATCTCTGGTTCCTCTGCCTTTTCTAAAACCAGCTTGAACATCTGGAAGTTCACAGTTCACGTATTGCTGAAGCCTGGCTTGGAGAATTTTGAGCATTACTTTTCTAGCATGTGAGATGAGTGCAATTGTGCGGTAGTTTGAGCATTCTTTGGCATTGCCTTTCTTTGGGATTCGAATGAAAACTGACCTTTTCCAGTCCTGTGGCCACTACTGAGTTTTCCAAATTTCCTGGCATATTGATCAGACATTATGGCCAATAAAATATCTGCTTTCTGAAATTTGCTGGCATTTTCATTGCAAGTTAATTTTTATAATTATTTATGCATGTTTGAAAAGCAGTTGCTCTTAATCTATAATGTTTCTTTATGTAAACTATGAAAGTTATGGTATATTATATGAAGAATATTATAGTTTACAAACCATATATTTTTAATGTGAATTTAACCATTATAAAGTAACATACTTTGTCTTACTTAATACTTTCTTGGCTTGACTTACCTAGTCTAATTATGACTCCCTGCTTTCTTTCAGTAATTAACCTCCTCTGCTAAATTACAGCTTACAGTTCAATATATTTAAAGCTTTTGGATGAAATTTCACTAATAATCTGATGACTGAAGCTAACACATTAGTATATTTCTCATAAAGAATTCATAGGCATGTTTTTTTAGTTCTTTCATGTTAAAACTGTCTATAGTCCTTTATTTAAAGGACAGCTTGGTGGAATGTAAAACCCTTGGTTCACACTTTCCTTCTTGATTTCTCATTAGTGTCATGCCATTGTCTTCTGACATTGTATTGAGCTTAATTTGCCGGTTATGGTATACGGGATTCACATAAAATTTGGGTTATATGGATTTTCTTTTTTCTCTTAGCTGACATGGAGATGGATTCTGTGGGTTTTATCTCCATTCTCTTTTCATTTATAGTAGGAAGAAGTAGGAATTGAGTGCCTATCAAGCCCTATCAGAACCAGAACTCCAGACAATTTTCTAACCCCTCCCCATCAATTTCTCTACCTGTAAAACAAGAACACTCACGTCAGAAGGTTACACGAGGATTAAATAAGCTACCTATGTTAGAAACAATGAGCCCTGCTTGGCACACAGAAAATACTCCATAGATTTTAGTTTGGTTTGCATGAATGTGTGCTAAATCTCTTCAGTCGTGTCCAACTCTTTGTAAGCCCATGGACTGTAGCCCACCAGGGTCCTCTGTCCATGGGATTCTCCAGGCAAGAATACTGGAGTGGGTTGCCATGCCTCCTCCAGGGGATCTTCCCAGTTCAGTTCAGTCACTCCGTCGTGTCCAATTCTTTGCAACCCCATGGACAGCACACCAGGCTTCCCTGCCCATCATCAACTCCTAGAGCTTGCTCAAATTCATATCCATCAAGTCATCTTCCCAACCCAGGGATTGAACCTGCATCTCTTACCTCTCCTGCATTGGCAGATGGGTTCTTTCCCACTAGCGTCACCTGGAAAGCAGCATTAATTCCTGGTAACAGATTCTAGTTTTGAGGCCAAATGTTTGTTCATTAAGACCTAGTTTAAGATTCCTAGTTTAGACTCTTCCAGTCACATCAGATAAAGTTTTTGAAGAAAAAAAAAAAAAAGAATGAAAACACAATTTACTTTCTGACATTAAGATGCATATTTGGTCTTCTGGAGACCTATATGTAAATGTCAAACCTAATTATGTGACTGAGCCCTGGGGACCCACTCTACACTTTTGAATGAGCTTAGGCTATATCTCAGAAGGAAATCATTAGAAGCTATGCTATTTATATTCAAACTGCAATATTTAGCAAAAGTCTAGGAGTTTAAATACTGAGGACTTTTTGGTGAAACAATGCTTTGTGATTGAGGCAATAGGGGAGTTGGTGAAACACATATGAATAATAAGAGCACCAGTTTCCTTCAGAAAATGAATGTTCATATTTTCTTAGGTTGTTAAAAATACAAGTCAATCTATTAGTTTTCTGTGATTCAGAGATACTTGTATTGGCTTTACCAGTCTGAATGCCACTGGACACAAAGATCTCTCCACATAGTAAAAGGCAGGTTGTGTCACACAACTCAGGATAAACTGGGATCAACCGACAGTGCATTGCTAGCATATTTTTTAAACGAATAACTTTTTCAAGGAGATGACTAAAGGAACCATTTCCCAGCATTTTCACAGTTTGTTTTCAAATGCTGCTGCTACTGTTTAGGCATTAAGTCACGTCTGACTCTTTGGTTCCCCATGGACTGTAGCTCGCCAGGTTCCTCTGTCCATGGAATTTCACAGGTAAGAATACCAGAGTGGGTTACCATTTCCTTCTCCAGAGAACTTTCCGACCCAGGGATCAAACCTGCATCTGCTGCTCAGCAGGCAGATTCCTTACCTCTGAGCCACCTGGGCCTCCCTGCCTCTGTTTTGTATAGCCAACATGTAATTTGGGGATAGTAGTCTCATCTTGCCTTTATTTGCCAGAGCCTTGAGGTTGATGCTATACTAAGATTAAGCATTTAATTAACTATCTTTCCTATGTTCCATTATCTTTTAAATACTCCCTTTGAAACCTTTGCTTTTCAGCGTTGTCACTTTTCCCCAGGCAGATGTGTAGGGCTTGTATCGTTTTCTCTACTTCAGCTATTGATAAAGAAGATAAGAGTAAGAATTTCAAAGCCAAGATATGCAGTCAATCATAACTAGGTTTTGAGAGTTCTCAAAGAGAAACAAGAAAAAGAAATGCTGAACAAGCATCTCCGTAAAAAACAAGGCCTCCAGTGGTAAGCTTGGAGTGGGAAATGGCAACCCACTCCAGTATTCTTGCCTGGAGAATTCCATGGACAGAGGGGCCTGGCGGGCTACAGTCCATAGGGTTGCAAAAAGTCAAACGCAACTGAGCATGCATGCACTCATGCACACGCAAAAAAAAATAAGGTGATTTTTTTTTCCATTTTTCCAGACACTGTATCCCCTATTACCATCATGTGAGATGGGTTGTTATTTAGGAGAGAGTCAAAACTAGGAAAAGACTGTCAAGTGGGGAAATGTGTCTTTTTTTTTTTTCCTTTCTTATGTAAACCTCATTTATAACAATACCCTGCACAGCCACCATGTAAGACATCTATATAGGACTTAGGTTAATAAAATGCCTAGACCCAGACACTAAATCAATTAAATTGACACATTAAATAGAACTGATATGTGTAAAAGTATGGAGAAGGTCAAGGTAGTCAGGACACATAGAAGAGACAAGTAAGCACATTTGCTTCTGGGACCAGCACGTACACAGACCCTGAAATCTTCACTCGTGTGCACAACTATAAAGGTTACTGTGTATAGGAATAAGGTCTATGACAGGTTTCTGGTGCCCAGTTATCTTCCATAAATCCGGTTCCACAGTGTCCGCAGACTGGGCTGTGCTTGAGCTAAGGGTCAGCCCATGGAGCTGGTGCACCTCATCAATCTTGGAGTTGTGCAATCAATAAGCGAATGGATTACGGGGCACGGCACAGTTCACTCAGTATAATCACCATCCACATTTATCACCCTCAGCCTTATTAGGCCAGGACAGCTGACTACAAGCACATCTCCCAGGACTGGACTGCAGAAGTAGGGGAGGGCCAGTCACCCACACATTTTAAAGAGCCCCACCCCAAGAAATGCCAAATAGGCTCCAAGGCTAATTTTGAAGTTTGTTTTTTTTTAACTAAGTTGCAAATGCTTATTGCTTTCATTTCCATAATATTCCCACCACTGGCATACAACTAATATGTTCCCCTAAGATTCTGAGTCAAGCCAGACCTTGCCTTCCTTCATATCACCTTAAAAGCCCACAGAAGCCTGCTAGTGAAAAGTGGATCTTGGTCCTCTTAAAATGCCATCAAACATTTGAAACAGTTATCAGTCCTGGGAACCCCAGAAAGCTGACAAGGTCTCATTTGAGGATACACACAGTCACTGAACAAAAAATTTTTCCAGTAAACTATGCCCCCACACCCCTAAATGCAACTGGCAAAGACTTTCTGTCCCTCCTGTTCCTGCTCAGAGAGATGTCAGCTTCAGCTATATTTGCATCTCTACATCTGTCTTACAAAGAGTCACACACACACTCGGACATACATAAATGTGTGGACGTATATGTATATATAAATGTGTGTGTGTTGTATATATCATATAGCGTAAGTGTTACATATATGTGTTTAGTCGCTCAGTTGTGTTCAACCCTTTGCAGCCCTATGTACTGTAGCCTGCCAGTCTCCTCTGTCCAAGGGATTCTTCAGGCAAGAATACTGGAGTTGGTGGCCATGCCCTCCTCCAGGGAATCTTCCTGACCCAGGGATCAAACTCAAGTCTTATATTTCTCCTGCAATAGCAGGTGGATTCTTTACCTGTAATATAATCTATTACACCTATACCTGTTATACTTTTTCATCATGATACCCAGGATTAAAGAAAGCACAGTAATAAAATTTACATCTTAAGAAGCAATAACTTATAGATGATCTCATTAATATTATACACTGTACAAAATTCCTAATGGATACTCTCTTGAGTTCATCAGCAGTTTGGAGCAGTGCCTAAGCCCTCCTGTGGTATTTCTAGAAGCTTAACATTTTCTCGTGCCCACAACAGGTCCAAAGTAAAAACTGAGTACTCCAAGTTCCAAGACCATGTCAGGTTAACTCAGGCCCAACCTTGTTACTAGCACAAGTTCACTTTCTATCTGAGAAGAACAACAAAGATTTTTTCAGCTGGTGACTTTGGCAAGGAAGTAAGAGACTGATTCTTATCAGGCCCCTTCAGAGGACAAATTCGCCACTGAAACTGAAGTGGGTGTGGAAAGGAAGATAGAATAAACACGTTAGGCTCATAACCCTTTGCAAAGCACTATGATGAATAAAAAGTCTGTGTCCACAAAATGTGTGAGTTTCTTCAATAGCCTGGCCTGCTCTTTGGTGACCCTGACTTTTATTTTCCCACAGAAAAGACATCTCTGGAACAGTCACCCAGCCAGACAAAATTAAAGGTTATGGCGTAATTTCTGAGTGTTCAACATCCCTTTCCTTTTGTTCTAGTCCCTATTTCCAGCTGATTAATTATCTGGTTACATTAATTCATGCTAAGTTGCAAATGATTGCTGGATATCACTATTAGAACCTCCCTAGAGATGGAGTGGTTTGGGCTTTGGAAGGAGCTTGTTACCGCAAATAAACTGCCAGTCAGCACAACACGTGTGGAAGTTCATCGTGAGCAGGGAGACCTTCATCAGGATTCTTTCCACTTAGCAAAAACATATACAATCCAGTCATGATAAAAGACCTTTGTAACTATGAACTTGGTTTCCAAAAAACTGTCCGTTGCTAGAATTTACCTTCATTACACTAAGAGGGTAAAATTTCAACCAAAATATTTTTTATATCTTTCAGTTAGTAAGTACCTAGGTATTTCAATTAGTAATAAGATCCTTACTACCTACCAGACCTTATGCTAGGTGCTGGGATAAAGGAACAGATTACATGTAGTCCTTCCCTGAATATTCTTTGGAAGGACTGAGGCTGAAGCTCCAATACTTTGGCCACCTGATGTGAAGAGCTGACTTATTGGAAAAGACCCTAAAGCCAGGAAAGATTGAGGGCAGGAGGAGAAGGGGACAACAGAGGATGAGATGGCTGGATGGCATCACCGACTCAATGGACATGAGTTTGAGCAAGCTCCGGGAGACAGTGAAGGACAGAGGAGCCTGGCGTGCTGCAGTCCATGGGTTTGCAAAGAATCGGGCGGGACTAAGGGACTGAACAACAACCTGTAGTCCCTGCCTGAAGTTAACATTGGAAATGGTTCTTAAAAGTACTTAAAATTTCTTAAAAGGGCCACCTTTTTGAGGGGAATTTTAATTCAGAGATTTTAACTGTAAAAAAAAAAATATCATGCAGGACCTTCCCTGCTGTTCCAGTGATTAAGAATCTGCCTGTCAATACAGGAGGCGCAGGTTCGATCCCTGATCCAGGAAGATCCCACATGCCAAAGGGTAACTAAGCCCGTGTGCTGCAACTATTGAGCCATAGAGTCTGTGCTCTGCAACAAATGAAGTCACCGCAACGAGAAGCTCACACACTGCGAAGAGAAAGTCCGTGCACGGCTACAAGGACCCAGCGCAGCCAGGAAATAAGAGCATGATAATAATAATAAAAACCATACATACAGAAGACTTTATAAAAGGTATTGCTTTGGACTGAATGTTTATGCCCCCACGTAACTCATGTGTTGAAACGCTAACCCCAAATGTGATAGCGTTAGGGGTGGAGCTGTTTAGGGGTAAAGAGGGTTGGATGAGGTCACCAGGATGTAGCCCCCAGGAGGGATTAGTGGTATTGTAAGAAGAGACCAGAGGGCCGCTCTCCCTCCCTCCACGACCTAAGGGTACAGCAAGAAGCAGTCTGCAGACTAAGAAGAGAATCCTCAGGAGGAGGTCAAACTTCTGGCACCCTGACTGTGGTCTTTCCAGCCTTCAGAACTATGAGAAATAAATGTATGTTGTTGAAGCCTCCTGGTCTATGGTATTTTGCTACAGCAATGCAAGCTGACTACGATATAGAGGAAAACATTCTACAAACTTTTAGAAGAGATTAAAAGAGCAAATTCTCACTTAACCACCATGTCACCATATGCAAGATAAGAAATTTAATATTGCCAGTAATTTAAAAGCTCTTATTCTACCTTCCTTAAACTAACTTCTCTGTCTCTGTGCCAGAAATAACTGACCTCCTGACTTGCATATTAATTATCAGGTTCTGCTGATACTTTTCTCACTTAGGTTTCCTAAACAATATACTTTCTACTGTTACAAATCTTTGACTATATCAACGGTACCCATACTGTATACTAGATAATTTTCCTCTTATACTCATTATTACTTCTGCAAAATCTATGATGATGCCCATAGCTAATTTCTTTCTCATCAGTTCAGTTCAGTTCATTTCAGTCACTCAGTCGTGTCCGACTCTTTGCGACCCCAACTCCCGGAGTTCACTCAGACTCACGTCCATTGAGTCAGTGATGCCATCCAGCCATCTCATCCTCTGTCGTCCCCTTCTCCTCCTGCCCCCAATCCCTCCCAGCATCAGAGTCTTTTCCAATGAGTCAACTCTTCGCATGAGGTGGCCAACGTACTGGAGTTTCAGCTTTAGCATCATTCCTTCCAAAGAAATCCCAGGGCTGATCTCCTTTAGAATGGACTGGTTGGATCTCCTTGCAGTCCAAGGGACTCTCAAGAGTCTTCTCCAACAGTACAGTTCAAAAGCATCAATTCTTCGGCACTCAGCTTTCTTCACAGTCCAACTCTCACATCCATACATGACCACTGGAAAAACCATAGCCTTGACTAGACAGACCTTTGATGGCAAAATAATGTGTCTGCTTTGATACATAATATTTTGTTCTCAAATATTTCACCATGTACGTACCGAGTCTACTGTTAGTGGACATGCAAATTATTTCCTCTATTTTGGTTAATAAAAATGGCTATGAACTTTTCTGGGTTTGTCTGCTTTGTTCATATTCAAGATGTCTACAAGGAATACACCTGAGGCTGGAATACCTGTGTTGCTGCCCATGTACCTGTTCAACATTATCAGATAATACCAGACTGCCATAGTTCTTGGACTTAGACTCCTGGTAGCAAACACAGATGTCACTACCACTCCATGTCCTAGCCAACACCTGACAAATTGATGCTGGAATTTTAAATTTACCAACTTAGGGGTATATGTCTATTTCCCTAATTACTAATGAAACTGAGCACTGTTTCTTAAGTTATTGACCATTTGGATTTACTCTTTTGTGAAGTACCTATCTCAGTCTTCTGTCCTTTGTTCCGTTGGTTTTTTTTTTTTTTTTTTTTTGCCATTTCCTATTAATATACTGGAGTTCCTTACATACTCTAGATATTTGCGTTCCTCAGTTATATGCCTTCATGCAGTCTGTGCTTTTATTCCCCGTTTGGGTTGCTGTTTCCCCTCTATAATGCCTTTAAATAAATAGAAGTTCTGGGGGGATGGAAGGGAGGCTCAAGAGGGAGGGGACATTTGTAGACATACATCTGATGCATGTTGTACAGCAGAAACTAACACAACATTGTAAGACAACTATACTCCAATTAAAAAAATTTTTTTAAGAAATTTTGATTTTAATGTAATCTAACTTAGTAATACTTTTCTTTATAGTTAGTGGGCATCGTGCCTTAAAGTCTGTCACTGTTTCCATTGTTTTCCCATCTATGTCCCATGAAGTGATGGGACCAGATGATAAGATCTGAGTTTTCTGAAAGTTGAGCTTTAAGCCAACTTTTTCACTCTCCTCTTTCACTTTCATCAAGAGGCTCTTTATTTCTTTCCCTTCTGCCATATGGATGATGTCATCTGCATACCTGAGATAATTGATATTTCTCCCAGAAATCTTTATTCCAGCTTGTGTTTCATCCAGCCCAGCATCTATACTTATATGCAGATATACTCTGCATAATAAGTTAAATAAGCAGGGTGATAACGTACAGCCTTGACATACTCCTTCTCCTATTTGGAACCAGTCTGTTGTTCCATGTCCAGTTCTAACTGTTGCTTCCTGACCTGCATACAGATTTCTCAAGAGGCAAGTCAGGTGGTCTGGTACGCCCATCTCTTTCAGAATTTTCCACAGTTTATTGTGATCCACACAGTCCTAGGTTTTGGCATAGTCAATAAAGCAGAAGTAGATGTTTTTCTAGAACTCTCCTGCTTTTTTGCTGATCCAGCGGATGTTGGAGATTTGACCTCTGGTTCCTCTCCCTTTTCTAAAACCAGCTTGAACATCTGGAAGGTCACAGTTCACATACTGCTGAAGCCTGGCTTGGAGAATTTTGAGCATTACTTTACTAGCGTGTGAGATGAGTGCAATTGTGCAGTAGTTTGAGAATTATTTGGCATTGCCTTTCTTTGGGATTGGAATGAAAAGTGACCTTTTCCAGTCCTGTGGCCACTGCTGAGTTTTCCAAATTTGCTGACATATTGAGTGCAGCACTTTCACAGCATCATCTTTTAGAATTTGAAATAGCTCAACTGGAATTCCATCACCTCCACCAGCTTTGTTCATAGTGATGTTTCCTAAGCTCCACTTGACTTCACATTCAAGGATGTCTGGCTCTAGGTCAGTGATCACACAAACATGGTTATCTGGGTTGTGAAGATCTTTTTTGTACAGTTCTGTGTATTCTTGCCACCTCTTCTTAATATCTTCTGCTTCTGTCAGGTCCATATCATTTCTGTCCTTTATTGAGCCCATCTTTCATGAAATGTTCCCTTGGTATCTCTAATTTTCTTGAAGAGATCTCTAGTCTTTCCCATTCTATTATTTTCCTCTATTTCTTTGCATTGATCACTGAGGAAGGCTTTCTTATCTCTCCTTGCTGTTCTTTGGAACTCTGCATTCAAATGGGTATATCTTTCCTTTTTCTCCTTTGCCTTTTGCTTCTCTTCTTTTCTCAACTATTTGTAAGGCCTCCTCAGACAACCATTCTGCCTTTTGCATTTCTTTCTCTTGGGGACGGTCTTGATCACTGCCTTCTGCAGCCATGAAATTAAAAGATGCTTGCTCCTTGGAAGAAAAGCTATGACCAACCTAGACAGCATATTAAAAAGCAGAGACATTAATTTCTAAACAAAGTTTCATCTAGTCAAAGCTATGCTTTTTCCAGTAGTCATGTATGGATGTGAGAGTTGGACTATAAAGAAAGCTGAGCACTGAAGAATTGATGCTTTTGAACTGTGGTGTTGGAGAAGACTCTTGAGAGTCCCTTGGACTGCAAAGAGATTCAACAGTCCATCCTAAAGCAGATCAGTCCTGAATATTCATTGGAAGGACTGATGCTGAAGCTGAAACTCCAATACTTTGGCCATCTGATACGAAGAGCTGACTCACTGGAAAAGACCCTGATGCTGGGAAAGGTTGAAGGCAGGAGGAGAAGGGGATGACAGAGGATGAGATGGTTGGATGGCATCACCAACTCAATGGACATGAGTTTGAGTAAACTCCGGGAGTTGGTGATGGACAGGGAAGCCTGGCATTCTGCCGTCCATGGGGTCGCAGAGAGTCAGACACGACTGAGTGACTGAACTTAACTGACAGATCGTGACTTAAAGAAAAACTTTGTCTTGTAATCATGAAAATATTACTGAATACTAACTTCTTAAAATATTATAGATTTGAATTTTACATTTAGGTCTCTAATTCACTTGGAATTGACATTATTATGTTCTGTACAGGAAATGTTTATATAGATCTCTTTTCTATACTCTTTACTTTTTCCTGAAATCTCCCACCTTTTGTTTTTTTTTTAATGTATTTTAATATATTTATTAATAAATTTATTTTTTTAACTTTACAATATTGTATTGGTTTTGCCATATATCAACATGAATCCACCACAGGTATACACGTGTTCCCCATCCTGAACCCTCCTCCCTCCTCCCTACCTGAACCATCCCTCTGGGTCCTTTAGGGTTTCTTTTAGTAGAGTCTGATGGTGAAAATTTACTTTCCATACCTTTTGTTGACCAGTTTTTTTACTGTACTATCATACATACAGTTTTTTGTTGTTTTTTTTTTTTTTGGTCAGACAATTTTAGATGGATGGTTACTTTTTCTTAGCATGTCATTTAACTGTCTTTTGCCTTCTCTTATTGCTAAGAAAAAGTTGGATGTATTTCAAACTCTTTCTTGGGTGAAGTAATCAGTCTTTCCTCAATGCTTACCTTTAAAATTATCTCCTTGTATTGAATGTTTTGTCTAAACAGCATATTTTTATTTATCTGTTTTGAATTTGGGGGCTTCCTGAGATTTGAGGGTGGTGTCTTTCATCATTCTTGAAAATTTTTCTGCCATTATGTTTTCAAACACTGCTTCAGCCCATTCTCTTTTTATTCCCTCTGAAACTTCTTTCAGACACACTGCAGACATTCATGTACACTCTAGCCTTCATGTCTCTCAACTTCTTTTTCATATTTCCCATTCCTTGATCTCTCTTTGCTAAATTATCCATGATTTTTTAGTTTACAATTACTTTATAATTTACATTTTTTGTTTAAGTTCTATTATAATGGTCCCTTTTTCCATTGGATTTTTACTTTTAACATTACTGTTTTATTTCTAGCAGTTCTACTTGACTCATTACCAAATCTGATGATTTTTTATTGTTTCATGTTCCATGCATGTACATTTAAGCTTGTCCTTTATTTCTTTAAACATAGCGAGTATTTTATGTTCTGTATCTGAAAATTACAGATTCTATAGCTTTGGGGGCTTTTGCTGATAGTTCTTACTCTTGGTACTTTGTTTCTTTCTGTACTTAGTTTTAATTGCAAATAACATTTGAGATTTAAGATGAAAATGAGTGCCTTTAAGATCTACATTTGCCTCTGCTAAGTACTTCTGGAAATTATCAGTCAGCAATCATTTTAATTTAAATTTAGATCTCAAAGGTAACAATAATTTAGGCTACAAAGCTGCATGAGGTCAAGCTAGTAATTCCAAATGTTTACTAATGTTATTTCTGCCTTCATCTCAACCCCATATTTTAGATCACTAATTTCTCTCACAATCCCACTGGGAGTGGCAGAGATAATTTCTGGATCACTCTTTAGGGTGCTAGCTTTAGGAAGTAAAGATTTCATATCAGATTCTCTACCTTAGGCAGACCCTAGATTTTGCCTTTCCCCACCTCGCCTCCAAACTCTGGGAGACTTCTAAAATACAACTCAAGTTCACAGGCCCAGCAAATGCCTTCAAGTGAAAGTCAGTTTCACTGTTTTCTTCTTCAGGTCTACTATGCCTTTGATTAGCTTTTTTAACCTGAGAAGTCCTTGTTTTTCTGAAATGCATCCGTTCATTTAATATTCATCCAGAATTCTTTCTGAGATGGATGTCTACCCAGGTACCAAATCTATAGTACTATTGAAAATAAATATCCTCAGTAAATTTCTAATCATTTTAAAGTCTGTATTACACCATTCTATATTTTAATTTGGATTATTTTATCATACTCAGACAAGTGGAAAATTTAACAGAGTTTGACAAGCAAAAGGAAAATTTTTTTTCTGAAGTATTCAATAGACTTTCTATATCTAAATAACCCATTATTCCCAGTGAAATTTGATTTTCAACTTTCTAAGTTTCTATCACTTACTCTTTTGGGGTATTTTCTCAATATACATTTTATAAATTACTTGAAATATCTTTTTTCAGAATTGAACCAGTTAACTAGACCAAATCTTTTGAGACTATACTCATTTTCCTGTTAATGATTTCCTGCTGTGAATATTCATGACCTGATCTCATTTTTAAGGGTATAAAATTTCCAGACATCTATTTTTATGTCTTTCACAATCTTTCTTCTAAAGTGTCCTAAAATCCATTTGAAATAGACATGTCCTTAAAATATTCTTAATTTCTTCATCCATTGATCCATGATTGATTGATTCACTCCTTCATTAATTTCTTCACTCAAGTACTGCTGGGTGGGAAATTTAAAAGCACAAGCCTATGTTTGTGGAACTACTAAACTATGTGAGACAGGTATTCTATGGCTATTAAGATTGATTCAGCTGTGATCAGTTAATATTTCATCAAAAAAGACAGAAAATTGACATTTGGAAAACACTCCTTTTACATCTACAACTATATCCAATGCCAATAATAGCTTTAGTAGGGACCAGCAACTGAAGATGTGGGTTAACGTAACTTGGTCCACGGGAATCCTCAAAGATGGTAAAGAATCTGCCTGCAATGCAGGAGATATGGGTTCAGTCCCTGGTCGGGAAGATCCCCTAGAGAAGGGGATGGCAACCCACTCCAGTATCCTTGCCTAGAGAATTCCAAGGACAGAGGAGCCTGGTGGGCTACAGTCCATTGGGTCGCAGAGTCACACACGACTGAGCGAGTAACACTTTCACTTTCTTTGAAGAAGGCAATGGCACCCCACTCCAGTACTCTTGCCTAGAAAATCCCATGAGCGGAAGAGCACGGTAGGCTGCAGTCCATGGGGTTGCTAAGAGTCAGACACGACTGAGTGACTTCACTTTCACTTTTTCTCTTTCATGCATTGGAGAAGGAAATGGCAACCCATTCCAGTGTTCTTGCCTGGAGAATCCCAGGGGCAGGAGAGCCTGGTGGACTGATGTCTATGGGGTCACACAGAGTCGGACACAACTGAAGTGACTTAGCAGCAGTAGCAGTAAAACAAGGTTCCACTCAGAATAAAACTAAATAGCAGCAGAAGTGGTTTACAAATGCAAGCTTTTGTAATACCCCTTCCATGCCATCCTTGATGAAAATTCCAAAATCCTTGACTGAAAAAGGCAAGCCCTTCAGGTTATTCTGCTCTATATTCAAGCACCAGAAACAACATACCTACCTACAACATACCTACAGATGCATGTCCCTTCTATACACCAATCAATGATTATCTATTCCTCAGGCATTCAGGACTATTCTATATATGCCTGAAAAGATCCAAGCTTTGAAGAGGCAGAATATTTAACCTCTACAGACCCTTGCAAACCCATCAATTCCAGGTACGCATGCCCTCTTATTGTCAACCAGGCAGGAAGAACATAGAAAAGCTAGACACTTACATACCTGAAACCAAATTCTTTTTTTTTATTATTTTTTTTTTTTACTTTACAATATTGTATTGGTTTTGCCATACATCAACATGCATCTGCCACTGGTGTACACGTGTTCCCCATCCTGAACCCCCCTCCCACCTCCCTCCCCATACCATCCCTCTGGGTCATCCCAGTGCACCATCCCCAAGCTTCCTGTATACTGCATCGAACCTGGACTGGCACCAAATTCTGATATCTTCCGGTTAATTTTCTTTTGCTATTTTCCAACCTAATGCTATAACAACAGAACGAAATGGGGACAAAAGAGGCTTCTCTGCCCTTTGGATTCCTATAGGTAAACATAAGCAGCAGTTGGTGTGCATGGCTATTCCTGTCTAAAGTGGTCTGTTAGTTTATAACTGCTTCATCTTGAAGGGCCAGCTTGCTTACCCTTCTTAAGGTAATAGCATTTAAAGAATGGATTTACATTGCAATCTGAATTTAGGTTTAGAGGTCATGCAACTGAGAATCACTAGCTTTGTCAGACCGAACAAACTGAGCATCCCAGGGTTCGACTGGACGGGTGTGAGTAGATCTCTTAGACTTGGCTCATTGTTGGCACGGCAGGTCCAAAGCAAGTTTGTCATTCCTATGAAGCTGACGCCCAGAAAACCAGCCTAATTAAGTACTTTATTTCTGCTTCCAAAATCAACATGGTTGAATAGATCTAGTGTTTACCGGAAAAATATCTATATTCTTTAGTTCCCCCCATCCCCCCCGATAATGAGAGATTAAATTCTTCCATCAAAGACTGAACTAGTTCCAAATCTTTTGCAGATTTGCAGTGTTCTGCACTCGTGTTTCTTACACAGGGTTCTTCAGTATAAGACCAAAGATCAACTTCTTAACTGCAAAGCAGGAGATTAAAAAATGCTGATGTCTCCCAAGCATAAAAGAATGCCAGACAAGTGTCAGAACATTAATTTGATTAATCAGTTGCTTTTATTTTATCACTTACATTAATTAGCCATGTGTTGTTAGTTATTTTCTCCTCTGAATAAACCTAAAAAAAAAAAAATATGGTCAGATTTTTAGTACTTATATCCCAATGTTTAGGAGTGCAAAGGAAATTTTCTAAATATCTTTATCATAAATACTCTGTTTCTCTGATCAAAGATCTACTTAGATCTTTTTTCCTTTTGCCATTCTTATCAACATTAGAATCACACAATTAAAATATTCTGAATATAAGACATTAATCCTCCTGGAACAGAGATACATGAAGACTGGATTTATCTTGATAAACCAGTGCACCTAAACCAGTGCACCTACTGGCTCTTTAAGCTGGTCACTGCAACCACCCCACTCCAGTACTCTTGCCTGGAAAATCCCATGGGCGGAGGAGCCTGGTAGGCTGCAGTCTATGGGGTCGCTAAGAGTCAGACATGCCTGAATGACTTCCCTTTCACTTTTCACTTTCATGCATTGGAGAAGGAAATGGCAACCCACTCCAGTGTTCTTGCCTGGAGAATCCCAGGGATGGGGGAGCCTGATGGGCTGCCGTCTATGGGGTCGCACAGAGTCGGACACGACTGAAGTGACTTAGTAGCAGCAGCAGCAACCATATCCATCTTTCCCAGTTTTTAATATTCTCATAAAGGTGTGTAGTGAGTGGAAACTGCATGGGAACCTCCCTCTGAAACTACACTTGCAAAATGTCAGGAAATCTTATAGTTTTGTATGATTATACAAATTAAAATGCATTTTTCCTTACCCTCATTTCTTTTTGTATCTCATTATATAATACTCCTAATATAAAATATCCAACATTCTTATATGGACTTTTAAACCTCACTTAAACTTTTTACTCTTTGTATAAAGTAGGTGTGTCTATTTCTTAGGGTTACTATTTAAAAGCGTCATAAACCGGGTGACTTAAAATAGCAAATATTTATTGCCTCATTGTTCTTGAGTATGGATGTCCAAAATTAAGGTATTGGAAGGGTTAGTTCATTCTAGAGACTCTGAAGAGAAAATTATTGGCCAATATTCCCAATGACCATGAATGCAAAAATTCTTAATACATTATTGACTGAAGGATTTCAGTCAATAATGTACTGACTAAAGCTGGCCAGTGATTTGTTGCATAAGTGAATACTGAAATATCAATAATGTTCAGTAACAAAAGATATATTAATATGCCTTTCATCAATAATTTGTTAATAAATACAGGCATACTAAATTAAATTCCATAATCAAGTGGAATTTATCCCTGAGATGCAAGGATGGTTCAACATTCACAAATTAATCAAGTGCTACATCACATCAAAAGAATGAAGAATAAAAATCAAATGATCATCTCAACAGATACATAAGAAACATGTAACAAATATCAATATTTTTTCATGATAAAAACTCTCAACAAATTAATTATAGAAGGAATTTATATTAAAATAGCAAAGGTCATATGTGAAAAGCCCATGGTTAACATTCTCAATGATGAAAAACTTAAAGATTTCTAAGATCTGGAACAAGGGAAGGATGTCCACTCACATTACTCATGTTCCACATAGGACTAGAAACTCTACCCAGAGAAATTAGGCAAGAAAAATAAATGAAAGATATCCAAATTGGAAAGAAAGACATAATATCACCTCTGTTTGCAGATGACATGATCTGTTTAGATACATATTTCTTCAATGTAAAAAATCCTAAACTGTATATCTAACAAGGGGTTAATATCTAAACTATATAAGTAACTCACATAACCCAACAGAATAAAATACCAATGATCCATTTAAAAAATAAGCAAAGGCAGGAGGAGGGTTCAGGATGGGGAACACATGTATATCTATGGCGGATTCATTTTGATATATGGCAAAACCAATACAATATTGTAAAGTTAAAAAAATTTTTAAAAAAAGAAAAAAAATAAGCAAAGGAATAGACATTTAAAAAAAAAACAAATGGCTAAAAAGTATATAAAAATGTGTTCAACATCACTAATTATCACAGAAATGCAAATCAAAGCTATAATGACATATCACTTCACATCTGTCAGGATGGTATTATAAAAAAAGATATTAAGTGTCAGCAAGATTGTCGAGAAAATGAAACCTTCATACACTGCTAAGGGAAATGTAACTTAAAGCAGCCACTACAGAAAATAGTACAGAGGTCCCTCGAAAAGTTGAAAATAGAACTATCAAATGATCCAGCATTTCTACTTCTGGATATGTATTCAAAGGAAATAAAATCGTGATCTGGAAGAGATATCTGCATTCCTGTGTTCACTACAGCGTTATTCACAACAGCCAAGACCTAAATGGATTAGCAGATAAAGAAAATGCAGTCTACACATATAAGTGAGTATTATTCAGTCTGAAAAACAGAAGGAAATCCTGCTATTTGCAATAACGTAGATAAACCCGGAAGACATTGAAAGGTTGTCGTTGAATCACGCAAATACACCGGGATTCTTGGCCCCCGGAGGAGAAGAATTCAATCTGGGGCCAGAGACGAGGCTTGATCACTCAGAGCTTTTGTGTAATAAAGTTTTATTAAAGTATAAAGGAGATAGAGAAAGCTTCTGACTTAGGCATCAGAAGGGGGCAGAAAGAGTACCCCCTTGCTAGTCTTCAGCTGGATGTTATATAGTCACTAGCAGTCTGTTAATGAAAGAAAGGAATGTCTTATAATTCAGAATAGCACCAGGCCCCTCGCCCATAAGATGCATTTTGGGATAATCTTGGCACCAAATGGTTTATCTTGGGCCATAAAATAATTAACTTGAATCTTAAAGAAGGGCAGACCACCATACAAATAGTTTCATTTACATAGATTAGGGGAACAATATCTAAGTATAACATACTGGTTTGTCAAGTAGGTTTTGGGCCAAGAGGCAGAACCGACTTGGAGACAGAGTTTGGGGTAAAGGCGTAGTACATTAGCATAGCTTAAGACAAACATTTCCATAAGAAAAAGGCATTGGTTATCTCTAGGCTCAAGAATAGCTAACTTCAGGCGAAACCAGGTGTCATTATGGCAACACAGTATTTTAAGAGAAACCTCTCTTTAAATTTGTATAGAGAAGGAAAAAAATATTGCTAGTTTGTTTCCTCCTGCCGCTTAAGAGAGATAAAAATGTCTGACACTTGGGGGCTATTTCTTCCATTTGGAGACCCCTGGCCTTCCTGCCTGTTACCCTCTCAACATTTTGCTAAGTCAAATAAGCTAGACAAAGAAGAACAAATAGTACATAATGTCACATATATTAATATGAAGAATCCAAAATCCTTAAAATCATAGGAAGAAAAACAATGACAAATCTAGACAGTGTATTAAGAAGCAGACACATTACTTTACCACAAAGGTCCATATAGTTAGAACTATGGTTATTTCAGTAGTCAGAGCTAGACAGTAAGAAAGGATGAGTGCCAAAGAACAAATGCCTTTGAACTGTGGTGTTGGAGAAGACCCTTCAGAGTCCCTTGGACTGCAAGAAGATCCAACCAGTCCATCCTAAAGGAGGTCAGTTCTGGGTGTTCATTGGAAGGACTCATGTTGAAGCTGAAACTCCAATACTTCAGCCACCCGATGCAAAGAACTGACTCATTGGAAAAGACCCTGATGCTGGGAAAGATGGAAGGCAGAAGGGGACGACAGAGAATGGCATCACTGACTCAGTGGACACGAGTCTGAACAAACTCTGAGAAATGGTGAAGGACAGCGAGGCCTGGCATGCTGCAGTCCATGGGGTCACAA
This sequence comes from Bubalus bubalis, assembly GCF_019923935.1. NCBI lineage: Eukaryota > Metazoa > Chordata > Mammalia > Artiodactyla > Bovidae > Bubalus > Bubalus bubalis. Next base: position 9,041,499 of record NC_059178.1, on the reverse strand, counting down.
AGAGCTGGACACAACTGAGAGTCAGACAACAACAAAATCACAGGAACTGCAAATAGAATAGTAGTTGCCTAGAGTTGAGGGAAAGAGAAAATGGCATTAATCAAAGGGTATAAAATTTCAGTTATATAAGATGAATATGTCTTAGAGATCAACTGTAGAGTGCCTACAGTTAACAGTACTGTACTATATGCTTAATAATTTTCTCTATTGAAAGTCTGCCCTTGACACAAGGTTTTAAAAGAAGAGAAAAAACTGCTAAAAGAATAGATTATGTTGTGTTTTTATAATAATAATAATAAGAATAATAGTACTAGAAGAAAGAGGAAATGTTGGAGATGAAGGATATGTTTATGACTTAGGTGGTGGTTAATGGTTTCAAGGTATATATTTATCTCTAAACTCATGAAGTCTGTGTACATTAAACATGTACAGCTTTTTGCATATCTATTACATCTCAATAAAGTAGTTGAAACAATGAAGTTAAAATTCAGAAGAATGCAACTTAAAACAGTTGTAGGAAAGTGTACTCTTGTCATTTTTGTAATTATAAGAGTCTTACAAGCAATGAACAAAAAGACCAGCCTAATCCTGTATGACCTTATCTTAGTTTGACCACATCTGCAAAGACACTGTTGCCAAACAGGGTCACACGCTGAGGGTTTGGGTGCACATCAGTTTGGATGGGAACACTATTCAACACACTTCACTTGAGAAAATCAATCTTACTTTCAAAAAGGAGGAAATACAGAAGTCAAGAAGACTTCCAGCTAGTGAGAGGAGGGTCCAGGGATAAACACAGACCCATGGCCATGGGCCAGCAGGCTTTCTGATTAGAGCACATGCTCAGATGTTGCCGTACTCTGAGGAACTTCCAGAGCTTACCTTTGGCTCTATTTTCAAACACACGTACACCCAAAACACTCTCCTCCAATTATTTCAGCCCTTTATTCCATCCTCAGTTTTAAACCTTTTTGCTTTTGTTTCAAGAGTTTCTGATTCCATACCTCTCTCACCCAATCTCCCAAAATGATGGCAGAGAAAACCACTTTATAGCTCTCCACTATAACTTGTGATAAAACCTAGAGGAACTTCAGGGCAAATGGGGGTGCTTGCCATTTTATGATATTGATTTTGATATTCGTATGTGTGTATATTTGTTTGCTTTTCTCTTTCGGCACTCATTAAACTTATTTTATTCTTCTAATAGATTCTGGCAGCAAAAACTTCAAGGCTCATGCCAGCAAAAATATGGCCAAGTTTAAGATTGAAGATGCATCAGGCTATATTTTAACATGCCTCTGAGTTGCCCAACACAGTTCCCAGAAGCATAAAGCATTCTTCATGAGGAGAAGCAAGTTATTTTACTATACATTTGGTGCAACTAGCCATCGCCAATGATTTTTTCAACACAAACTGAATCAGGAAGCGATTTTATTTTAGTTTTCTGTTGTTTTCCACTTAAAGTAAGTTGTTTTTTTTTTTCCTTATCTATGGTCCCTGTGCTCATCTGTGGATACATCATAACCCTGAAACTTACATCCACAAAAGATGTCCTACAACAACCCACTCACAGAGACATGAGCAACAAGCCACTGTAGGCACTTCCCTATGGCAGTTATTTTACAAAGCACTTCTTTACAAGGGTGGATCAGAGAAACCAACTCCCCCCATAGCTATTACATGACTCATAATTTAGAAGGCTGTTTTTTAAAAAACTATTAATAAGGTTTAAAATAGGCCAAAAGGGACTTTCCTGGCGGTCCAGAGGTTAAGACCCCGCACTAAGAGTGCAGGGGAACAGGTTCAGTCCCTTTTTGGAGAGCTAAGATCCCCCATTCCACATGGCATGGCCAAAAAATGATAAAATAGGAAAACAGATGCTTTTTAAACAACTGGTATTGATTTTGCTTTCTATGTCTCATTTCTAGTCTATCCAGTTTCTCTTCTCCCAGCATTTAAACAACACCAGCACTTACATTTATGTATTTTTATACACAAGTTGCTAATCAAGTAGTATAAGAAGCTATTTTTTTCCTGAAGCATGAAATTGATATATAAACACCAATCTGTGACCTGTAACATCCAATTTTAAATCTCTTCTCCAGAAATAAGGTCTAAACAGGTACATTATTTCAACTCAAGACCAAATTGTATGCATTCAAAAAACATTAAATGGGGAAAGTAAATTTGGGAAGATTTATTCATCCTTCATAGTAAGAGAAAATAATAGCTTAAATGCAATTTTTGAAAAATCTCTATTCCTAAAGTTGGATTTTTAGGCTTTTATAAAATAATTTCTTACATGAGAGGAAATAAAAATGACATCAAAGAATAGGAATTAATGGGCATACGTTCTGAAATTATTAATAAAATACTTTCTATGTCAACTCAGATCACCTTGCTTGGGGTCTAAATCAACACAGGGCTCACAAATCAACTGAATATAGAGTCTATACAAATATATGCAGGGCCAACTTACAGTTAAATCATGAATCTTTGTTCTATTGCCCTTTAGACCTCTTGCAAGTACCAAGTATCCTCACACTGCCCCTCCTTACTTTCATTTGTCCAAGATGCTAAGCAGATGAGGTGTGAGCATATTTTTTTTTTATCATTACTTTTTTTTTTTTTTTTGCCACACCATGTGGCATGTGGGATCTTAGTTCCCTGACAGGGGATCGAACCTGCTACCCCTGCAGTGTAAGGGGTAACCTTACCACTTAATCTTAACCACTGGATCACCAGAGAAGTCCAAGCACATTTTTTCCCCCATACCACCAAAAGAAGTTTACCAGCCCATCTCCTTGGATGCCTGTTTGCTTCAAAGAAATTGACAATGTGATTTTTAATACAAAGTTTTAGATTAAAAGTTATTTAACATGTTTTTCATATAACACATAATTACTTCTAGAGGCAAAGGAACTACCTCTTTAGAAGGTGCAGGAAGGGAGCCATGAACACTTGGTGCAGGTATTTTATATCTGTATGTGCTTGGTAAGGTCAAAGGCAAACAATTCTCCCATTCTCAAAAATATATTCCTTCTTATATCTGTGACAGAAACGGGGGTAGATTTTATTTTCTTGGGCTCCAAAATCACTGCAGATGGTGACTGTATCCACAAAATTAAAAGACACTTGCTCCTTGGAAGAAAAGCTATGACAAACCTAGACAGTGTATTAAAAAAAAAAATAGAGACATCACTTTGCTGACAAAGGTCTGTCTAGTCAAAGCCATGGTTTTTCCAGTAGCCATGTATGGATGTGAGAGTTGGACCATAAAGAAGCTGAAATGAAGTGATGGTCACTCAGTTGTGTCCCACTCTGTGCAACCCTATGGACTGTATAGCCCCCACGAGGCTCTTCTGTCCTGGAATCCTCCAGGCAAGAATACTGGAATGGGTTGCTATTTCGTTCTCCAGGGCACCTTCTCATCTTGACCCAGGGATCAAATCTGGGTCTCCTGCACTTTAGGCAGATTTTTTTTTTACCGTCTGAGTCACCAGGGAAGCTCCAAAGAAGAATGAGCGCCGAAGAATTTATGCTTTCGAATTCTGGTGCTGGAGTAGGCTCTTGAGAGTGCCCTTGACAGCAAGGAGATTAAACCAGTCAATCCTAAAGGAAATCAACCCTGAAAATTCACTAGAAAGTCTGATGCTAAAGCTGAAGCTCCAACATTTTGGCCATCTGATGTGAAGAGCATTGGAAAAGACCCTGATGCTGGGGAAGACTGAGGACAGGTGGAGAAGGGGGTGACAGAGGAAGATGGTTGGATGGCATCACTGACTCAGTGGACATGAGTCTGAGCAAAGGCCAGGAGATAGTGAAGGACAGGGAAGCCTGGCATGCTGCAGTCCATGGGGGTCACAAAGCATCAGAAATGACTTAGCAACTGAACAACAACAGTATCTGTGACTAAAAGCCTGGATCCCATCCACTCACCCTCCCTACCACCTTCAGGGACTATACACAAGCAGGGATCCTGCCCGAGAACTGAAACAAGCTCTCTTAAGAGTAATTTATCACTAGGTATAGGAATTGATCTTTATATAGTATTGGGTCAGGACTGGGCAATTTTTTTTAAATGCCAGAAATTCATTATACAATGTATAAAGTAGGAGGGAAGAACTGCAAAAGGAAAGAACCCATATTGGCTTGAAACACTCTCTCCATTATGATATTCATGGGCTGACATGGGGATTAACCTACCTAATAGGAGCAAAATGTACTCAACCCAGAAGTATTCCATAAGACAATACCAATTTAAAAATATATATTAACATTACTTCTGAGTAATTGAAATCATAAAGAAGTGTATCTTCAACGCATTCCATAAAAGAGAATTCAACGGTGACCAAACTATGTCTGCCTTGTATTATTCTGTAGGAGTTTAAAAACCAAAGCAGGCCCAAGACCCCATTTCTTCAGCAGTTGTTCTGTCCAAAGTAATCACACTTTCTACTGCTGAATAACTCAGACTTGGAAAAATATACTGGAACTAATAAGGTAGATCCCAACTATTAGTATTAGGTTTTATTGGCAAAAGCAGAGCAGAGAACTTACTACAATTTAAACACATAAGAGTTCAGTTTTCCATCAAATAAAATGTACCAGAGTCAGGGTGCCAGAGCTGATAGAGTGGCCTTACAGTACCTGGTATTTCCAACCTTTCTGTCTTACTATTCTCAATGCTGGCTTTCTTCCTGAAACTGCCATGCTGGTCCAAGATGACTGCTGAAGCTCTGGCCATCCCAACTGAGCCCTAGGCAAGAAGCAGCAGGAGGGAAGAAAGGTGAAAACCAGATGCTTCTTGTCTGAGTAAGTCATCTTTCAAAATGTGTCCCCCAGGTCCCATCCAAGCACTGCAACATGCCTCTCCTTGGCCACCCTGTACACAAGAGGGGGAGGAAATACAAACTTGCAGCAGGACATATTATCACATCAAATAAATGAAGGGCTGTGTCCCTGAAGAAGAAGAAAGGATACTCGTTATTTAAAAATCAGTCATCTCAGGCACAGCGAGAAGAGGACAGGTTTTCCCCAGGTTTGGCAGAAGATGGCCCCATGGATGTGAGGAAGGCGATACCCCTGCACAGGGAGCACAGAGGCAGGTTTGGAAGAGCAGATGGACCAAGGGATGTCCAGGGAAGGGTGTGACCTCTTGGCTTCTTTTCCCTTGGACTGAAAGAAAAGCCACACATGGCTTCCGGCTCTAGGTCTTTTCCTTACGCTATAATCATAATTCGCTTTCATTACTTGCACCCTTCATGAAGATTGGACACATTAAAAAAATGCAGTTTGCGCAGCGATATGTAAAGAAGGAGGAAAAATCCATAGCCATTCCCGGCTGGAGATTGCGTGAGAGGCACCGGTGCTGCTACAGAAATTCTGTGTCCATCCTCTCCTGAAGATGATGCCTGTGCGGTGGACACAATTTTAATTCAAAGCAGTGGGTTTTCCGGCAGCTGCAAAGATGACCAGTGGTGATCTGAGCAGGAGATGGGAGTCCCTGGGCAGGGAGTGTGGGGGCTGGGGAGCCAGCAAAGAGCTCGTTATGGTGAACCACAGTGGAGAAATAAGAGAGGAGGGGCTCCTAAAACAGGCTCCCCACCTCCCTCCACAGCCTCTCTCCCCCCAAGATGCTAAGTTTGATGACTTTGACATGAGCAAGAAAAGCTAACTCTTGACATCTAACCTCCATTTGTCACACTGGAATTTTTTCAGTTTTCTGCCATTTTATCTTCATTATAATAAGCAATACAGGAAAATGGTTTAAAACCATTTGAACAGCGGAGAATATGTCAATTGAGAATCAATGCATCTCCACACCTAGCAATTCTCAGGGCCACCCACAGGGATGAACACTGTTTATACTTTTTTTATATATGCTTTCAGAATTTGCCTGCATATATGAAAATATTTTCACAAAAAGAATATAAAGAGAAACAACTCTATGTGTAGTTTTTACTCACAAAGTGCCCCACTGGGCATTATTCACTCCTGTATCTCGGAATTTCTTTTGTAACATTCTCCAAGATCTTTCTATATAGACAGATATAAATTTACCTTGACCATTTTAAACTCTGTAGTATTTGGTATGTTCTTGTTTAGTCGCTAAATTGGGTCTGACTCCTTGCGCCCCCACGGACTGTAGCCCGCCAGGTTCCTCTGTCCATGGGCTTACCCAGGCAAGAATAGTGGAGTGGGTTGTCATTTCCTTCTCCAGGGCATCTTCCTTACCTGGAAATCAAACCTGCGTCTCCGGCACTGGCAGGTGGAATCTTTACCGCTGAGCCTCCAGGGCAGCAGTATTTGGTACATGCGTAGTTTATTCAAGAAGTGCTCTATTGAGCGTATTTAGGTTGTTCTTGGTCTATTTTTTTCCCATTACATCAGTGCTGTAATAATTACCCTTGGATTTGTGCAGTATGTATAAATGGTAAATTCCCAGCAATGAAAATCGAGGGCCAAAAGATGTATGCATATTTTAAAATTAAATTTAAAAGATATTACTGAAAGTTTCTCCAAAGAGATTAGACCAATTTTCACTACCTACAGGAGTGCATAAATGTGTCTGATACTCCCACAGGAGGTCATAAATAACGGTTAGAATTTTCGCCAATATGCTAGGTGCCAAATAATATCTTGTTATGACTTGCAGTTTTTTTTAATTGTATCTTGGAGAAAGTCCATTTCTTCATCAGCTGCCTGTTTAAATTTACTACAATAAGGACTGAAGTACCCCTTCCTTACTTGATATACAAAGGCCTAGAGAAGGGGAGAGGGGTTCAGTTTGCAGGGTACATGGGGTGGTGATTAGGCAGCCATCTCTTTCCTCACTTAAGCAGAACAGGACTGAAGACCCTCTGGTAATTTGACTGTTTGTGTTGGAGCCAGAGGAATGATGGGATCTTTCTGCCATCCGCTGGGTGTTTGCTGGACCACAGCCTGTAGCCTCCGCAAGAAATGCAGACAACCCCGGCTGGCCCTTCACTTCTATAGGCTGCTCCCAGTAACTGAGCAAGTCAAGCTCATCCCAATGGACATAATAGTAAGAAATAAGGTGGTAGTAACCAAAAATGACTGAAAAATTATCAGTTGAACTGAAATATTGCTAAGATATACCTGGTGGTGAAGGAATTAAAAAAAAAATAAGTTTGGACACATATTTTATTTCTTTTAATGAAAACTTTTCTCATTTGAGACTCTTCCAACTTTTTGCCGAAGCATGAAAGCATTTGCATATGTAGGTATAAACATGTGAAACTCTGGATGTGTGTATCTGTGTGTGTGTGTGTTGCTACGCATCTATCAGTGCCGCCTTAAATGAACAAATCATAACTTTATTCAGTGTAACCCAGTTTTCTGGTTCTTTGGAAAACCGCCTTGACCATCTTGTGCAGTTCTGTTTTCTCACTCTAAACTGCATCAGTGGTCTTCCTGGTGGTGGTGGTTTGGCCACTCAGTCGTGTCTGACTCTTGGCGACCCCATGGACTGTAGCCTGCCAGGCTTCTCTGTCCACAGGATTTCCTAGGCAAGAATACTGAAGTGGGTTGGCATTTCCTAGCAACATCTAATTGCTACCTAAGTCAAGCTTCAATCTGAAATCAAAAACTCAAAGTCCCTTTGAAAAAGCATGGTTGGCAGTCAGACAGCGCACACTGTTAAAATACCGAAAATGTTTCATTCTAGCTGGAAAACATCTGCTGTATAAATTTCTGTCTCTCTCACCTATCCCACCCATATCAACTCTTCTATAATTCACAGAAAAGCAGAATCCAGTTTAAAAAACAAAAAAAGCAGGGGTGGGGAGCAAATGCCTAGCGTAAATGTGTGTGTGCTGAGTCGCTCAGTCGTGTCCGACCCTTTGTGACCCCATGGACTGTAGCCCGCCAGGCTCCTCTGTCCATGGGATTCTCCAGGCAAGAATACTGGAGTGGGTTGCCATACCCCCCTCAGCCTAGGTACAAGGCCCTATAAAACCACTGTCAGTATCTATTTGGACTAATTACATCATCATGTATTTAAATATCACCCCTCATTGAAGGATAATACACAGCAGCTTCTAGATTATTAGAGAAAAACATTTGAATAAACAGAGATCACTTTATGCTCCAGCTTAACTTCCCAAAACCAAAGGTTACTTTCAAGTTTGGAGTTTTTTCAAAATTTCACATTTAAACATCTATCTATAATTAAATAATTTGTTAGTTTTTATAAAGCACTATCATTCTGAAGGTAGAATAAACTGAATACATCTTTAGCAAGTTTTGGGTGTTCATTAAAGACTGATAGCATTGTTCATGCACACAGGGTAAATGCGCTCTTAGGTTTCCATGGCAACCTGATCACATCAGCAGGAAAAAAAAAAAAAGAAAGAAAGAAATAGGAATGCTGTTCTGTATCAATTCTATTTAGCTTATCATTTCCGTTATTCCCAACCTAGATGTCCACCTTTGGGGATTCACATATTCTGGTAAATTCCCAGGCTAGTGTTGATAAGAGAATGAAAGACAACGTAATACTGAGTTGAGTTCTAAGAAAAATCCGTCTTGCATTAATTATCTTGGGAGGGACACCATTTTTCTCTCCTAGCACAGCTTTTGTTCTACACCCCTGAGAAAAATCATGAACTCTGCCAGTTACCTTGCATTAGCTTTACTGGTACGCCTAAAACACTCATGGATGTGAGAGTTGGACTGTGAAGAAAGCTGAGCGCTGAAGAAGTGATGCTTTTGAACTGTGGTGTTGGAGAAGACTCTTGGGAGTCCCTTGGACTGCAAGGAGATCCAACCAGTCCATTCTGAAGGAGATCAGCCCTGGGTGTTCTTTGGAAGGACTGATGCTAAATCGGAAACTCCAGTGCTTTGGCTACCTCATGCAAAGAGTTGACTCATTGGAAAAGACTCTGATGCTGGGAGGGATTGGGGGCAGGAGGAGAAGGGGACGACAGAGGATGAGATGGCTGGATGGCATCACCAACTCGATGGACGTGAGTCTGAGTGAACTCCGGGAGTTGGTGATGGACAGGGAGGCCTGGCATGCTGCGATTCATGGGGTCGCAAAGAGTCGGACATGACTGAGTGACTGAACTGAACTGAAAACACTCAAGCATCGATGGCACAAATATCCCCGTGCTTCAAATGAGTAGACAAAAAGAGACCCTCCCTGTGATGAGCTTGTCATCCAATGTTTGGTTCCCAAATTCAAGACCTATTTGATTCATTTGATCAAAGTCATTTGGGGCCCATGTTTAAACAGAGCCCCAGACCCCACTCTAAAATAAACAAATGGGAATATCTAAGAGTAGATGTATGAAATCTGAATTTTTAAGAAATATTCTAGTTGATGTCTATGTATAACTAGTTTGGAAAATTAATGACCTATTAATAAATCAGTTACAAAACTGGCTTGATGGCTTTTAATGAACTGGTTGACTGAACTGATGACTGTTAAAATTCAAATAAAAAGGGAAAAACTAATGTTGACAGGAAGATCTAGTACCTGACCATCACAATGCCTTCCTGTTAGAGTGTAACATACTGATATTTTCCACTCTATTCTATTTCATACTTTTATAAATATGTAATTCACAAGCTACTTAATTAATTTCATTCCTATTTAAAGAGACCCTGACACATATTCTGGGAGACAATGACCTAAGGAAGTTTTTCAACATACAAGGCCTGACATAGTCTACCTGAAAGATTCTGCACAGCAGGATTTGGGTGATGCCCTGGTAGTGTATGTATTTAAGTCTCTTAGGTGAGTCTGGTATGCCTGAAAGACACACCCCAAGTCAGGCTCTGATCAGACCACAGAAGGCACTTTACTATAGAAATATCAGTTAATACTGAGAAATCAAAACAAAATGAAATGGTTCCATGATCAAGTAAAGATGTCCCATTCATAGGGACCAGATCTCATAAGTCCACAGAGTCAGGAAGTGTGTTTACTGCAAAACTTCGAGATGGACACTGACCACTCTATCTTTTTGAACATCTCACTTTTATACTTCCAATATTCAGTCTTCAAACTGGATATGATATAATCAATTAGGTAAAATTATAAGCAAGTTATCTTGATTGGAGCTTAGTGAGAAAGTGAAAATGTTAGCTACTCAGTGGTGTTCACTCCCTGCTACCCCATGAACTGTAGCCTACCAGGCTCCTCTGTCCATGGAATTCTCCAGGCAAGAAAACTGGAGTGGGTAGCCATTCCCTTCTACAGGGGATCTTCCTGACCCAGGGAATGAACCAGGGCCTCCTGCATTGCAGGCAGATTCTTTACCATTTAAACCACTAGGGAAGCCTAATTGGAGCTTAGGGTTGTCCCAAATGCTAAACTCAATCATCAGTACATAATCTCTTTAATTACTTCCATGGATAATTAATCACATCCATTCATGACAGCAGGGACTATGTCTCTTTAATCTATCACTTAGTTCTCAGTGCTTAGAACTGTGCTTGCCATACATTGGATATCAATAAATATCTGAATAAAATGTACCACCCTTAGGAACATTCAAATAAACCATAAGTAGCACTAATTATAATCATCATACTGTATGTCACATCCTTAATATCTAATTTATTAAAGACTTTATCTAGTTAAAAGTCTTGATTATTGGGCCAGGAGTCTTTGATTATTTTGTTCTACTTAGAATATTTTTTAGCTCAGAAATGAAAAGTGTTTTTATCCCATTCTGCCAAGGTTTTTCTTGAAAAAGGAAAATGCTGTCCCAATTGCTGGCTTTCTCTCATTCTATGATTACAAATTAAGAGGAAAAATTAATGTTGCAATGATATCAAACTATGTGGAATATATCAAATTATGTGGAATAATTATAAAATATACATACTTCCATGTTCAATTATTCTCACATTTAATGTAGAAGGCTACCTATTTTAAGCAGAATTATTTCTAACGAATATGTAATAGGGATGGCCTCCAATTTACCACTCCAGCATTTACCACCACAATGAATAATTCCCCTCCTGTGTTCATTCATATGATCATTGAAGGGGTGAGCTTCTTTTACTTGTAAAGAACTTGCCTTTGAGGAACCGAAAACTCTGTGAAGATGTAAATAATGCTAATTTCTAGCATTGAGGAGAAAACAGGTTTCATTAACACCATTTTTACCAAAAGAAAAATCAAAAGTTTGAGGCTACATGAGGAAATATGGAAAGGGAGGTTCCAATATTTCAAACAAATAGCCCAATTTCACCTTGGCTGCTCAGGTAATTGAAAGAAAATGAGTCCCAACCCTAAACCATCTGGCTGGTTCCACAGACTAAATTCCCATGGTAACTGCTAGACCACTCCTGAATCATTTCCTCCTCTAGGATGGTAGAACACTCTCCACCCAAACCACTCACTCAGCAGATATCACCTTCTATTGCCAGCTGCATTCTATGTAGAGATATCTTCTACTTCTTTGTAAATAAGAATAAAGGGAGAAATGTGAAGGCAATTGATGGTTTTCAAATCGCTAGTATGTTGCAGGCACTTTTAATATGTGGAAAATGGATTTCCTGAGGGTTATCTTATCTTAGAAAGTTAAAGACAGTAACACCCTGCTCAGAGATTTCCAGGCAGGAACTCAGCTTTCTCCCTGTAGAAAGATGAAGACTGTGTTACTCTGCGTTCATTCCAAGTACTTAGAAACTGCAGCTTTTGTTAATATGCTCACAAAAGAAAAAGCACAAATGGCAAACACAATTTTTCCCTTTATGTTCATGGACATACTAACAGCTAGCCTTGATTAGAACAATGCCTACCTACAGAAACTTCTCAAAGTACTTCACATGACTGTTTTATTTAAACCCCACTACAACCATGTAAGTAGGCACTGTTTTTGTTTTCACTTTACAATTGAGAAAAACGGGATTCATCAAGGTTAGATAACTTTTCTGAGGTTTGCTGGCTGGCAAGTGGTGGAAATCAAGATAGATGGGAGAAACATCAACAACCTCAGATATGCGGACGAAATCACTCTAATGCAGAAAGGGAAGAGGAATTAAAAAGCCTCTTGATGACAGTGAAGGAGGAGAGTGAGACAGCTGGCTTAAAGCTAAATACTAAAAAAAACTAAGATTATGGCATTCAACCCCATTACTTCATGGAAAATAGAAAAGGGAAAGGTGGAAGTAGTGACAGATTTCTTCTTCTTGGGCTCCAAAATCACTGCGGATGGTGACTGCAGTTATGAGATCAGAAGACAATTGCTTCTTGGCAGGAAAGATATAACAAAGCTAGACAGTATGTTGAAAAGCAGAGACATTACTCTGCCGACAAATGTCCATATAGTCAAGGCTATGGTCTTTCTTCCCAGTGGTCACATAAGGCTGTGAGAGTTGAACCGCAAATAAGGCAAAACACCAAAGAACTGATGCCTTCAAACTGTGATGCTGAAGAAGACTTCTGAAAGTTTCTTGGACAGCGAAGAGATCAAACCAGTCAATCTTAAGGGAAATCAACCATGAATACTCATTGGAAGGACTGATGCTGAAGCTGAAGCTGCAGTATTTTGGTCATCTGATATGAACAGCCAACTCATTAGAAAAGTCCCTGATGCTGGGGAAAACTGAGGGCAGGAGGAAAAGGGGACGACAGAGGATGATATGGCTGGATGGCATCACCAATGGACACGAACTTGGGCAAACTCCAGGAGATGGTGAGGGACGGGAAGCTGGGCGTGCTGCAGTCCATGGGGTCTCAAAGAGTCAGACACGACTGGGGGACTAAACAACAACAAGTGGTGGAAAGCTAAAACCTGATCAGCATGGCTCTAGAGCCCTTGTGCCAAACCACCCCAATGGGTCCCAATGTAAGTCCCTAGTGTTAGATATCTGTAGTGTAGGGAGAGACAAGACTGACTGACTTATATACACAGTATCACCAGTAGATGTGGGCCATCTCCTCACCCCTCCAAATACAGGGGTCCCCTACTTTGAACACTGACTCAATGGACGTGAATGTGAGCAAATTCCAGGAGATAGTGAAGGACAGAGGAGCCCAGTGGGCTACAGTCCATGGGGGTCACAGAGTCAGACATGACTGAGCACTCACACACACAAAGTAGCATATAAGAAGCAATTTACTAGAATAGGACGCTTTTGAGGCTTACAAGTGGGCAGGCCAGATATGCTATAGTTCCTATGTTTTCTTCTTGCCAACACTGAGCTCACCAGAAATGTTGGAAATACCTAACATTATGTGCTCATCAGCCTCTAAGATGGCCCAAACGCTACCTGCCTCCTCAGATTCACAGTTTTGTATAAGCCTTTGCCTTTGAGAGTGGGTTGGACTTGACTTGCTTTTAATGAAGAGAATATGGCAGAAGTGATGGGATGGCATTTCTGAGACCAGATTATATAAAAGACTCCATCTTCTGTTTTCGGCACTCTGTGTCTCTGTCCTGGATTACATGCTCCAGGGGAAGCTGAGGCAGCTCCAAGGACAATGCTACCAACAGCCACCTGAGTGAGCCTGAAAGCAATTCTCCCAGCTGAGTCTTGAGATGGCAGCACTCCTTGGCCAACACCTTGACTGAAGCCTCATGGGAAACTCTGAACAAGGACCACCAGGCTAAGCTGCTTCTGACATCCTGACCCACAGAAACTGCATAGTAATAAATGTTATTGTCTTCAGCTTTTAGGTTTTGGAATAGCTGTCTTACACAGTAATAGATAACTAAAACAGAGCGTAAGGAATGTTTATTATGCATCAGAGATGAAGTTAAGCACTTTACATCTCATTTGCTTTTCACAACAACCGTATAAAATGGGCAGTATTAGTATCAGCCTTTTACACATTGAAGTACAAAGACGGAAAATAGCCAGAATTTCATCTGGCTTATGAATGGGGTGTCTGGGAGAGCATTTGTAAATATAGGGTCTGGCAGGTAGTATGTACCACTGAACCTGTGTTGATTGAGTCGTTGATTCAACATGATCATTTCAAAAAAACTACCATAAGATAAAAAACAGAAGACAAGTTCTGTTATTTATATTCAATGGTAGCAGGCCTGGGGAAAGTAAATTACCTCAAAAAAAGATTTATTCAGTATGCCTCTTCAAATGTAGTGTTCATGTGAGAGTTCAGGTTTTCTTCTAAGATGAATGATTCATGATCCCCATCCCCAAGAAGTGCTATACAGCTGGTAAGAGTTTCAGTAGCCTCTGTCACTTACTACATCCATCTGTAAATGTGGAGCGATAGCATAAGAGTAGGAACTAAAGGCAGTATTACTCTCTTGACTCCTTGATCTTCTAGTCCCTCCAAGTTCTTCCAGTTTCTGCATCCTCTAACTTGCCACTGATTGGGACCCACAATTCCCCTTACAAGTTCAGTCCCTTACGAGTTTTCAACCTTGACCTTGAACCAGTGTATTTTGAGGAAGTTCTGACACATTGACCTGGGGTCATCAACAGTCGGCTGCTGGAGCCCAGGGAAATATGTGCCTTGAAAGGGCCTCTGCCCAAATCTCGAGGCTGTCTCTTCATCTGGTTACTTTTAATAATGGCTTGAAAAATTCTGAAGATTTTTTGTTTATTTACACATTACTTATTAGGCTCATCATGCCAAACTGGCCATGCCAGTCTTCATCCAGAAGTAAGGTATCTGTGTTCTGACCAGAGAAATATGAATAACCTCAGATATGCAGATGACACCACCCTTATGGCAGAAAGTGAAGAGGAACTAAAAAGCCTCTTGATGAAGGTAAAAGAGGAGAGTGAAAAAGTTGGCTTAAAACTCAACATTCAGAAAACAAAGATTATGGCATCTGATCCCATCACTTCATGGGAAATCGATGGGGAAACAGTGGAAACAGTGTCAGACTTTATTTTGGGGGGCTCCAAAATCACTGCAGATGGTTACTGCAGCCATGAAATTAAAAGAAGCTTACTCCTTGGAAGAAAAGTTATGACCAACCTAGATAGCATATTGAAAAGCAGAGACATTACTTTGCCAACAAAGGTCCATCTAGTCAAGGCTATGGTTTTTCCAGTGGTCATGCATGGATGTGAGAGTTGGACTGTGAAGAAAGCTGAGTGCCAAAGAATTGATGCTTTTGAACTGTGGTGTTGGAGAAGACTCTTGAGAGTCCCTTGGACTGCAATGAGGACCAACCAGTCCATTCTGAAGATCAGCCCTGGGATTTCTTTGGAAGGAATGATGCTAAAGCTGAAACTCCAGTACTTTGGCCACCTCATGCGAAGAGTTGACTCATTGGAAAAGACTCTGATGCTGGGAGGGATTGGGGGCAGGAGGAGAAGGGGATGACAGAGAATGAGATGGCTTGATGGCATCACTGACTCGATGGACGTGAGTCTCAGTGAACTCCGGGAGTTGGTGAGGGACAGGGAGGCCTGGCGTGCTGCGATTCATGAGGTCACAAAGAGTCGGACACGACTGAGCAACTGAACTGAACAGCCAGAAAAGCAGCATGGCAGTAAATGACTGTTTCATATTGACAGTTCACTGAGCCTTCTTCCAAGTCATCTTCTGAGACTCCCAATCACTGCCTCTGCATTACTGTGCTTTTCCTTCAGTCACATAGAGCTTTATTTCATCTTGACTCTCCATCATCTACCACTCGCCTGAGCAATGGTAATGCAAAATTTCTTACTGCACTATACTCAACATTTTGAATATTCTTTCAACCCTGTTGTGAACAAGTGTATAGGATGGATGATTATTCATATTTACATTATCATTAGTAAAAAGAATATTAAAAAAATTGGTTTATTAGAAACTAGGCTAACTCTTTGTGTGTATGTATCACTTATTCTTTCAAACAACATGGGAGTCAGTATCAAATCTATTTCAGAAATGAACAAACAGAAGTTCATAAAGCTTAGCAGTTTGCCCAGTTTCCAAACCAAAGAGTGGAAGAGTCGATCTTCATCCCAGGCTTCTACTTCTAGCTATTACACGGTACAGTATTTCGATCTGGATTCACATCTGTAATAACACTGTAAAAATGTATCAAGCAGTGCCTTTAAAATGTGTATGTTTTATTTTATGTGTGTCCTACTCAATAAGGATGTTTCCATGTGCCTAATATCTGCTGTCTACTGCCTTATCAAAGCTGCTTGGAGGTTTTCTATAATTAATTGTCTTCCAATCTTTCCATCTGCTCCCAAGCCAGACTCTTCATCCTGCTTCTTTTATATTCTTGTTACAAATACAACCTTGGGCTAAGCAGGGGAACTCTAGAGCAAGTGCTAATCTTTAGATGAAATGAAAAAGCATGCGTTTTCTCCCAATCCTCCTGGTGGAATAACAGCCACAAGTCTCCAAGGGGAGAGTTCACTTCAAAGAACTCCCAAACCAATCCAAATATTACTTGAGCTGGAAGAAAACACTTAAAACAGCAATGAGTACATGGTGGACAATTTACAAATACTTATTGGCTAAGCCACGGCATTTGTTGACTTAATAAAACTCCCTGAAAATACTTTTTTTTTTCCATCTTATATCTCTAATCCTAGAGAACTTTCCACTTCCCACCTTAAGTTTGTTCGAGCTACAATATTAACTGGGGACTTAACCACAGCGGGGGGAAAAAACATAGTAACGATGCTTGCATTTCTGTTAGGAGAAACAGCCATCACTGCATTTTATGTTTAGTTGGCTTAGCTTACTTTTAATTTGCCTCTGTCTTTAAAACCATGCCTGTTTCTAATGCAACTGGGAGAAAGGGAGGTGACGAGAAGGAGAAGTTTAACAGGAACACAATATTATTCAACTAAATTAGAACTCTGGAAAAGTACTGCTGATTAGGAATGGTAAAAAGTCATTCTGGGTAAATGCATCGATTTCATCTAGAGAATTGTGTGCCCAGGGAACTCAACTACTCTGAGAAAAGGTTACTAATAAAATGACGAATCTCCAATCTAATTCACTAAGCCTGCCACAATACAGAGAGACCCTCAGTCAGGGAAACGGCAGACCCTCTACTCTCTCATTATGTCCTTGGAATCCAAAGGGTCCACTGAAGCAAAGCCTGTAATGGAATTATCCCAGTTTGCTGTCTCTGAATTTCCCACCTACACCACCTCCTTCTTCAGTGTCATGGCCACATACTAATTACCAACACACTCTATTTCATTTGCTAATAATCCAAACAAAGAGACCAATCCTAAAAGAAGCAAGTGGAGGCAAGGAGAAGACAAGGGGTTGGGAGGTTACAGAGCAGCCGTGTGTGATAACAAATAAGGATTTAATCAAACTGGACTCCATGCCCAGAAAAACAGCAAAGGGAAGCCAACTACTTATAAAGGCAAATAAATGCCTTTTTAAAATAAATGCTCATGAATGTAGACAAAATTGGGCCTCTGTTATTGTAAATTTGCATAGGCGCTGCAAAGACCACTCCGAGGGAAATGGCCAACAGTTCTTTTGGTCCATGTGCCCACATTCTGTCCCTGTAACCTCATCCAGATTGGTCCAAACCTGGGACAGAAATGTTGCCCACTGGTCCCACATCCATGCTGTGCCTGGAGAAAGCTGAGTTGAAAGCACTGTGAACACTAGTCTGCATCGGCCTTGACAAATCTCTACCACATATATCCATTCAGTCCAGGCTGCTAGTACTCCATACTTATTTGAATTCCCCCATGGGCTGACAACCAATCCTGGAGACAACCTGCTTAATTGCCTTTCATCACATTCTTGCCAATTACTTTCCCCAGAGACAGGGCATCTTTATCGTGTCTACTATATCTGAGCGGGCTTTGTCCCCACAGTAGCTCCCTCATGGCCCCGGGCTTAGGGATTAATTCTCCACTTGTTAAGAACAAATCTCTTCACATTCCTTCTTCCACTATAAATCTGCCACTCGGTTCTTCAATGTTCCCCAGGTTTCAGGTCTTTTGTCTCATTTACAGATCTGTCTTCACTGCCAAAGTGCTTTCCAGCTGATGTTTAGTTGGGTAGTTTTTTTTAGGGTTTCTTCAGTTTTTTCCCAGGACACGGTCACATACGCAGTTCCACCTCTGCCCCACTGAACTTTATGAACATCGCCTGCACTGCTCTGTCCAAATTCCTGAGATAGTGTGAGCCAGCTGGGACCAGAGCCTCAGGTTAGCTTGGATAGGTGTCCTTATATTTCCTTGAAATAGCCTCTTTATTTACGATTCAAATACATTGAGTTCAAGAAACATGTCAACTAACATGTCTGATCCTTGTCTAGTCCCTGGAAAAGGAAACGGCAGCCCACTCTAGTGTTCTTACCTGGAGAATTCCATGGACAGAGGAGCCTGGCAGGCTACAGTCATAGGGTCGCCAAGAGTCAGACATGACTGGTCGACCAACACTTTCAACGTTTTCCTTGTCTAGTACAGACTGAAGGTTTGTATCCCCACTGCCAAATTCATTTGCTGAAACCCTAATCTCCAATGTGGTGAAGACAGCGTTTCCAGGAGGTAATGTGGGTTAGATTACATTCTGAGAGTGGGGTTCTTGTTATGGGATTAGTGGCATATAAAATGAGGAAGATCTCACTCTTTCTCTGTATACATACATGTACACTAAGCAAAAGCCATGTGAGGTCACAGCAGCAAAATGGCCATCTGGAAGTCAGTAGAAGAGCCCTCTCCAAAATTCAAACCACCCTAAACCTTGGTCCGAGGCTTCTCAACCTTCAGACCTGTGAAAAAATAAATTTCTGTGAAAATTTTTTTATTGTTTAAACCACCCAGCCCATGCACGGTGCTTTGTTATGGTGGCCGGAAGTAATACTACCCTGTCCCTCTGGATGTTTAATGGGAGTCTGCAGTGTTGTCTCGGTTTCCTTTTCTCCTCTTAATCTTGGCTGAGGAAATCTGGCAGGCTTTCTTGCTGCTCTCATCAGAGTATGCTGTATGAACAGGACTGCATTGTTGATGAACTTCTAGGATGGCTCTGAAGAGTCTTAATGCATCAGGAATGTGCTTTTCCATGGAATCCAGTGATGATGAGGGGTGGTGTGGCCTGATTCACTCAAGTCAAGGAGAGCAGCTAGAATGTCAATAAAGCACTTGAAAGCTTCCTGTATGCTGTCAGCTACAAATTCACACTTACCAAGAGCACTGCCAAGGACTGAACAACAAAGGTCTTTGCCATCCACCTCTATGGAGATTGAGCCCCATGCTGCTATAGCTGTTGACCTTCAGCATGTGAGGGCTTCCCTGGTGGCTCAGAGGTTAAAGCGTCTGCCTGCAAGGCGAGAGACCCGGGTTCAATCCCTGGGTCGGGAAGATCCCCTGGAGAAGGAGATGGCAACCCACTCCAGAATTCTTGCCTGGAGAATCCCATGGATGGAGGAGCCTGGTAGGTTACAGTTCACGGGGTCACAAAGAGTGGGACACGACTGAGCAACTTCACTTTCACTTTCAGCATGTGGAGTGAGGCACTCTGTGCTCCAGAGAATCTGGTGGGACAGGTCTTTAGATAGTTGGATATTTTCAGGAACTGATTTTATGATCTCAATCCTTGTATTCCCCCTCCTATCTAGAGAAGCACTAAATCCCTTCATGGTAACATCAGACCCTCATGACTAACAAAAACACCTTTTGTAAAATGAACGCTTCATGGTATGGAACTCCCCCTTCACCAAAACCTTCTGTACTGACTTTCCCCACTGCTGCTTTGGAGCAGTCTCTCAGAGCTATCTGAGATGCTGCCCCCCAGGCTGAAGTCCTCATTTGGCCCCCAAATAAAACTTAACTCACAGCTCTGAAGTTGTACATCTTTTTTTAATTGACAATGCAAGCAGATTGCTTTGCATCTCATCTCAATCTGGGATGATGGACAGAGTCATATGTCAATTAAAGTCACGCAAAATATGGCTACTTCTTTTATCAGTTCAGTTCAGTTCTATATTATCTGCTAAATTCCGAATGTTTTCTACTCTACTTTTGATCAGCCTACCTCAATCAGTGTATTCAGATATTAAAAAAAAAAAACTCACCCTCTAAAATAAGACATCTATTCTAAGGTTATAAATCCCTTAAAATACATACACATCTTTAACTCATTGTTTGACATGTGTTTTTCTAGATTAAGATCCTTAAGCCACAGGACTTTATAAATCATGCTGCCTATACTTACTGGTACTAAAAAGAGTACTAGCTAAAATGATAGATTAATTGGAGAGGTGTTTTTTAAAATTTACTATATCTTACCAATACTTATCCAAAATCAAAATCTCTTTATATCTGCCCACTCCAAATAATTTTGTTTTCATATTATAATAGCCACAATTGATAAGAATCAACTATGTCCTTAGCATGGATTGGGTACTCCCCATATATTATGTAATTGACTCTTACAATTACTTCATTAGATCTCATTTATCCTCATTTTATAGATAAGAAGACAGAGACTTGGAGAATGTAGCATACAATTAAAAAGAACTCTTAATCCACAGAGATGGTGTTGCTGACTTCCAAATCCATGCTACTTTTTCTTTGCCAGTTTTCAAGTCATGCTGTGTTCACAGGGATCATCTTGGAAGCTTGCCATCTACAGCCCCAAAACCCAACTCTAGAGAATCTGATTCATAGCGGTTGTTTGTTTATTCTGTATCCAACTTATTGTAACACAAATTACCACAGAGAATCACACAAAATAAACACAAGGAATCCCTTTAACTCTGCTGCTTTATCCAATCAATTTACCAACATTTCTCTCCAAGACATTTGCTGTTTCTAGCCCTGTTGGGGCTTCCCTGGTGGCTCAGAGGGTAAAAGCATCCGTCTACAATTCAGGAGACCCGGGTTGGATCCCTGGGTTGGGAAGATCCCCTGGAGAAGGAAATGACAACCCACTCCAGTACTCTTGTCTGGAAAATCCCATGGACTGAGAAGCCTGGTAGGCTACAGTCCATGGGGTCGCAAAGAGTCGGACACGACTGAGCGACTTCATTCATTCATTCAGTCCTGCTAAAACTCTTCAAGTTCTTCCCTAAGAAATTAACCTTTGATTATGGAAATCCCCTCTAAATCTTTAAGGTTTAGGGAGGTGAATGTCCCTTTACCTCCAGGTTATCACTGATTCTGCTCTAGGTAATCACCTGATCAAATGGCTCATAAAGTAGAACTGATCATCTTTTTCTCCTCCTGGCTATCAGATCTTTCAGCATACTAAAAGGTCAGTTCTGTTTAAGGCTTCCCATGTTCTGATGCAACCCAAATAAGACATGAGCTCTCTACTCACTTTTTTTCTGATTTCATCTAGTGGTTTCCTCACTTGTGCTACTGTATCATCTTACATTGGTCTCTTCAAAGTCTCCCTGCTTCTAGCCACTTCCACAGGAAATTCATTTGCATACCACTGCCATGTGAGCCTTCTCCAAAGACAGTTCTCTGCTTCAAAATCTGCAATATCTCTAACTGCCTTTAAAATAAAACCTAAACTTCCTAAGCTGATAATTAAGATCCTCCACAATCAATCTCCTATTTATATTCCTAATCTCATCTCCCAGTAAAACTTTGCCATCTCTCACCTCACTGCCACCCAAGCATGTCTTAAAATAGTCCACTTTCATTATCACATGCTATTTTCTTCTGCAGGACCCTGGTCCCTTTTTGTCTGCTTACCCAAAGCCCCTTCTCCTTGAACTATAACTTCTAGTATAAATTCTTTCTCATTTATGAAATAGTCACAGACCACAAAGGCCTTTTCTTTTCTAAACTCACATTGCTTACTGCCTTTCTGGACTAGTAAACATGTATTGAATTATCACAGCTTCTGCAGTGCAGCCTGAATTGCTAGTTAACTTTCTAGACCTTTTTTTTTTTTTTTAAACAAAGAAAGAAAATAAAAATTATTTGCTTTAATGATCTGGGAATTTAAGGTAAATAAATCTGAATAATGACTTCATTACTATTACTGCATCTGAGATAAATACATCATCTAAGTTTTAGTTCATCTTATCACATATTAGTTACCAGGCAAGTACTGCCTATGCAGATTCATTTATGGAACATAACACAGACAGAGTCACTCTCTGTTCACCTCTGGATAATTATCTCCTTATTTATAAGCTTCTCATTAGAATACTAGATGCTAATTTCTATACAGGAAATACAATAGAAGACAATGTCTCTGTAACTAAAGAGATAATAAGTACCTTTATCTCAAAATGTATAGCTCTGTTGAACTTGTGCCATGCCTCTTTAAACTTATCTTCAATATCACTTTCTACTTATATAATTGCTTTTTATTATCAAAGAACAAAGTCATGTCTAACAGAAATGCTAATTTCAAACAATATAACACTTATTTTTAATATAGATGGGAAAAGAATGTTCCAAAAGTTGAAGCTATACTCCCTGTAACAATTATAACTTCTCTCTAGCAAGGTTAGTGGCAGGACCAAGGGTCCTGTAACTCCCTAGAGATCAACTAAGAAAATAAAAGTCTAATGTGAGAGCCAATGATTCCTGTGATGCTAAACTTAATTCAATCATTAAGACATCAGAAAATTCATAAAATATACTTAATTAAGAGAAAATCAAATTTTTATCACTAACAATATGACTCAATTTCTTGGGACAACTAAGGCATATAATCCATGGAGACCAAGTATACCATCTCTCACAAAATGTTCTAAATTGTAACTTATCCAGAGGCCTAAATGAAGATTGCTTTCTCTGTTTGCTATGATCACATCTAAGCTCTTTACAGAACATTTCGGCAACTTAACAGACTCTGATATTTATAGCTAACAGAATGTTTTATATATTGCTTTATCAGTAGAAATTTAACTATATATTTGAGATAATCTTTTCCCCTCCTAAACCATCTAATTGTGGTAATTAAGCCTCTTAATTACCACAATTAGAGAAGTGAAAAGCAAAGGAGAAAAGGAAAGATATAAGCATCTGAATGCAGAGTTCCAAAGAATAGCAAGAAGAGATAAGAAAGCCTTCCTCAGTGATCAGTGCAAAGAAATAGAGGAAAACAACAGAATGGGAAAGACTAGAGATCTCGTCAAGAAAATTAGAGATACCAAGGGAACATTTCATGCATAGATAGGCTCAATAAAAGACAGAAATGGTATGGACCTAACAGAAGCAGAAGATATTAAGAAGAGGTTAGAGCCAGACATCCTGGAATGTGAAGTCAAGTGGGCCTTAGAAAGCATCACAACGAACAAAGCTAGTGGAGGTGATGGAATTCCAGTTGAGCTATTTCAAATCCTGAAAGATGACGCTGTGAAAGTGCTGCACTCAATATGCCAGCAAATTTGGAAAACTCCGCAGTGGCCACAGGACTGGAAAAGGTCAGTTTTCATTCCAATCCCAAAGAAAGGCAATGCCAAAGAACGCTCAAACTATCGCACAATTGCACTCATCTCATACGCTAGTAAAGTAATGTTCAAAATTCACCAAGCCAGGCTTCAGCAATACATGAACCGTGAACTTCCAGATGTTCAAGCTGGTTTTAGAAAAGGCAGAGGAAACAGAGATCAAATTGCCAATATCTGCTGGATCATGGAAAAAGCAAGAGAGTTCCAGAAAAACATCTACTTCTGCTTTATTGACTATGCCAAAGCCTTTGACTGTGTAAATCACAATAAACTGTGGAAAATTCTGAAAGAGTTGGGAATACCAGACCATCTGACCTGCCTCTTCAGAAATCTATATGCAGGTCAGGAAGCAACAGTTAGAACTGGAGGTGGAACAACAGACTGGTTCCAAATTGGAAAAGGAGTACGTCAAGGCTGTATACTGTCATGCTGCGTATTTAACTCTATGCAGAGTACATCATGAGAAACACTGGGCTGGAGGAAGCACAAGCTGGAATCAAGATTGCCAGGAGAAATTATCAATAACCTCAGATATGCAGATGACACCACCCTTATGGCAGAAGTGAAGAGGAACTAAAAATCCTCTTGATGAAAGTGAAAGAGGAGAGTGAAAAAGTTGGCTTAAAGCTCAACATTCAGAAAACTAAGATCATGGCATCTGGTCCCATCACTTCATGGGAAATAGATGGGGAAACAGTGGAAGCAGTATCAGACTTTATTTTTTGGAGCTTCAAAATCACTGCAGATGGTGATTGCAGCCATGAAAACACTTACTCCTTGGAAGGAAAGTTATGACCAACCTAGAGAGCATATTCAAAAGTAGAGACATTACTTTGCCAAAAAAGGTCCATCTAGTCAAGGCTATGGTTTTTCCTGTGGTCATGCATGGATGTGAGAGTTGGACTGTGAAGAAAGCTGAGTGCTGAAGAATTGATGCTTTTGAACTGTGGTGTTGGAGAAGACTCTTGAGAGTCCCTTGGACTGCAAGGAGATCCAACCAGTCCATTCTGAAGGAGATCAATCCTGGGTGTTCACTGGAAAGACTGATGCTGAAGCTGAAACGCCAATACTTTGGCCACATCGTGCTAAGAGTTGACTCATTGGAAAAGAGTCTGATGCTGGGAGGGATTGGGGCAGGAGGAGAAGAGGACAACAGAGGATGAGATGGCTGGATGGCATCACCAACTCGATGGATGTGAGTTTGAGTGAACTCCAGGAGTTGGTGATGGACAGGGAGGCCTGGTGTGCTGCAATTCATGGGGTCGCAAAGGGTCAGACACAACTGAGCAACTGAACTGAACTGAACTTAAGCCTCTTAAAACCCATCAGTATATATATCCCAAAACAATCTCTGAAACCAACACTGCATCTAGTACATATTTTTTTAGCATTTTGTAAATTCTGTTTCCATGTTAGGAGAAAGGTCTATTAGGACAAGCTTAACTGGCCATGCAGCTGTGTCTCTGTCCTGTTTCCCTGAATTCTTGATCTCCTGTCCCTGAAATCCCCTCCCAAGATGTTTCAACATTTCTAATACCCTCCTCTGACTACTTGGAACTGGACAAAGTGGTTATTATCTAAACTTCTACCATTCACTTCCCATTTTCACTGTATTAGTTAGCAATATTACCTCCTATAACAAATATATATATATATATATACACACACACACACACAGACATAACATAGACATATTGTAGAAAACTTTTATATATATAAACAATTTATATATATATATATATATATAAACAATTACATCATGAGTTTTATTTCTCATGTAAATTCAAAAACAGGTGTTCCTAATCATCATATAGTACATCTCCAAAGAGTGATTTGGGGATTTCTCACTCCAAAGAGTGATCCACCATTTCCCCAAGGATGGAATAGTGCTTAGCCACATGCATCAATTCTTTAGAAAGGATAGAGTGAAGAAAGCCCACCTGCTTCTAAACCTTTCGGGCAAGGAAGTGACATTCCTCTCTTCCAGTCACATGCCACTGGTGAGGACCAATGATACAACCCAATCCAGAAAAAAGGATGCTGGAAGCACCACCCCTGACTGGGCAGCTGTTTCTTAACAACTCTCTACTAAAACAGGGGAGGCACACGTTTTGGTAGACCTTTAGCTGCTTCAGCTCCATCCCATTTGTCCTTTTCTTAGGACTGCTTGCTGATCTTACAGTGAGTCCCCGACATACGAAGGAGTGCCTTTCCAAGAGTACGTTCGTAAGTCCAACTAACACAGTCGGCTATAGAGTACTGTACTGTAATAGGTTTGCAGTACTTCTCACACTTATAATACTTTTATAATAATAAAAACAAACACAAAAAATAAAGAAAATATTTGTAATCTTACAGTACAGTACCTTGAAAATAGAGTAGTGCAGGACAACAGCTGGCATACAGGGGCTGGCGTTGCGTGAACAGGCAAGAAGGGTTACCAACTGGAAGAGACCGAGGAGGCGGGAGATGACAGAGCTGAAGGACTGTCCGCGATAGGAGGTGGCAGCTGCATCAGCGCGGCTACATCTGAGCAGAACCAGCTACGTCACCACTGCTCTTATACATCCTCCGGACATCCTGAGCTTGAAACAAAGATACACACCACAGTACTCTATACAGTACTGTCAAGTAATCAAAACACAACCACTTAGAAAACATGCAACCATGTGACAGGGCATGCCAGACACATGAACTAACTTACATGACTACACATGGGAACGCATGCTCCTGTCTTTGAAAGCTCGCAGCTTGAAGGTTTGTATGCAGGGGACTTGTATCTACTTTCCGGACCCAGAAATTAGTTTTTCCTTCCACAACTAACCTAAATGTAAACCAATCCTTAGGCCCCTCCATTTTCCCAGACTCTACCTGACTGTATTGGCTATCTTAAATGTCTAGCTTTGCCTGTCCTTTTATGGTTTGGTTTGTCCTTTCTTTGTTGTTGTTTTAGCTGCTAAGTTGTATCTGACTCTCTGCAACCCCATGGACTCTCCCCAACCCCATGTTGCTGGACAGGCTCATCTGTCCATGGATTTTTCCAGGCAAGAGTGCTGGAATGGGTTGCCATTTCCTTTGCCAGGGGGTCTTCCTGACCCAGGGATCACACCTGCGTCTCCTGCATTGGCAGGTGGATTATTTACCACTGAGCCATCTGGGAAGCCCTTTCACCAAGCTTCTTATTTGAATCTGTTTTTGTTGAGATACGTCAGTGTGAGGAATGAGCTCAAAATCATGAAAAAATAATGCCTAAGAAAGTATTTTTTGAAATGAACGGCAGGCTGCGTGTATAGGTGAATTTAATTTCATCAAAACTATAGAAATGTAGCAGGAAAGGAGACTCAAAGGTTAAACTTTAAAGTTTTCCCCCCAGTAACTCATGTAGGAAAGGAGGCTTGACATAAGAGTCAATAGCAAAATGATGAACAGTACACCAACTACTGGATTATCTGCTGCTGCTGCTGCTAAGTCACTTCAGTCATGTCCAACTCCGTGTGACCCCACAGATGGCAGCCACCAGGATCCCCCATCCATGGGATTATCCAGGCAAGAACACTGGAGTGGGTTGCCATTTCCTTCTCCAATGCATGAAAGTGAAAAATGAAAGTGAAGTCGCTCAGTTGTGTCCAACTCATAGGGACCCCATGCACTGCAGCCTACCAGGCTCCTCCATCCATGGGATTTTCCAGGCAAAGTACTGGAGTGGGGTGCCATGGATTATCTAAATAGTCACAAAAGAGAACTGTAAGGGGGCACTTTCAAGAATATCCAAATTAAATTAAGATGATGTAAGTAAATCAGTAATTTAAAGAGTTCCACAATGTGTATAATCACTAACATTATAGTCCATTGTAATCAGGAATAAAAGCATAATCACATTTGTATGCTATTTGAAATACATAAGTGTGTATGTGTGAGTGAGTGAGAGAGAGATCTATATGGTATGTATATTGGACTGGACAAAAAGTTCATTTGGGTTTTTCCTTTTCAGCCAACCCAATACATACAGGATATATGGAAAATGGAGGTTTCATTTAGGACTTAGATTCAGTAAAAGATGATGATAAACAATCTCAAAGTCAAATCAGAGTCATAAATATTATTCACTACATATTGCTCATCCTGTAGTTTTTGATGGAACAAAAAACAGCAAGAAGCGATCAGGATGAGACAGATCCCATTCTTAGCATATACCAGATTTCACTTTCATTTCCAAGAACTACAAAGAAGTTACTTGAAAACAAGCATCAGAAACTGGAAACATAAACTCCGTGGGCAAATTTGTAGCAAGTAGAACATACAGAAACAGACATAGGAAGGGGAAAGCAGCCACCAGGAGCCTGGCTTCAGCTGCCCAGGTTGCTGGGATGACAGAGCTGACTCCCTCAAGAGAAAGCCAAGAGAACCCGGAAGGCAGAACATCACACAAGGACCAGCCTCAAAAAAAGGCTGAAGGAAGGAGCGGGGGAAAGCACAGGAAATAGGGAGAACCCAGAAATCACTTCTTCTCCAGGACAAACGTGACCATCGTCACCCTCAACAACACTCAAGGATTTCCCTCGGGCAGCGATGGAGCCTTTGTCTTCAAATCTTACACATCACTTAACATCAGGCAAGTATCCTTACAAATAATCTAATTAGCATAAAATTATTATATCAAACATCAAGTGAGCAAAGTACAAAGAAACCCTGGAAATACCTGTGTAACTAACTTCAATCTAAAAGCCCACACGCTCCCCATGCCATCCTCGATGCTCTGTCCTTCCTTCAGTTGGAATACAAGTAGTTTCAAGCGTTAGTCACTCAGTCCTGTCTGACTCTGTGTGACTCCATGGACATTAGCCACCAGGCTCCTCTGTCCATGGAATTCTCCAGGCAAGAACAAAGGAGTAGGTTGCCATTTCCTCCTCCAGGTAGTTTAAGGCCACAATTTTTCCTGTTCAGGGAATACGTTTCGGGGATTACTTTTTACATTAACTTTTACACTCAACAAAATGCATCAGAAATTGGAAACCTATCACCAAGCTTCTAAGGCAGAGGTAGTCTTACCTAGGATGAACCTTCACACACAATGCAAACACAGCCAGGAAATCTCAGAACTAAGGGGAACAGCTACATCTCTCGGGTATATCCACCCGCCACCCCTGGTGGATCCTATATCTTCACTTTCTGCCTGCAGAAAACTGTGACCACAAAAAAACCCACAGCTTGCAGAACTCATGTTACATACTCATGACCCATGGTCCCATCACTGACACCCTAACTTAGGAGACAGAACATAACTCAATTCCCTTTTGCATCTCTTTCCTTCTATAGCTTTACTTTCTTCCCCAAAATGGTTTAAAATTCTCATCAACTTTTTTCACTGGCTTTCAGGATTATGAAAGGATTATTCTTCAGATTATTCTTCAGATCCAACCCATGATCTGAAAACCTAGAAGCCAGTACCAAAAGATCATAACAGCACATTTAAAATCATCTAGAAGGAATGATTCTTGAGAACATTCTAATTAAGCTAAAATGCACTATCAGTCAGTTCAGTCGCTCAGTTGTGTCTGACTCTTTGTGACCCCATGAATCGCAGCGCGCCAGGCCTCCCTGTCCATCACCAACTCCCAGTTTACTCAAACTCATGTCCATCGAGTCGGTGATGCCATCCAGCCATCTCATCCTCTGTCGTCCTCTTCTCCTCCTGCCCTCAATCCCTCCCAGCATCAGAGTCTTTTCCAATGAGTCAACTCTTCGCATGAGGTGGCCAAAGTACTGGAGTTTCAGCTTTAGCATCATTCCTTCCAAAGAACACCCAGGGCTGATCTCCTTCAGAATGGACTGGTTGGATCTCCTTCCAGTCCAAGGGATTCTCAAGAGTCTTCTCCAACACCACAGTTCAAAAGCATCAATTCTTCGGCGCTCAGCCTTCTTCACAGTCCAACTCTCACATCCATGCATGACCACAGGAAAAACCATAGCCTTGACTAGACGGACCTTTGTGGGCAAAGTAATGTCTCTGCTTTTGAATATGCTATCTAGGTTGGTCATAACTTTCCTTCCAAGGAGTAAGCGTCTTTTAATTTCATGGCTGCAGTCACCATCTGCAGTGATTTTGGAGCCCCAAAAAATCAAGTCTGACATTGCTTCCACTGTTTCCCCATCTACTTCCCATAAAGTGACGGGACCAGATGCCATGATCTTCATTTTCTGAATGTTGAGCTTTAAGCCAACCTTTTCACTCTCCTCTGTCACTTTCATCAAGAGGCTCTTTAGTTCCTCTTCACTTTTTGGTTACATGCATATTCTACATGCAATATCTTTACAAGTGATGAGCAACATTAATCAAAGGGATAATGCTAAGATATTTCTTGCTATGCATGAGTTCACAAATAAATGGCATTCTTATTCATTAAAATTCAGATTCAGATAAATAAAATTCTCTCTACTTACAACCGAACCTTAACTATGCAGGTCATAAAAGCAGTTCCCAGAATTCTGAACTTATCCTCAACATAAAGCTGCAAAGGAAGGTAATTAGTTTGAATAAAAGCTGTAGCTTCAAAACAAGGATGAATAGTCATTTTAAATAACAAAATGTCAATATTTGCAGAAAATTGAGACTTCACAAATAATAAACAGCGCTAGTCTCTGTGTGAACTGTGGGCCAGTTATTATAAATATTGAGATTCAACAATTCATCACTAAAACTATTCTTTATCTTAGCTATTTTCATCTGGGAGTAAATAGAAATTATATTTGTTGGCTACGGCTAGAGGAAGGAGAAACCTCTCTATCCTTTTTCTTGGTGAATTTGGCCCAGGATAATATCAAAATTACATGTATACAGGGAAAATAACTTGGTATCCAGAAAGACCAAAAGATGTTACAAACATAATTATCTCTGTGTCAGCAACACATGGTAACATAGTCAGACTGAGAGCTGGTGGGGGTGGGGAGGATCTCTTAAGATGAAAAATGCAAACAGGTGATCCTGCCAATAGAAAAATCGATCTGCATACATCTTTGGAATGGCCAAATTTTTTAACCCATTTGTATTCCTTTTATGATTTCCTATTTATTCATTTTATCGTCTTACATCCGACCATGCAGATGCATTCAATTTTCTTCCAATAATTTTGGCAAACCATCAGATCATTAGGACATGCTGATTTTAAAAGTAACATCATTATAACGCTGCCAATTAAAAGTGGGTAAAATAGCACAACAAAATATGCAGTTCTTTCACACTGATGACAAGAAAGAGTTCCCAGTGCTTTGGAAATATTTTCTAAGCTTTGTGTTTTCGCTTCTCACAGGGCATACTGCTGTTTCTGGGTGGGCTGAGGTGTCAGTGCAGAATCAAAGTTAGACAACAGTCCATCTGGTGTTGAAAGAGCTCAGTGCCCATCGTTATCTGAACATTTGCTCCATGTACCCAAACCCAGTGTTAACACTGTTTGAAGTCCTAAAGTGACGAGGAGGTTTTTGGTTTTGTTTTGACTAATTTCACATTTCCTCATGGTGTGACCCAAGGTTCCAAAACACAGAAATATTTCCTCTTAAAAGTTGCCTCTCTGGGATTTCCCAACTGGTACAATGCTTAAGAACACACCTGCCAAGGCAGGGGACATGGCTTCGATCCCTGGTTTGGGAAGATCCCATATGCCAAGGAGCAACTGAGCCCGTGAGCCACAACTGCTGTGGTCTACCGTCTAGGAGCCGCAACTACGGAAGCCCACACACATCTAAAAGCCTGTGCTCCGCAACGGAAGTCACCGCCAAGAGAAGGCTGCACACCACCGCTAGAGAGAAGCCCCAGCTCACTGCAATCAGAGAAGGCCCGCGCAGCACCGAACATCCAGCACAGCCATAAATAAATAAACAGAAGGTTGCCTCTCTATCCTTAGTGACAACAAGATTTAGGAGAAAACTTAGATGTTTAGCACCTCTGTGGAGGCACACTTGGACCTGCTGTACCTGGCACACGATGGCTGTAAAAGCAACATTCTGCCTCGCTCTGCCCCCTGTCGCCCCGGGAGCCAGAAGATGCATCCTTCGTCCCAGGTGCCCCACCAAACTGCAGGAAAGAGAATCTGGTGCCAGAGAGGGACACCATGCTACCAGCTCTCTGGCTGGAAAAAAAAGGGGGTGGGGGGAGAAAGTTACAGAAGAATCTTGTAAACGGCAGATTTTCATGCAAATGTTTTTGATGATTCTGAGGCAGATCAAATGAAACATGGATGGCTAAAGTGAACTACATAGAGGATGAAAATGTTTTTGATTATAATAAAAACTTGGATTTGTCTTCATTACACAACTTTCTTCCCCAGTCAAGGAAAACTAGATTCAAACTGACAAGGTCTTTCCACCATCAATGAGCAAAGCAATGATGAAGGACCCAGAGAACTTCCCTTTTAAGCCATCTCCTGGGGAGCAGGGCTCTCACTGCACCCACCATCCTTGTTTTCTCCACTTTCTCCAGGGGCAGCACTGATCCCTGTCTGTGAAAGGACCAAAGTCCTCCCATTGGATGTTATACCTCATTTTGAGTAGGCTTTTCCACATTTCCACACTCAAAACTAGTCAACTGTAGTTAATAGTTTGTGCCCGAAGTATCAGATATACTGATATGCATTTTTTTATTAGTAAAAAATGTACCTGAAATTCTAATGTTTCCAAAACAGGCTAATGGGTCTCACTGCTCCATCCCAGGGAATGTCTTCATTTATCTGCACAAGTCAGAAACTTGGGTATCATCTAGTATTTCTTCCTCTTCCTCTGTATCTAATCAACCATAAATTCCCATAGATGATACCTTGCAATTATTCCCTCAAAATTCTCTATTCCACCATTGTTGCCTTAATTCACTTCTCCATATCTTCTCCATGAGGCATTTGAGGAGCATCTTTGCTAGAGGGCTATTGTATACTTTTCCTCTTTTTGTAAAATTCAAATACTTCATTCCCCTTTTTATATTATTTTGGTGATTCTCACTGTGTGGTACATTTTTTTCCTATTGGATTTTTCCATTCATCATCCAGAGTACTTTAAAACTTTGTATCTTAAATAATTTATGTGCGAATGATTCTGCAATTTTGGCTGGGCTCAGCTGGGCAATTCTTCTAAATGCACTCCTTGGGGTCACTCATGCAGCTGTAGTTACCAAGAGACTTGACTGAAGCTGGACCTCCAGGATGACTTCCCTTGTGTGTCTGACCTCGTATCAGGATGGCAACTATATAGCACACCTTGAAATCAAGTAATTCAAACAACCGCTTGTCTGAAAGCCTTGGATTTTTCTTCCCAATAAAATGAAACTGATAGAATATCTAAGGTGTCTTAATATATGGACAGAAAACTAAATTAGTGCTCATTTTGTAGAGAATTGGGTAAGCAAACAATTACTAACTCTGGGAAACAGCAGGATGTCATACAGAAAAGAAAAAATAGCTCACAATAAACTACATGCTCAGCCATATACTGTATTTACCTACATAAACACTGAATATTATTCAGAATATTTATTAAAATCTTTTTATAAATATGCTGGGAGTCTAGTGGCCAGGGACAAGTAATAAATGTGTGGGGCTAGAGAGTGAATAAACAAAGCTTAATGCTCACCTTCCATAGTAGGAAGTAAACAGAAATGCTTGAAACCAGTAAATCGAAAAGTAATAGTGCATGCATGTTATTCACAAACACAGAGGTACATATAAAACAAACATGCTGAAAGTACTAAAATAATTACTTGGGGAAATGGGAAGTTGTGGAGCCAAAGGAACTTTTCTTTAGATCAAGCCTTAGAGAACTACTTGGCTATTTATTGATACATATATAACTTCCCTGGTAGCTCAGCTGGTAAAGAATCTGCTTGCAATACAGGAGACCCTAGTTCTATTTCTGGGTTGGGAGGTTCCCTCCTGGAGAGGGGATAGGCTACCCACTCAAGTATTCTTAGGCTTCCCTTGTGGCTCAGCTGGTAAAGAATCCACCTGCAATGCAGGAGACCTGGGTTCGATCCCTGGGTTGGGAAGAGCCCCTGGAGAAGGGAAATGCTACCCATTCTAGTATTCTGGCCTGGAGAATTCCATGGACTGTATAGTCCGTGGGGTAGCAAAGAGTCGGACACAACTGAGCGACTTTCACTTTCATATAACTTTGAATAAAAGGCAGACAAAAAACTAATCTTTGGAAATTCATATTGCGCATGTCTTCTGCTTTTATGTTCTTTCTAGTTGCAGATATTGCTGCTAGTGTGGCAAAGGAGACTTTAAAATATCGAAATTCATTTTCTGTGGGCATTAAATTCCTGAATGTTTTCATTTAGTTTACCACTTCCTCTTCTTTTTACGTATTTAGTCCTGGACACCTGTGGTCAAGTGATGTATAAGGATTCAAAGAATAAATGAATGTGACAGGCTGTATTTACATAGGGAAGCTGCCTGATAAAGGCAACACGTGTTCTAACAAAACTGTGTACCTTGGCAAATGCTCAAAATCTCAAGATCAAGCAAATGCATCTACCTGTCTTTGATTCTACCTCCCAGAAAAAATTACATGCAATGGATGGTCAGAGAGTTATAACTATCCTGGGGGAAATTACTGACAAAAGCAAGTAAATTCCATACGGCATGAGCCAAATTGTTTTATTAAACTAGTGGGCAGCATGATGGTTTCTTCTATTTGTTGATACAAGGATCGGATTTCTCACATTCATGAAAATAATTTAATTTCTCAAACTTGAATGAAAGAAAGAAGATGGAAGAAGGTGGTCCAAGACTCAGGAGAAATCTTTTTCCAGCTCTTTGTCAAGGCTGTCCCACTTTGAAGCAATGTGTTTTTGAGTCCTGTGTTTGGATGGCATTTCTGCTCAGGGAATCACTCACATTTTGATCTTTCATTCCTCCGGGAAAACCAGTGAAAAGTGCTTTTGTAAGTTACAGTTCTGACCTTTTTAGGATTCTGTCATTTAATTAAAAAGCATTAGAAGTCTTCTGTCTGGCAGTGTTTACTACCTGTAACAGCAATCAGAAACGCAACCAAAGAGTAATTTGTAAGGGGTTATGGATTCATTCACAACAAATATTTATTGTCACTAGCGCAATTCCACACTGAAAATAAAATACACAAGAGATCTGTCTTCGTCTCTTGGGACCCATGTCACTCAACTATACTATAGGGAAGACAACTTATAAAGATGGTGTTATGCATCACTTTTCCCCTTTCATTCAGTTGATATTTTTATTAAATTTTTATCTGATAAAAAAAATAAAGATGGTGTTAGGTAGTTAGAATAGGAAAAAGGAGTCAAAATGGCAGTGGCTAAAAGGCAAAGAAGGGAAAAGCCTGCGAAAATAGAATAAAGGAAAGTCTGAGTGGAGTGAGAACCTCAAGTAAAACAAACAGCCCTCCTGGCTAGCCCAATTTACATAGGGCAGGCTCGGG
The DNA here is from genome assembly GCF_019923935.1 of Bubalus bubalis. Classification (NCBI taxonomy): domain Eukaryota; kingdom Metazoa; phylum Chordata; class Mammalia; order Artiodactyla; family Bovidae; genus Bubalus; species Bubalus bubalis. The sequence goes on along the minus strand of NC_059178.1, from coordinate 9,006,757 downwards.
GGGAGGAGACAAATGTATAAGAGGAGGAAGCCTAGAAGGATTGAGGCCTCTCTTCTCTTCATCTTTTGAGTCTGCCCACCCTCACTCCAGTGTGTACTAGCCTTTGTTTTTCATAATAAAACTGAGCTGTAACACTGGTCCATCCATTGCTTCAAATTTTTGTTGCAATGAGACAGAACCAGGGAAATTACACACTCCCCTGACAATGGCATTTGGCTCATTGAGAGATGCAAACCCTTGAATAAAATCCAAGAGAAACCTTGCTTTCAAAGCTCTCCCCAGGGGAAGTGTGTTGCACAGTGTGAGAGTTGCTCTATACAACACCTGTCTTAAATCATGTGGTCTGTAGATGCCTGGAGGACCCCAAGGCCTTTCTAGGTGTTCCATGAGGTCAAAATCATTTTCATAAGAATATCAAGTTATTACTCATTCTTCAGTATGTTAACATTCGCACTGGCACTAGTGGTAAAGAACCCACCTGCCAATGCAGGAGAACTAAGAGATGCTGTTCAATCCCTGGGTTGGGAAGATCCCCTGGAGGAGAAAATGGCAACCCACTCCAGTATTCTTGCCTGGGAAATCCCATGGACAGAGAAGCCTGGCAGGCTACAGTACATAGGGTCGCGAAGAGTCGGACACGACTAAAGTGACTTAACACAGCACAGATGGTACAAAAATTAATCATGAGTAAAACTCTGGTGCCTAAGCATGAATTGAGATAGTGGCACTAAACTTCTCTAGCTTTTGTTTGTTTGGTAACAGCTTTATTGAGATATAATTCACATAAAATACAATTCTCATTTGCCAATGATAGTGTTAATCTGGATGGTCCTTACGGTTTCTTAATATCTTTTCTCTGAAAACACTAGAAAACAGCCTCAGCTAACAGCAATAATATTGAGTGTGATCCTCCGTGGTTAGAAAGTAGGGGATCAGGAATCGATGACTTCTAATTTTAAAACAACACATATAACCAATCAGTTTAATTGCAACAGACTTGTTAAATTTATTGCTATTGGTAATCTCAGTAAGAAAGCAGGTGACGCAATAATTCAAGGAGGATAGTAATTTAGATTTTCCCCTTAACTCTGCACTGCTCATTGCCTGTTGCAGATACAGACCTTGTCAAACTGGCTCCACTAAAGCCAGTGGGCTTAGAACAATCAGTCCGATGTGCAGACAGTAGACCCATCAATTAAATGTCAGCTGATATAGTTGCCTTAAAATTAGTCCTCTCATCAGCCCAAGATGACCAGCATACAGAATCTGCATAAAGTGTGTATAGAACAGGATGTGACTATTGAGAAGCAAACGACCTCCACCTTGGAATTTCAGGACCTGTTTTATAGAAGGTTTACTTTTTGACATACAGAAAAAGAAATGATTCCCTAAGGAATTCAGATGACAAATGAGCCTCTTTCCACCCTGAGCAACATTCTATTTTTGCACAGCGCTATCGTGATATATGTTCTGCCATTGGCAAAAAAATTTAACTAATTTTAAATAAGACTAGCTCCTCCTCCTCCTCAGAAAATGATCACTCAGTCATCTGTGCTAAGAAAATGTCTTTCCTGAAAGCAAATTTTTTTTATTAATAAGATACAAAATTGGTGACCCACAAAAATCAACGGTCCCATTTGGTGCCTGTCATAGTGACAAATAAGGGATGGGCTACCAACGTAGACCTTTCACTTCTACCTGAGCCTTCGGGCACTCCAGGTCTGAGAAGTTTTGGGTTAAGTTGAATTCAGCGCCTTGCATTGATCACTGGCTCCTGACAGTTTTGATCTCGTCACTTGAAAGCAAGGTTTGTTTTTTTGTTCTGTTTTGTTCTTCACTCAGAGAATTCCAATCATAGTTACAACAGCAAAGCAACTCACATATTTGTGTCACTTCCTACATTTTCATTTCTCACCTTCAAAACAAAATGAATATTCTGTGTTAAAAAAAATGGCACATTTTACAGATGATCGCCTTCATAAAAGGCTGGCATGTATTCATTAGAATATTGGCTTATCTGCTGTATTTTTTTAAAACTATTTATTTATTGTGGCTCTGCTGGGTCTTCATTTGTGCATGCGATTTTCTTGAGTTGCGGCAGGTGGTGGCTGCTCTTGCTGCGGAGCTCAGGCTCTAGGGCACCTGGGCGTCAGCAGCTGCAGCTCAGGGGCTCAGTAGTTGTGGCTCCTCGGCTCCAGAGCGCAGGCTCAGCAGTTGTGGTGCATGGGCTTAGTTGCACCAAGGCATATGGGATCATCCCAGACCAGGGGTCAAACCTGTGTCTCCTGCATTGGCAAGTGGATTCTTTACTATTGAGCCACCAGGGAAGCCCTATCCTCAATATTTTTAAAGCATATTCTAGAAAAATATTCTTGAGCCAATACCTGGTATATGAATGAATCCAATACTTGGTACATGAATGAACCAGGTACAGGAATGATTAATCCAATAACCTTATATATGAATGAATTCAAGCCTTGAAATTGAAGTTGTCAGGACTGTACTACTACCTCAGAACTTAAGAAAGAGGACGTAAGTTATTGATGTTTCTTACCCTTTTGATCTTCTCTCAATGAATTTGAGATCCTAAGTCATACTGCTGATTGTTTGTTCAGCGAACTTTCAGACCATTTTGTTTCAATAACAAGAAAACAACGGAGCATGATAGAGTGAGTGAGCCCTCCTGTCTTATGGACAGTGATTTTTGATACTGCCAGACAAAGACAGAATCCTCAGTACTGAAGCTACCAATAGTAATTCATGTGTGAAAATCATCACCATCACTCTTATCAATCATCACTGACCAATCATCAACCACCACCACCATCATTCCCACTGACTCACTGCCTACGAAGCTAAATGTAAGCACTATGCTAAGTACTTAGGTATATACACTATGGTTTGTCTGCAAAGGCGGTTGCAACTGTTCAGAGATCCATGAGCAGGTACCTTTGCAGTATGACCTTGCCACATTCCCCATTAAGAAGCAGTGCTTATTTTCTTCTCTTCTTGAATCTAGTCTGGTCATGCACTGTTTCGCCCAGTAGCATGTGGAAGCAGTGATTTTCTGTGACTCCTGAACCTCAGTCACATGAGGTCTTGCAGCTTTTGCAAGTTACCCCGGTCAGTTTGCAACCCTGAAAGCACCATGTAGGAGGCCAGGGCTAGTTTCTAAACAGTTAAGAGACCAGGTAGAGGGTCTGAGAGAGTGCGATCGATTGATCGAGGCAAACCCACCAACAATAAAAATGAGGTCACCTTGGACAATCCAGCCCCAGATGACAGCAGACGGCAACCACTTGAGACACCAGCACAAGGCTGTTACTGAGCCCAAGCTCGCCCTGCTCACCACACGATAGGCCAACGAATCCGAGAGACGAGGTGTTGAGGCAAGGAAGAGACTGTAATCAGGGAGCCGGCAGACTGAGAAGATGGCAGGATAGCACCTCAAAACAACCATCTTCTTGGGGTCTGGGTGCCAGGTTCTTTCCTAGATCAGAGATGGGGGGAGGTGAGGAATCAAAGTAAATAGGTCATTAATCTTGCAAACATCTCTTAGAATGGCAAGTCTCAGGCAGGGGATGTGTTAATTTCTTCCTTCCTGCCACCCACAGGTGGACAGGATTCGAATAGAGGCACTTTAGTTTAACAGTCAGGCAGAGGGGCAGGATTCCCTGAGGCAACCATTCTGTATGATTATAATAACAAAAGCAACAGAACGCAAGTCAAAGAAACAGTTCTAACATAGAGTCAGAATTGGCTTCCTCCTTGCAACAAGACCACCAGAGAAAATCATTACCTGATCCCAATTCAAACCGCTAAGTCACAAAATCATAAGCAGAGAAATGGTTTTGTTTTAAGCCACTAAGACTGGGGTGGTTCGCACATAGGAATACACAAGTGAAACACGTCCATTTTCTGACTTAATCTTCCATGGGATGTTGTGTGCTTTCCAGTTCTATGGTACTGCCTTCAGTATGCACCTTGTGAATACTTATTATAAACTTTCGTGCCCACAGAGACTCTGGGTTCTCATGACATCACTGTCTACCACCTAGGTGTTCAAAGCCCAACTCTGCTTTCCTGGGTCTTTCCAGGACTCCGGTCAGTTGTGGAAGAGTGGTTGTCCACGTGGGGAGATTTAGAAAGTAAGCTGAGCAGCCTTGAGGCCATCCAGCGTGTGCTTCCTGCCATGAGCTTCCTGCCGTGTGATCCTGGTCCTGCCGTCATCACTGGTCAGCAGCGAGGAGGATCTCATGGGCGATTAGCATAGCTGGTGTAACCGAGCTCACTCAAGTGAAGACTGGTTCACCCAAGGAGAGGCCAGTCATCTTCAGAGTCAGACTGAGCTCTCCTACAGGGACTAATAACTAGACGGGTATTGCTCAAACATTTTCTGAGATAAACTTTAAATCCCAAGGAATCTGACACTTCAGTTCTGAGTTTCTATGCTGTCAAGACTTTCCCTAAGGCAATGGGTGAGTAATATCTTTCTCTCTGGACAAGGAGAAGAAATGCCATTAAGAAGCAAAGAGAAGAAGATACAGCTTGCAAAATCTTGTCCTGCCACACTGGCAACGATTTAGTGCAATGTGGAGGAATTTAGACTCAAGAAGAAATCCAAGACATCGGAGACCATCCCTACTGGTCAAAGGAATAGGGCAAAGCTACACAGAGAAGGCAGGACATCAACCCATCAATCACGAACAGCTTAAACTATCAAAAAGAGAATCAGTATTGTCTGGATTTTCATGAAGACTGTATTATGAGGGACTTCCCTGGTGGTCCAGCAGCTAAGACTTTGTGCTTCCAATGCATGGGACCCAGGTTCGACTCCTGGTCATGGAATTAGATCCCAAATCCCGCAACTAAGAGTTCACATGCTGCAACTAAAGACCCTACATGCTGTAACGAAAACCCAGCGCAGCCAAATAAATAATTTTTAAAAGATATTATCCATGTCTGTCTGTACGTGGACATATCTTTCTGAAATGTATAATGGGTTATACTTACTTCTAAACAAAGCAGTATTTATAATCCTAATACTTCACATTTTTATTTCACTCCATGTTTGAGAAGGTAGTTTTACATATATTATCTCTATTGATTAACTGTATGTTATGATGATAAGAGGTAGTTTTGGTACCAAAAGTGTGTGTGGGTCTAGCTCTTTGTGGCTCAAAAGCCTCATCATTCCTGTATGCTACGGCCAGCTGGATTTTCTGGCTCTCTGATGGCTCAGTGGTTAAGAATCTGCCTGCAATGCAGGAGACCCAGGTTTGATCCCTAGGTCAGGAAGATCCCCTCGAGGAGGAAATGGCAACCCACTCCGGTATTCTTGCCTGAAGAATTCCATAGACAGATGAGCCTGAGGGGCCCCTGGGGTCGCAGTGTCGGACTCGACTCAGCGACTACTACTTTCACTTTGTCTGTTTTGAATTAGAAGGTTGTTTTGCTTCGTTTGGCCTTGTTTTCTTCCTCATGCTCATACACTGTTGGTACTAAGCCTGAACTAGACAGGGAAAGCCACAGCTATTCTCCTTCCAAAAGTCTCTTAGCTCTCTCATTTTCAGTCTTCTCACATTTGGAACATAATACTTTTTCCCTTATGGGTGTCAATGAACTGTAACCCGTGGATGTGCCATTTTAAATATTTCAGACCTTTTCTCACCCTGCTCATCACCACTGACCAACCTACACAAGACATTGATGTACAACCCTGTCTTCCCCCTGCAGCCCTCCTGATGCTTGGTTTCTTATTATTTGGCTCATCTTCAGAGCACACAGCTTTATTCCTTGCCCTTCCCCTTACAGACTTTACAACGGAATTCACCCTTTACTCCAATTCTAAGATGTCTCTTTATCCCACCAAACTCATTAAATTGGCAACCTCCATTGAAAGCTGTGTACTTTTATTTTTCTTTTAATTAACTGAGGTTACATTCCACCTGGGATAGAGCAAACTTAAAGGTGTAGCACTGTCACTTTAACAGGAAAAATATGGATAATCAACAAAATCTTGACTTTTATTGAAGCCAGCAAATGCTAAAGTCACCCCTGAAATCTAAGGAAAAACAGGCATCTTCATAGAAAAACGGGACACAAGCAGACTCAGTGCATACAAAGAAACCAAGACTTCCTTACAAATGGGTTAGGAGACTCTAACACATGGCTATGACTGAATGTGAGCTAGTATGAGCTCATAGAAACTCTGGCGGCTGCAACCCCACTGGCAAGACCTTCACTAATGATCATAAGGAAGATAAGGTCACAGTGAAAGATAAGAGAAAGCCTCCACTGCAGTGCAGGCCTAGATTTGGGAATGGCTTTCTCTCTAAAAAAAACAGACAAAGTCCCATCTATATCTTTTTCCATTATGAAACAAAAACTAAGTAGCTGGAGGAAGGGCAGGTAAGCCTGCAGTTGTCCCATACGAGGACCCATGGGGATTACGGGAAGGGAAAAATTCCCTTCTCTGGAGAAAAGGAGAGGTATTCTAGTTCTGGGGAAAGGACAGGGTCACTGAAAAAGCCCCACTCTAGACACGAGGGACACGGCCTGTCTAATGCTAGTGAGGAACATCTCCCCCATCAGGCGATCAGGCCCTGAGTCAAAAGCAACCCCAGTCTGCTTCCCAGAGAAGGTCAAGACTGCAAGGAGAGACCTCTCTGAGGTTCAGATATAAAGGAAAAGCTTAAAGCTAAAGGTGAAACAGAAAGTCTCCAACAAATCAATTGCCAGCCCAAGTACAAGGCAGCAATACAGGAATCTGAAGTTGGACAGAAGCACAATAATAATAAACTCAGTCCCACTCCTAATGCGATTCATACAACCCTTTACTTGGAAAGCCCAGCAAAAGATGACATGCTCCCATTTCCAGGCTGAAATGCTATTTACCTCAGTCTCTACTGTCACAGATAGATCAGCTTTCAAGCAAAAAATCTGACAATGTGAGATACACAAAAATTTAAGTAAAAGAAACAACTCATGGTCAAGGGACAAAATAAACAACAAAACCAGATTAAAAAATGAACACGATATTAGAACTAACAAACAGAGAATTTAAAATAAATATGATTAATGTTTTAAATCTGCTAGTGGAAAAGGAAGACAACATGGATAGGCAGATGTGGAATTTCAGCAGAGTGGTGGAAACTCTCGAAGTATAATGGAAATATTAGAAACAAATAAACATTTTGACAGAAATGAGGAATACCTTTGATTATTTCAGCACAGTCAAGGAAGGAAGGATCTTGAATAGCTAAGTAGAAACTGCCCAATCTGACATACAAAGAGAAGAGAGTGGAAAAGAAAATCAGCAACAGCTGGTTGTCAAAAATCATCCGACAGCTGGACAACATCAAATGACCTAATAAGTGCATAATTAGAATCTCAGAAGGACAAGAAAGCACAAGAGAAAATTTACAGAGAGTAGCAGGAAATTTCCTGAAATAATGACATACACCAATTCATATAACTAAGACATTCCGAGGTTCCCAAGTAAGATTAAGTTTTAAGTATTAATAGAAAGTAACACACACACACCCCTCAGTTCAGTTCAGTCGCTCAGTCGTGTCTGACTCTTTGCAACCCCATGAATAGCAGCACGCCAGGCCTCCCCGTCCATCACCAACTCCCGGAGTTCACTCCTAGACAAATCACACACCCCTAGACAAATCATATTTAAATGTTAAAAACAAAGACAAAAGTGAAAAATCTTGAAAGCAACCACAGGGGGTGTAGGAGAAGAACATATTGCCTTCATAAAATAAAGACAAGGGCTATAGCAGATTTTCCATCTGCGCAAGGCCAAGAAACAATGGTATGAATGGCTATAGTGCTGAAAGAAAAAACTATTAAATTAGGATTCTATGCCAAGTAACATATAAAGTGTTTGCTTTCTCAGGCAAACAGAAATTGATAGAACTGGTTTCCAGCAAACTTGCATGACAAACAAACAAACACACAAAAAAACTGTTAAAAGAAGTTCTTCAAACAGAATAAATATGATACCTGACAGACTTGGATGTACACAAAGAAATGAAAAGGTCTTGAAAAACATAAATGAGGGTAAATTTAAATCCTTTTACACCAATTTTAATGACACAAAAGACAATTAGCTAAAGTAAAAATTACAGCAATGTCTTTTGAGTTTATAACATGAGTGGAATTAAATATAGGGAAACAATACCACAAAAATGAGCAGGGAAAACTGAAAGAATACTGTTATAATGCCCTTACCTGACACATAAGGCAGTTAATACTATTAGAATAGAGGCCATAGTAAATTGAAGATATAAACTGAAGGCAACCACAAACAAAATTTAACACAGTTATAAATAATTACTGAAAATGGAGATAAAATAGAATATTCAATCTAATACAGGGATCAAGACCATCCCCATGGAAAAGAAATGCAAAAAAGCAAAATGGCTGTCTGGGGAGGCCTTACTAATAGCTGTGAAAAGAAGAGAAGCGAAAAGCAAAGGAGAAAAGGAAAGATATGAACATCTGAATGCAGAGTTCCAAAGAATAGCAAGAAGGGATAAGAAAGCCTTCTTCAGCGATCAGTGCAAAGAAATAGAGGAAAACAGCAGAATGGGAAAGACTAGGGATCTCTTCAAGAAAATCAGAGATACCAAAGGAACATTTCATGCAAAGATGGGCTCAATAAAGGACAGAAATGGTATGGACCTAACAGAAGCAGAAGATATTAAGAAGAGATGGCAAGAATACACAGAAGAACTGTACAAAAAAGATCTTCACGACCCAGATAATCACGATGGTGTGATCACTGACCTAGAGCCAGACATCCTGGAATGTGAAGTCAAGTGGGCCTTAGAAAGCATCACTACGAACAAAGCTAGTGGAGGTGATGGAATTCCAGTTGAGCTATTCCAAATCCTGAAAGATGATGCTGTGAAAGTGCTGCACTCAATATGCCAGCAAATTTGGAAAACTCCGCAGTGGCCACAGGACTGGAAAAGGTCAGTTTTCATTCCAATCTCAAAGAAAGGCAATGCCAAAGAATGCTCAAACTACCACACAATTGCACTCATTTCACATGCTAGTAAAGTAATGCTCAAAATTCTCCAAGCCAGGCTTCAGCAATACGTGAACCGTGAACTTCCTTATGTTCAAGCTGGTTTTAGAAAGGGCAGAGGAACCAGAGATCAAATTGCCAACATCTGCTGGATCATGGAAAAAGCAAGAGAGTTCCAGAAAAACATCTATTTCTGCTTTATTGACTATGCCAAAGCCTTTGACTGTGTGGATCACAATAAACTGTGGAAAATTCTGAAAGAGATGGGAATACCAGACCACCTGATCTTCCTCTTGAGAAATTTGTATGCAGGTCAGGAAGCAACAATTAGAACTGGACATGGAACAACAGACTGGTTCCAAATAGGAAAAGGAGTTCGTCAAGGCTGTATATTGTCACCCGGCTTATTTAACTTATATGCAGAGCACATCATGAGAAACGCTGGACTGGAAGAAACACAAGCTGGAATCAAGATTGCCGGGAGAAATATCAATCACCTCAGATATGCAGATGACACCACCCTTATGGCAGAAAGTGAAAAGGAACACAAAAGCCTCTTGATGAAAGTGAGAGTGGAGAGTGAAAAAGTTGGCTTAAAGCTCAACATTCAGAAAATGAAGATCATGGCATCTGGTCCCATCACTTCATGGGAAATAGATGGGGAAACAGTGGAAACAGTGTCAGACTATTTTTCTGGGCTCCAAAAACACTACAGATGGTGACTGAAGCCATGAAATTAAAAGACGCTTACTCCTTGGAAGGAAAGTTATGACCAACCTAGATAGCATATTGAAAAGCAGAGACATTCCTTTGCCAACAAAGGTCCGTCTAGTCAAGGCTATGGTTTTTCCTGTGGTCATGTATGGATGTGAGAGTTGGACTGTGAAAAAGGCTGAGCGCCGAAGAATTGATGCTTTTGAACTGTGGTGTTGGAGAAGACTCTTGAGAGTCCCTTGGACTGCAAGGAGATCCAACCAGTCCATTCTGAAGGAGATCAGCCCTGGGATTTCTTTGGAAGGAATGATGCTAAAGCTGAAACTTCAGTACTTTGGCCACCTCATGCGAAGAGTTGACTCATTGGAAAAGACTCTGATGCTGGGAGGGATTGTTGGCAGGAGGAGAAGGGGATGACAGAGGATGAAATGGCTGGATGGCATCACTGACTCGATGGATGTGAGTCTGAGTGAACTCCGGGAGTTGGTGATGGACAGGGAGGCCTGGCGTGCTGCAGTTCATGGGGTCACAAAGAGTCAGACAGGACTGAGCGACTGATCTGATCTGATCTGATCTGATCTAATTACAGGCAGAAAAAAGGGGGCAAAAGGAACAAAGAACTGATGGAACAAATAGAAGACAAATGTAAACATGGAAGATTTTAATATCAACTGTATCAGTAATTAAATGTAAATAATCTAACAAAGATTTAAAAACAGCCATCTGCAAGAAATCTATTTAAGTGTAAAGACACATATAGATTACAAGAATAAAGATAGGAAAAAGATACACCATGCAAATACCAATTAAAAGAAATCCATGTTGGCCATGTCAATATTAGACAAACCTAAAAACAAACAATATTACCAGCAATTGAGAGAAGCTTTACCTAGTAGTAAAGGGATCCATCCAGTCCAGGTTCGATGCACGATACTGGATGCTTGGGGCTAGTGCACTGGGATGACCCAGAGGGATGGTATGGGGAGGGAGGAGGGAGGAGGGTTCAAGATGGGGAACACATGTATACCTGTGGTGGATTCATTTTGATATTTGGCAAAACTAATACAATTTTGTAAAGTTTAAAAATAAAATAAAATTAAAAAAAATTAAATGTATATACAGCAAACAACAGAGCTCAAGGGAAAGAGGGATATTTGAGAAAAAAATATTTATTTGAACATAAGCATTTAAAAACTAGTGATAATTCAGACTTAGTTTAGGCTTATGATTATTCAAGTAATCTGGGAAATTTTGAAACTACTGGGGAAAATATGGGTGAATTATAGCAAAAGGAACTTGTAAATAATACCTGGAGGCCTGGAGAAATGTGTTTAAGTGGTTTAAGACTCCTTGAGTTCAGAAACCACTCCAGCATTTGGATGCCCCTGGGCAAGTTATTTAACCCCTTTACCCTCAATTTTCCCATCTGTGAAATGGGAAAAATAACAGAAGCTATCTCATAAAGTATAAGGTTCAATAAAGCTGTTGTAAGGGTTAACCAAAATTCTATCAAGTGAAGTTCTTGGAACACAGTCAAGACTACAAATATTAGCTGTAATATAACAACTGATTGACGCTTTTGAACTGTGGTGTGGAGAAGACTCTTGAAAGTCCTTTGGACTGCAAGGAGATCCAACCAGTCCATCCTAAAGGAAATCAGTCTTGGATGTTCGTTGGAAGAACTGATGTTGAAGCTGAAACTCCAATATTTTGGCCATCGGATGCGAAGAGCATCCAAAAAGACCCTGATGCTGGGGAAGACTGAGGGCAGGAGGAGAAGGGGATGACAGAGAATGAGATGCTTGGATGGCATCACTGATTCAATGGACATGAGTTTGAGTAAACTCCAGGAGTTGGTGATGAACAGGAAGGCCTGGCATGCTGAGGTTCATGGGGTCTCAAAGAGTTGGACACGACTGAGTGACTGAACTGAACTGAACAACTAATTAACATCTTTCCACCCCATTAGATTGAGAGTTCTTGAAGGGCAGTGCAAGGTCATCTGATTCACTCAGTTTCATCATCAGGTCCAGGCCCAGTGCCCAGCAGAGTAAGACATTAGTACATGCTATCTAACTGAAAGACTTTAGGTGGTCAAGAAGAGAGGCTCTGTGACTGTAAGAAACAGGAAGAACAGGAAGAACTTTACAGAGAAGATGGAATGAGGGACTTCCTGGGGCACAGGTTAAATTCCTGGTCAGGGAACTAAGATCCTGCACGCTGCCTACCACAGCCAATTTTTTTTTTTTTTTTTTAATAAAGAAGAAGAAGATGAAATGAGAGCCAGCCTTTGGATGATTGAGTGCTTTTAAAGAATTGGAGAGGAAAGAGAAGTGCATTTGGGGAAAGCAAAATAGCATTTGGAAAGCTAATGAGGTGAAAATAGAAAACTTACATTTGAAGGACCATGAGTAGATTAACACAGCTAATGCAGAGAATTCATGTAGGAAGACAATAAGAGGGAAAGGCTGTAAAGGACACCAGAACTGGAATATAAAACTTTAGATACCAGGCAAGACAAGCAATCCTCTTAGTCTCCTTTCAGCCTTGGCATTCAGAAAGGGCTTATATTTGCTTCCTCTTCATTCCCTTGGGAATAAGACTCCAATTATTATATTTTGACACATAAAAGCCACCCAGTGCCACTAGTACTAAGACATGAAGAGTCTTATAACACAGGTTTGGGCATCCAGGCTGAAAGGCTCTGCTAAGATCTCGTCTGTGAGATCCCCACAGACCCACTACAGTGTTCAGCAATACAACAATCATTTCTGCCTCCTTCCTAAAGATACAAGGCTTAGGCAGCTCTGCAGAGTTCAAGTAAATCTCTCTCTCGTGACACTGAAAATGAATGACAGATTGGTGCCAAGATTCTTAATGGTCCCATTACACGATGTTGCTAATAATAGTCAACTCTGTCTCAAAATTGTACAAGGAAGGGGCTGTCTGTAAGCTTTGAGCATCTGGTTATCAGTTTAGACATGCAAATTTGAATAACTTGAACAAATCCTCCCCGAGACAATTAGGACACTTAGAACATAATCCATGTCAAGGCTATCAATTAAGAATGGGGATTGTCATCACTACCCCGCATTTGGTGAGGTTTCACTTGAAAACAAAGGAGCATGGAGCATGGGAAATTCTCAACATCAGGAATGTCATTCTCAAAGCACACTGGCCTTTATTCTATGACTGGCTGGTACTGTTTTTCTTCAAAGATAATGCTCCACTGAAATCACTTGTACCATTTTACTCCCCTCTAAATAGTCATTGTTTCTTCCCATCCTACTTTTCATGCCCTTTTACTATCACCTTCAAGACTTTCAAGAGTATTTCATAAATTCTATCACCGAGTCATATGCGTTGACTTTCTGACCAATGAATTTCATTGTTAAAACTGCAGAAGTAGTACAGAACGTCCCATATTTGCCATTCACCATCACAGCCAAACCCTCAGGACTGACTTTTTTGCCTTGGGTTAGAAAGAGAACTGTCCAGCACTCTTGCCTGAAAAATCCCATGGACAGAGGAGCCTGGTGGGCTGCAGTCCATGGGGTTGCTAAGAGTTGGACACGACTGAGCGACTTCACTTTCACTTTTCACTTCCATGCACTGGAGAAGGAAATGGCAACCCACTCCAGTGTTCTTGCCTGGAGAATCCCAGGGACAGGGGACACGACTGAAGCGATGCAGCAGTAGCAGCAGCAGAAAGAGAACTGAGACTACCTGTAGCCCAGAACTCAAGGCTCCTGGCTCAGTGCTCCTTTTCCTATAAGATTGTACCTTTCATGCCATGACTCAATGGGTTACTCTCTGTCTCCAAGATTCACATTTTTAAGAGAACCTAAGTAACAGGGACATGTATAAACCTCAAGAAATGAAATCACTAAAGGCTGTAAAAGGAGACATTCTGGACACCTTTCAATCATTCTCTGTAAGAGATCATCTTCTCCTCAGTCTCTCCCAGGTCCTGTCTACTTAGAAAGAGTGTCTAAGGAAATGAACTGTGTAAATTTTTCCGCTTTACAAGTTTACAAGAGGCTAATATTGGAAAAGAAATGTTTATCCATTCAACAAATCAGTCTGATCATCTACTAGTACAGCCATTCTCACTGCTCAAGCCCACATCTCTTGACAGGCATCTCCTGCTTGGCAGGTGGATTCTTTTCCATTAAGCCACCTGGGAAGCCTATTCTCACTGTTGCTGCTGCTGCCGCTGCTAAGTCGCTTCAGTCGTGTCCGACTCTGTGCGACCCCAGAGATGGCAGCCCACCAGGCTCCCCCGTCCCTGGGATTCTCCAGGCAAGAACACTGGAGTGGGCTGCCATTTCCTTCTCCAATGCATGAAAGTGAAAAGTGAAAGTGAAGTCACTCAGTCATGTCTGACTCCTAGCGACCCCATGGACTGCAGCCTACCAGGCTCCTCTGTCCATAGGATTTTCCAGGCAAGAGTACTGGAGTGGGGTGCCATTGCCTTCTGCAATTCTCACTGTTAGGGAAACACAAATCAAGACAACTTTTTGGATTCAAAAAGTTAGTCCAGAAGACAAACATTTGAATGATTATGGTACTGAATAACAAATGTTAGAGCTGAAGAAGGCCTTGGGTGCCAACCTGAAGTAAAAGAGTCCATCAACTAGGAAGGTTAGGGATGTTTTCAAGGATGACATGCACCAAAATAGAGTCTTTAAGGATGAGTTAGGAATTAGCCACATGGAAAGAGGTGAAAAAGGAATTGCAATTTGGGACACAAGCAAAGTCATGGGAGCATATGTCATCATAATGTGTCTGGGGAACCACAAATAGCTTGATATGATTACAGCTTAGATTGTGAAAGAGGAATAGAGATTGATGAGGTTAAGTAAGTAGGCAAAGAGTTGTTCTGAATGCTAATCTAAGGACTTGAATTTTATCTAGCTGTGAGCTAATTTCTATTTGCCATGTTCTAATTTAAGTAATAGGTTATTTTTATGAAGCAGTGATTAAAAAATTTTGGATTCCAAGAGACACAAAATAAACTATACAACTATCTGCTGCAATTTGGATATATAATAGGCATCTGAAATTTATGTCACCAAATAGAACACTTGCTTACCCAACCCATTCCTCTCCAGAAAGTTCTTCCCATCTCACTAAATGCCAATATCATTCACCCAGTTGTTTAATTCCCAGACTTAACAGTCACTCTGGATTCTGCCATTTGCTTTATTTTCTACTTCCAAACCATGAGCAAGTCCTGCCAGCACTACCTCCAAAAACTAATCATAATCCAACTATTTCACATCAGTTCCACGTTTATAACTCAATCCAAGTCTCATTTCCCATCTGGAAGATAAGAGTAACCTCTTAACTGCTCTGTTTCCCCTTTCTTCCCTCTAATCAATTTTCTCCACAAAGTAACCAAAATGATCTATTTTTTCCCAGCTTTATGCAATATAACTGATATACCACATTGTGTATGTTTAAGCTGTACAATGGGTTGTTTTGATTCATTTCTGTATTGCAAAATGATTACCACCATCGTGCTAGCTAATGCTTACATCATGTCACATTTCCTCTTCACAATTAGAACACTTAAGGTCTACTCTCCTAACAACTTTCAAGTATATGTTGCTAATTATAATAATGATAATGTGCATTGAATACCCAGAACTTATTCATCTTCTAACTACAATGAAATATCTTAAAAAGTAAACAATCTTATTCACAGTAGCAGCAAAAACAACAAAAAAGTTAGAAATCAATCTAACCAAGGAGGTGAAAGACATGTATACTGAAGACAGTAAGACTCTGGTGAAAGAACCTGAAGGAGACACACACACAAACATGAATAGCTATCTCATGTTCATGAATTGGTAGAATTAATACTGTCAAAATGCCCATACTACCCAAAGCCATCTGTAAGTCAATGCAACTCCTGTCAAAATTCCAATAGAATTTTTGCAGAAATTGAAAAAATATATAATTTATATGGAACTACAAAAGTCCCTGAATAGCCAAAGAAATTTTGAGTAAAAAAAAAATGAAGCTGGTGGCATCAGAGTTCTTGATTTCAAACTATATTACAAAACTATAGTAATCAAATCAGTACAGTACTGGCATAAACAGATACACAGGCAAATAGAACAGAATCAAGAGCCCCAAAGTATCAAATATACAGTCAACAAGGGAGCAGAAAATATAAGAAGGGGAAATAATAGTCTCTTCTGTAAACAATGGTAGATAAACTGGATATCCACATGCAAAAAATAAATAAATAAATAACTGGATCCCTATCTTACACCATACACAAAAATCAAATCAAAATATTAATAGATCAAAGACTTGAAGGTGACGCCTAAAATCATAAAACTCCTAGAAGAAAATATAGGGGATAATAAGCTCCTTGAAATTGGTCTTGGCAATGATTTTTTGGACTTGACAACAAAAACAAAAATATGCAAGTGAGTCTACATCAAATTAAAAGGCTTCTCCACAGCAAAGGGAATCATTAACAAAATTAAAAGATAACCACTGAAACGGGAGAAAATACTTACAAATCAAATATCTAATAAGGGGTTAATGACCAAAATATATAAAGAACTCATACAATTCAATAGCAAAAAGAGAATCTGACTTAAAAATGGATAGATATTTTTCTACAGAATATATGCAAATGGTCAAATGACACAGAGAAGGTGCTCAGCATGACTAATCATAAGTAAAATGCAAATCAAAACCACAAACAAATATCACCTCACACCTGTCAAACAGACAAGAAATAATATGTAGGCAAGGGCATGGAATAAAGGGCAACCTCATATGCTGTTGGTAGGGATGTAAATTGGTATAGCCACCATGTAAAACAGTATGGGAATCCCTTAAAAATTAAAAATAGAACTACCATATAATCCAGACATTCTACTTCTGGATATGCAGCCAAAGGAAATGCAACAAGTTTTCAAAGAAGTATGTGCATGCTCGTGTTTTTTGCAGTATTATTCACAATAGCCAAGACAAGGAAACAGCTAAGGGTTTGTCAAGGATAACTGGATAAAGAATATGTGTTATACCTGTGTGTGTATGTGTATCAGTCATGAGAAAGAAGGGACTTCTGTCATTTGCCACAACACAAATGGGCCTTGAGGGCATTATGCTAAGTGAAATAAGTCAGATAGAGGAAAACAAATAGTATAGGATATTACTTTGCATATTACATTTGATATTGCATCACTTGTGCAATGAACACGAACGTGGGCAAACTCTAGGAGATGGTGAGGACAGGGAGGCCCAGCGTGCTGCAGTCCATGGGGTCGCAAACAGTCGGACGTGACTGGGCGACTGAACAACAACAAATGTGATTATTACCTACAGGTGGAATTTTAAAAAGCCAAATTTCATAGAAACAGAAAATAGAATGGTGGTTGCCAGGGCCAGGGAGTCAGGGAAATAGGAAGATGTTAGTCAGAGCGCATAATAATCTCTTAAAGTGCAGATCAGATCAGGTAATTCAGATGTTTAAAGCCTGCCTATGGCTTTTGCAAGACTGGGATCCTGGTACCCTGGGGTCTTGAACTTGGAGTTGATCATCATGAGGATTTATTCTTCCAGCCACTTGGCTCCTAGTGGACTTGCTGTCAGGAGAGAAAAGAATTAAACATTGGAAAATATTCATTAGACAATCTGGATATACCCTAGATATGTTAATACTAAACCTTCTGATGATTCTTTGTATTCTGTATTTATTATAGGGTGCTACCCTCAAATGAGAAGGAAAGAAGTTGAGACAGAATTGGGTAACGTGGCTACTGATCAGTACATCTCACTAGCCTCTAAAAATTTCCAGTCTGGAAACCATAACTTAGGTGTATTATGTGAGTAACTGGAGGAACATCATTTTAACACAGCACTTTGAGAGAACTGCTCACAAAAGAGGGGTGTGTGTGTGTACAAAGAGAAAGAGAGGAAGAAAGGAAAAAGGAGAGAGAGAGAGCACCAGGATGGGGTGGGAAGAATGATTTCTCCCAATCTGTAACTGCACACACATACACACACACATACACACACACAAACTTGGATATATATTTCAGATATACCTGTCTTGAAATAACCTTTCTAAAGATTCTTTCAAAGGCATTGAGAAGCTAAAGTTGTTTTTCTAATTCAAAAATGATTTGTCACTCTGACGCTGGCACCTCATTTGATTTCATCACTGGGGAAATTAACTTAATGGCTGTTTACACTTCTGCATGACATTGACTTCTTGTCCTAAGGTCCTAGAAAGCACTGTGGCAGCACAGCGGGCTGATCTTACCTACATTTATGTAGCAGATTCTACTACTGGTAGATGCTTGCGAAGGGCAAAAACAAAAATTGCTCAACACAGCTTCATAGCACTTCCCTGATGAATCAGGGATAAATAAGGCTGTATCTCACAGCCTGACAAATAGTCAACAAGCCCAAATACTCCAATGAGATTTTGTTGCGGTTGTTGTTCAGTCACTAGGTCATGTCTGACTCTTTGCGACCCCTGGGACCATAGCCTGTCATGCTTCTCTGTCCATGGGATTTTCGAGGCAAAAATAATGAGCTTCCAAAAACTTGAAAATAAGTCAGGCAAATAACGGGCTCTAATGCACTAGACATTTTTGAACCTTGCATAGATACACTTGAGCATCTTCACCCACATAATTTTCCTATATTATCAGAGGTGGATATTTTACCTCCCAACTTCTCTGTGAGAATATGCTACATTTTTAAAGGTCAAGTGCAAAACTGTTCACCTTGACAGCTGCCCTAGCAAGTTCAGAATTGAGCCTCCTATAACGGGTAGGGGAAAATGTGTACAGTCTTCCTATATAAGAACAGGTTTCCTGGCTGCCCCCAAAAGTAGAGCATTCCTCTGAAACCTTTCTTAAGCTGAAATGCCACAAAGTAAAGAAGCAATTATGTTAGGACACAAATAAATGGAGACAAAGCACAGATGCTCACACACTGTTCCAAGCTGTGGTGTTGTCGACTAAAAATACTAGTCGCAACCTGAAAGTAGAGAGCTATTTCATTTGGTGGGAATGTTAAGGACTCTGAGCCCAGGAGACAGCATCTCAGGTAACCCTGAGAGACTGCTCTGAGGAGGCGGGAGAGAGAGTCAGGCCATATACAAGTTTGTAACAAAGGGGCAGGCAGTCTGAACATAAAAAATTACTGTTAAGTAAGGAAAACCAGGGCTTCCCAGGTAGCTCAGATGGTAAAGAATCTGCCTGCAATGCGGGAAGATGGATGGGGCTCAATCCCTGATTTGGGAAGATGCCCTGGAGATGGGCATGGCAACCCACTCCAGTATTCTGGCCTGGAGAACCCCATGGACAGAGGAGCCTGGCAGGGTACAGTCCGTGGGTTGCAAAGAGTCAGACACAACTTAGTGGCTAACACACACACACAAGGAAAACCATGTATCAAGTTAAGGAATTCATTGTTCTTCTGTGTGGAACGATGCCAGCCTCTGGATGCGTTCCTTCCCTATGCACCTCAGCTATCTGGGCCACACTCCCTTTCTTGATTCTGTGTGGGAAGATGCCAGCCTCTGGATGCGTTCCTTCCCTACGCACCTCAGCTATCTGGGCCACACCCCCTTTCTTGACTGTGCGCATCCTTGACTCCTTGTTCACCTGCAGATGTGGAGGATGGCTGCTGCGCGTTTCCCCTCCACCAGCTCCTCGGCAGCCACCAAGGAGGGTGGAGGCATCTGCTGGATCGCAGGCAGTGTGGTCCCTCTGGGGAGCCCTCATTCACATTTGGAGTTGCAGATAGCTGGAATCGCAGGTAGCTGGGACATTTCTTGCCCACCCACTGATATGGCAGGAAATGTTTCACTTCTCAGCATCTTGAGGCTGAGATGCAGGATGCTGTGCACAGAGAAGGGGCTTGGTGGTACCGCTCCAGCTTCTCCAAATTCACGATGGCTCTATAACTGCTCCCTGCCAGACAAATGCTGAAAGGTCTGGATTCAGTTGGTGAGAACATGTACTAACGCAGGTCTTGCATAAAAGCTAAGCGGAGTAAAGCAAAATTCTTAAAAGCTCTTACTTTGAAAGACCTCCTTAGTTTTTCTCTTTAAGTAACTCTCCCATCTGCCTGTTACAAATAATAACAGCGAGGAATTACAAGGAGTTTTAACATCTAAATAAAACTCTGTCATACAGCCTGTTCATTTTTTTAAAATAAATGTCTCTTAAATGATAAAGCTGAAATGAAATTCAGGTCTTTTAATTCTAAGTCCCATGCTCCTCACAGTGGAGTTTGCTGACATAAATTTATGTAGATAAAGGTCAATGTTTCCAACCTAGCCGTTGATATGAAAGCACAAAACAGATCTAAGCCTAAATATCAGTGTATTCTATTTGAAACTAAAATATCCAGGCTATGATACAAAGCAGCAGCTTCTTCCATACTTTAGAATGAAGACTTCTTGAAGATTTGCTGCTTATTTGCTCTGAGCCAGACTCCTAGCCATAAGGATTAAATATCCAAGCAACCACTCAGGAAAAAACACCCCAGGTGCCATTAATCTGAATGTGGACTGGGGCCACCATTTGATATATCAGTCAACATAAACCATTGACTTCAGATCACTATTTGTTGTCTGTTTGGGGGGGTGTTTTGGTTTGTTTTATGAGGAGAGGGTAGGCTGGAAAGAGGATTGTTTCTTGTAAACTGAGAAACTGATAGGAAAAAATCTTTTTTCCTATAAATTTAGATGACAGTATATTTGAACTGATCCTAGATCTTGTGGCAACAGTATTGGAGTAGTGTTTTTATTATGTTTTTAGACTTATTTACAAGAGATGGAGTAAAAGAGATGTTTATACAAGAAAGCAGAGAATCTCATTTACAGATGCTGCCAAATATGCCACAAAGTAATAACCACAATTAACATTTTCACAGCAATTTAGAGCTTACAGAGAAGCTTTTATTTACCCAATAGTGTCTCACTGGATGATGTAATTTAGGAAAAGCGGCCACTTCTACTTTACAATGAGAAACCTACTTTACGGCTTCTGAGACACTCCGTAAGGAATGGAGGCAGGTCTGCAACTCAGAGCTTCCAATTTGATTCCGGCTCACTCTTTCTTGCTACAGATCACAGCTGCTGTCTCTATCTACTCAGACACCGAAAGAGACCAATAGTTCTTGGACCTCAGTTTTGAAAGTCCCAGCGTGTGGGCCTCCCTGGTGGCTCTGCCTGCAATGCAGGAAACCCAGGTTCGATCCCTGCATCGGGAAGATCCCCTGGAGAAGGAAATGGCAACCCACTCCAGTATTCTTGCCTGGAGAATCCCATGGACAGAGGACCCTGGCGGGCTACAGTCCATGGGGTCACAGAGAGTCGGACACGACTGAGAGACTAACTCTTTCACTTCACTTTCAATGTGTCCTGGCATTACCACATCTTACCAGTTTCTTCAGTGACCTTTTTGGTAGGTTGTGTGTGTCAATGAAAGAAATACTGCCTGCCATATTAGTGAACAACAGATGCGGCAGCCATCAAGCCATCATATTCCAGCGGTGCCAGCAGTGAGCCCTGGGGGGACTCGGCATGGAAACATGATGCCCACCATCAAACCAGACCCTGCAGCCACTCCCTGACGTGCCCCTGGGGAAACCCCAGATGAGAAACCACAGAATACTGGCCCCAGAGAGCTGAGAGGTTCATATGGAAGCAATGATTTCAGCGAGCCCAGACGTTTCCATCTTTCCATACAGAGAAAAACACAAAATTCCCCCACTTGAGATGTCTGGTTTTCTCTCACTAACAGTAATCTTTTCATATTCTGACTACCTGGTCTTTGTTGCAAAAATCCCTGTGCACCCTGGCTCCTCCCGTGCCTCTCTGAAGCAGTCTCTCAGAGCTGTCTGAGATGCTAGACTCTGGGCTTAAGTCCTTAGTTTGTATGCCAAGCAGCATATAATTCTTAACTTTTAGGTTGTGCATCTTTGACAGGCAGTATCCCCAATGTTTCCCCCAGTCACAAAGACATGCTGAGGGGCAGTAAGAAAGGGACCCTACAGTTCTAGCTTTTTCTAGAATCTCCCTTTCTTTCCCTAATCTCATATGGAAGAGCCTGAAAATTCAGCTCTTGAAAAGACCTGCCTATTTCCTAAAGTATCCACAAAATGTGCGTAACTTCAAGAAAAATGAAAGCCTTAGGTGTGAGTAAATTTAAACAAAGTATATATATTTCATCTCTTCATTTGTACCTCTCATAGAATGGTTCCACTGACTGCAATCGTATCTATGTTTACCCAGGCTCCAAGGAGAAATATAATGATGAATCTATTATGTGAAGACAGCATGAATTGAGAATGATCATGTAGGGGTCGGACTCTGGCCATCTCAAGCATATATGGTGAGGCTGTTTCTAGCTAGAATTTCTTTTTTAATTAATTTAATTGGAGAATAATTGCTTTACGATATGATGATTGTTTTTGCCATACGTCAACATGAACTGGCCACAAGCTATAGATGTGAACGGCCCTCTAACATCCCTCCCCACCCCATCCCTCTGGGTTGTCCTGGAGCACGAGCGTTGGGTGCCCTGCTTCACGCACTGAACTTACACTGGTCGTCTATTTTACACATGATAGTGTACCTGTTTCAATGCTCTTCTCTCAAATCATCCCACCCTCGCCTTCTCCCACTGAGTCCAAACCTCTGTTCTTTATATCTGTGTCTCCTTTGATGCCTGCATGTAAGATTGTTGGTACCATGTTTCTAAATTTCATATATATGCATTAATATACAGGATTTCTCTCTTTCTGACTTACTTCACTCTGTATAATAGGCTCCAGTTTCATCCACCTCAATAGAACCGACTCAAATGCATTCCTATTTATAGCTGAGTAATATTCCATTGTGTATATGTACCACAACTTCCTTTTCCATTCATCTGCCAATGGATATCTAGGTTGCTTCCATGTCCTAGATGTTCTAAATAACTAGCTAAAATTTCAATAATTTTATAATAATTTCACAGACTTCCCCCATTTCCCAAGCTTTACATCACTTCTTGCCATCTTGTGACTCAGGATGTAACCACAAATAAAACAATAAAGTTTTGATCAACTAAAATTAGTAGCTTGGAAAAAAAAAAAAAAAACTGAATCACAATCCAAAGCTTGTTTCCAAAGCTTGCTTCCAATATTTTTTTCTTAAGTTTTAATAGCTGCTGCTACTGCTGCTAAGTCGCTTCAGTCGTGTCCAACTCTGTGCGACCCCAGAGACGGCAGCCCACCAGGCTCCCCCATCCCTGGGATTCTCCAGGCAAGAACACTGGAGTGGGTTGCCATTTCCTCTTCAATGCATGAAAGTGAAAAGTGAAAGTGAAGTCACTCAGTGTGTCCAACTCTTCACGACCCCATGAACTATAGCCCATCAGGATCCTCCATCCATGGAACTTTCCAGGCAAGAGTACTGGAGTGGATTGCCATTGCCTTCTCCATTTAATAGTTATGGTTTTCACATAATTCAAGTCTGAATGAAAAGAAATCAATCATTTTATCCTTGGTAGCTTCTCAGCATCATCCATCTATTCCCCAAATTAAATTCAAATAAAGCTTATTCAAAGTATTTATTTTTAAAAAATCATCCCAGGCTAAAGAAATCAGAGTTAGAAATACCTTCTAGCCCTCTTGTTTTCAGGGTTTAGGTAGGACTGCCAGTACATGGACTGGACAGAAGGAAGGCTCAGTGACATAATGGGTGCAATACGGGTGTGGGTGTGGGTGTGGGTGTGGGTGTGCACATGCACGTGTCCTGTGCTCAGTCATGTCTGACTCTTTGTGACCCCCTGGACTGTAGCCCGCCAGGCTCCTCTGTCCATGGAACTTTCCAGTCGAGAATACTGGAGTAGGTTGCCATTTCCAACGACTGGGGTCTTCCTGACCCAGGGATCGAACCCATGCTTCCTATGTCTCCTGCACTGCAGGTGGATTCTTTACCACTGAGCCACCTGGGAAGCAATATAGATGCCACCCTCAATTCTTCAAATTCACCACTCTTATTAATAACACACTTAATGCGGGGAAATAGGAAAGCAAAAAAGCAATACAAACTTCACCCAGAGGTATGATCTGCCTCTGAAAGAAAGCAGGAAATTAATTTACTACTCAGGCAAAAAAATGTGATTATTTCTTTTCTCCCTCTTTCTCTCTTTCACTACCCTTTGCTGTCCAAAAGACCTCTAGCAAGATTTAAGCATCATCAGACTTTAATTTGTACCCTTATAATTGAAAATTAAATTGCAAAACAACCTTCCCCCTCTGTCACTACAGCAAATGTTTAAAATTTGTTCTTTAAAACATTGTTTTGAAATTATATTTTCTTCCAACGTGATTTGTTGCAATCTCTCTAGTGAGAAAAGCCATGTATCATTTCCTTTCCCTGTCTGCTTTTTGAAATATCTTTGCTCATAGAAATACTTGAAAGGACCTTGGTTTCAAGCAGTATCTGCTGGCCAATGAAGGTTACTTTTGACCTCGATCTCCAGGAAAGGAAGATTCAATGAGCTTGAATTGATTTTAATGGGAACAATGTACATCCCCCAGAGATGTGGACAAGTATGTTGGTGGAAGATCTAAGAGATCTATTCCATTCAGGCCAAATTCAAATATATGTTCATTTTATACTATCAGGCTCTGGCTTTTAATTTGAATATAAACACCAAAGTTCAATTCTTACGCAAATTAAATGTAAATATTTATGACTGACCAACATTTCTCAGTAAACCACATTTCGACATATGAAGTCAAATGGGAATAGAAATAATCTTCACAAAAACCCATGTGATTGGGCTACTTATTTTCAATCCCCATATATTAATAATGATTTACTGTGCTCACCAGATCTACTGATCAAATCATCCAAACTTCATATAAATGTATCTAAGTTGCAAATAAGATTTCTCAAGGAATTACAAGGGAGGTAGGGAGACAAGTGTGATACACATGAAACAATCAGATAATAATAATACTGGCATATAGAATCAACTGCAGTCCAAAGACTATAGGTGATGAGAAGAGTGGAAAGTAAACTATCAAAGTTTTTATGAAGCTGGGATAAATACAATACACAAAAAGATTATTAAGCTTTGAAGGTCACAGAAGAGGGAGACAAGAGATCATTTGCTGGGGCTACTAACCAAAGCTATGATCCTTTTTTCCTTATGCTGCATTGATTCTAAAGCAAGACTGAACATTTCTGAAATCTTTCTTTCACATTTTAATGTCTCAGAAACAAGGGTGCCAATTACAGTTGATAGCACGCCACAGTCTGATTGGCCTTGATTGTCTATCATGATGGCACCATCATGGTCCTCATGGTTTTGTTCTTCAGTTGATGATATCTTATTTTCAAAGACACAGAAAACGTATAATCATCTTATAGCTTAAATCACAGAAGCAGAGAAGACTGGACTGATCTTTTAAAAGCCAGGAGACCTGGGTTCCATCCCTGGGTTAGGAAGATCCCCTGGAGCAGGGAACAGCAACCCACTCCAGTATTCTTGCCTGGAGAATCCCATGGACAGAGAAGCCTGGCAGGCTACAGTACATAGGGTCGCAAAGAGTCGGACACGACTAAAATGACTTAACACACACACACATGGAGAATTCCATGGACAGAAGAGCCTGGCCAGCTACCTCCCAAGGAGTTGCGAACAGACGCGACTGAGCGAGTCATGTGTGTGTAACATGCATGCATGCACGCGCGCGCGCGCGCGCACACACACACACACACACACACCCCCCTACATGAGCGTGGTTTGTGATTTACTTTAGCATTCTATTATTTTCAGACATGATTTTGCCCTCCAGAACAAGAAGGAATGTACCAGTTCCCAGCTTATTACCTCCCAGTTCCAAATCCACCCTTATGGATCCTGAAACATCTCTCCCTCGCCATATGACATGGCATCCATCTCTGTCCGTACAGAATATCGGAGGGACCCTGGAGGAGGAAAGGTTTCTCCTCCCGGTTCTGGCATGCTTTCATTTTCCTGTTGCTCCTGCACTGGGCTGGAGGTCAGGAAACCCAGGGAAACTCACCCCTAGAGAAATTCCAAAAGAACTCAACAGGCCCCCCGCTGCTTTCTGAAGTGAGTTCCATGAGTTTGCTAGTGTCTTCCTAGTGACAGTTTTTTACCATGGGCTTCCTAGAGAATTCAATACCATCCCCCTCCCTTGGGAAGCTTCCTGATGAATGTCCCTGGCATCTCAGCAGACAGTTCTCTTATTTAGGATTAAAATAGATCTCATATACTAAGAGAGAAAACCTGATAGACTTATGCATCAGCTTTCTCACTGAAGGCCCATCAATGAGGGCAAAATTAGAAGTGCGTGGTTGGGTTGGGGAAGAAGTAAAATGGGTTGATTGTGGGAGGGGGAGAAGTTAATGAAGAGACAACTGTATGTGTCTGACTGTCAAGGCGTTTCTAACTGATTGTAAACCCCCTCTGCGTGGTTTCTTTCAACCTCTGTTTTAGGAGATGAACCTCATTATCAGAAGGGTTTACATCTTTTTACTCTTGATTTCTAGACAGAAATCATCTGGATGCATTCAGGTACAACAAAAAAGATCCTTCCACATCTAGGAAGTTTTTTTAAGCCTGAGAGTTAATGTTGAAGATACAAAACAGATGTCTAGCAGTTTATTTAGTGTTCATTTTTCTCAACCAGATGCCTTAGTATCTCATACACACTTCCCAGCTATTTTGGTACAATATTTCCTTGTACAGTTTGGCATTTGATGTTTTAACACTAAGTACAATAAATGTGAAAATAAGAAGTAAAATTATTTTCATTTCTAATTCAAAAATGTAATGAGCAAATTTATGACTTCAAAGAGAAGGAAAGGGTCAGCACAGGTGAGTTATCATCCAAACCTCATTTTTAAAAAATCACTTTGTATTCTATGCAGATTTCAATTGTTCTTTGTATTTGCAGATCAGAATGTAAGATATTCAAACTTCAGCTGAAGGACTTTAAAAAGCATTCTATAGTAGTAGCTTACTTTCATAAAACAGCTTCTTTCTTATTTATCAATTTTAAAATAGTATACATTTACTATACTAAGAAAGTATACATTTACTATACTAAAAAGTCTAAAGTTTAAAATTTCTTAGTTTATCTCTGAACATGAAAACTCTTTAGCTTTAAAAATAAAATTGCATTCTTCTCATATTATTCCCCTTCAAACTGATAATTTAGTCATTTATCATCTTGTGTCTGACACTTTTTTTTTTTCATTTCCAGATATATTTTTTGGTCAATGGAACTTCTGTCAGCATGTTACCTCTGGGCCTTCCATACCCTTATTCTCTTTTCTCCCCCTTTATTTCTTAAGAGTAAAAGATAAAGGAAGTTTAAAAAGACAAATGTGAGCTTGAACAAAAGGGTCGTTCACTCTGAACAAGAAGAAAAAACACTTCATTCAGATACACTAAGGTAAACTTAGAATGGCTATTTTATCCATTCTGATGGAATCATTTTCAGCCCAGAGCCAAGGACAGGAGCAGACGCTCTTACTGTGATTTTATTGTGTTCAGTGTGTTTTGAATGAACCAAAGCAGGGAAATACGGGCTTGTCTTCCCAAACTGCAGGCCATTGGAGAGAAAGTTCAAAACCCAGAAATTCATTTTATACATACACTTACACACACCCCACTTTCTGCATATATTCACAAGCTTATTCCCATATATAATTCCCTTTAGGTCTGTGCTATAGAGTCAATTCCACCAATACCGTGAGTACAGGCCTTGCCAATGCTCTCAAAAAAACATATGAGGACAGAGTATCTGCTTCCACGACTTTCTCGAAGGAGAACAAAGCTGGTAATTCTCTGAATGTGAGATTTGCAAAGACACCCGACCATCTGCTGCACTTGTTAATGGATGTGTTTGCCATCACAGTATGTGACACTGTGAGGGAACCATGGGGAGTACCTAATTCTTCTGTTAAAGATAAGAAAATTAAAGGGAAATGAGGGTGGATGACTTTCCCAAAGTCATCCAGGAAGCCAGTAGTGGTAGGGCCAGGCGCAGAGTATCTCTAACCCAGGGCTCTGTATACAGCGATATCCTTGTCTAACTAGGGCTCCCCTAGGGGCTCATATGGTAAAGAATCTGCCTGCCATGCAGAAGACCCAGGTTTGATCCCTGGGTTGGGAAGATTTCCTGAAGGGAATAGCTACCCACTCCGGTAAAACTATGTCCTATTTTCCTTTCTTGAGTAATGTTAATATCATTTCAAAATTTCCTCCACCCCTCCAAAACCAATCCTCAAAAATATTTTGGTGTAAATATTATTTGGATTTATCATCACCAATAAAGTAGTGATGAAGTGTACTAATATTTGTTGGTTGATTAGGAAGAAAAAGGAAACATCATCAGTGACTTCTGAGAGTAAAGGAATGTGAGTGAGGGCAGGTTGAAATTCATAGATGCAGCGTTTCTAGCAAGTCCCAGGCCACAGTCCCTGGACCAGCCTGCCTAATGGAGTAGAAATCCCACTATTCATGTCTAATTTGAGATATTTAGTCCATGTCACAGTCAGAATACTTTGTTGTGGACAGAGAAATCCATAGGAATCAGGAGGGACATTAGGCAGCATTGTATGAGTTATAGCTCTGCACCCTTGAGCAATTAGAAAAGGATATATACTATCTGTCCTCAAATATAACTAAACTAAGGCAGAATAGGGTCAGGTCCTAAGAACATTTCACTTACAGATGACTTTAAAAAGACCTTCCCTCCCACTACCAACACACCCACCCACAGAACGGCACTATCTCATTTAATCTTAACACTGACAAACAAATCTGTTAATGCATATTAATGTTAGAGACTGAACAATAAAACAAATTGAATACACCCAGAAAGCAAGTAGGAACACTTTAGAATTCCCCTGCTGCTGCTGCTAAGTCGCTTCAGTCGTGTCCGACTCTGCGCAACCCCAGAGATGGCAGCCCACCAGGCTCCCCCGTCCCTGGGATTCTCCAGGCAAGAACACTGGAGTGGGTTGCCATTTCCTTCTCCAATGTATGAAAGTGAAAAGTGAAAGTGAAGTTGCTCAGTCATGTCTGACTCCTAGTGACCCCATGGACTGCAGCCCACCAGGCTCCACTGTCCATGGGATTTTCCAGGCAAGAGTACTGGAGTGGGGTGCCATTGCCTTCTCCGTAGAATTCCCCACCAACACCTAATTCACTAGTGGAGATTTGACAATGACTTCAGAACATACTTGCAGGCATCTCAAAATTCTGCTACACTACAGGCTTTCCTTTAGTTCATCCCCTCAGCCTAGCTCAGTGTGTGTCAAATGTTAGTACACATAAAAACTACTTGCTATGCAACCCTGGCCATAGGCAATTTTGCCTCGCACCTTAGACTCTGAATTCTCTGCTTCAAGCACAATGCATCTCCATCATCTGTGCAGATGGAGCCAGGGCTGGAAACGTGGAGCTGTGACATGAAAACCTTAATGTCCAGATTTTGTCCATAGCTTTGGGGGACTATGATTCCTGAGCAAGCAAATGAAGGGAGGGTTACCAGTTTCCCAGTCATCTCGGTGGTTTCTGGGTATGAGGCAAACTGGTGCTAGACTAGGATGGCTGTAAAGATGCGGAGAAAGATCCTAATATCTGCTGGATATGAAAGGACTAGTTACTAAAAGCAAAGTCTTCTTGTATCTTACCTATCTCAATTCAAGTTCAATGCCTACCCACTTCCAGCTGTGTGATCACAAACATTTACTTAATGTCCCCATGATGATTAATTCTCTGTGTTAACGAGGTATCCAGACACTTGATCAAACATTATTCTGAGCATCTCTGGGAATGTTTTTGGATGAAATTACTGGTGTCTTCCCAAAGCTGGTACTATATGTATATCACAAATTTTGGGAACTTACTCCTCTGAGGCTTTGATTTCCCAAACTAAGCTTTTGGAAAATACAATGCTCTATTAAAATACCCACCTTGTGCAAATCAGATGCCTCAGCACTCAAGACTGTTGCCTCTGCCTTATCACACACAAGCTGAACATCTCCTTGTCTCTCATCCTTTGCCTTTTCTTTAACAACGTCTGTCCTCCATGCTACTTGATCAGAGTATGGATAAAAATCAAGAAAAGGAAAAGCACACACTGGATATCAAAGTACCACTGTTACACAATTAAAATAATCATGTTTGTCTTTAGGGTCCCTTGTAAATTCCTCTCTTTCTTGTCCTACGTGCACTTCATCAAGGACCACATACAACCATGATCTTGCCTTTTGCCAAAATCTTCTTTAGAACAGGATTCTGCTGCCTTAGACAACCCCAAGTGCAAGCGGCTGAAAATGCTTGAGCACTAAAACTTCCAGAGTAATTTGCATTTAAGAGTAATTTGCACAGACTTGAGTTAAAAATAAAACCAAAGTTACAGTGCTGCAATTGCCAGCATAGAGACCTAAGGAGACATAGTTTATACAAAAGAGTCTTCACAGAGTGCTAAAAACTGTACCAATAGGCAATCGTTTCTCCTCCAGACATTCCAACAATATGTGAGAAGAAACGCTGCCTTCCTAGACAGTTCATTGTTTCATGTCCTAAATTTAAGGGACATATGAAGAGAATTCATATTTAATGTTTCATACTCAAATAGGAAGTATGTTAAATAATGCTAAAGTACACTCCTAATTAAAGTATTTGAAATTAAATTACAATTGTAAATCACCTGGTGTTAAACTGAGAGGTGACTGCAGAGAACCTGCTGGTTTTATTTAAAGGCTGACTTCATGCAACTATTAGGATCTGATGGCATTTCATGGCTAGGAAAGATTTCTGAAAACCACAAAAGACTGGGGTTATAATCTAATATCATGTGGATAAATTGGAGAAACTGAAATTGATACAATGAAGGTCAAATAAGGTTGAAAAAAAGCAGAACACAGTAAGAATACAAAATTATATAGAAAAATAATATGAAACATTTAAACTAAGTCACAGTCACAGAAATAAAGATTCATTCAGACTGCAATGACTGTAGATGAATCTTGAATGCGCCCTTCCTTCCAGTCCTAAAAAGCCTTTGATAAACAGTATAAGTTGAAATATTACTGGCTCCACATACATCATAATTATTTCAAGATTATGTACTCTATTTTCAAAACAATATCCAAAAGACAGATGAAAAAGACACAAAGAGTAGAAGGCCATTCAGAATAGAGAGAACAAAAGTTTTAAGATTTGAACTGAAAATCTCTGAAGGAAGAAAGTTAAGTAAGGGTTGAGAGGTTTTCTGCCTGTGGGAAAAATGATTGGGGCCCAACATAGGTGTTTAAAAAATACAAGTGGCCATCCAAAAAAAAAAAAAAAAAAAAAAGGTGGGTGAATTAGGCTTTCATGAGCTGGAATTTTGGGAGAGATTTTTCTCAAATAATGGGATTAGATTATAAACAATTTTGGAAAAGAAG
Source organism: Bubalus bubalis (assembly GCF_019923935.1). Taxonomy (NCBI): domain Eukaryota; kingdom Metazoa; phylum Chordata; class Mammalia; order Artiodactyla; family Bovidae; genus Bubalus; species Bubalus bubalis. The sequence goes on along the minus strand of NC_059178.1, from coordinate 8,975,513 downwards.
TATTAGGCCAATGAATAATTTGGCAACATAAGACTTCTTGAAAGAGTAGAAAAAGACAATAAATAAGATTGGCATTGATATTCTAGTACAGTACAACTCTTTAGGGGATAATTAAAGTATGAATAAAAATCGTAGTTTGTGGGGAGGGAAAATGGAAGTTGCTGTTCAACTGGTGTAAAATTTCAGCGATGCAAAAAGAATGAATTCTAAAGATCTGCTATACAACCCCATGACTATTGTTAACAATGCTGTATTGTGTGCTTAAAAGTTTTTTTTCAGGAGGGTAAATCACATGTTAAGAGTTATCACAATATAAATAATTTACACCCATCATGACAACATGAAGAAATAAAACAGGTAATTTTTAAATATCAATTAATTAAATCCTGCATAATTTTACCCACTCTAAAGATATAGTCATGAAAAGCAACAGAAATGAGTCATTGATTCCGAAAGTTGACAAATGGTGGGTTTTTAAAAAAATATTACTAGAGCCAAACACCATGAAAATCAAACTACTAAAATAACAGTAATGATATAGTGTTACCTAACCTTTCTGTGATACCGTCATCAAATCTCTCTCATTTTGGCTTTATCCAGGCGTTTCAAGCCATTAATCGCCCAGGGAATCTTCGTTCTCCTGTGTTCTGGCCTTAGGCTTCTTACATGTGGCACTTTGTGACCATATTAGCCAATGAGCTTAATCAGCATCAGCTGTTGCCAATACATCACACCAGCTCTGCTGGTAATTTCTAGAATGTTTCTCAAATTAAGTTGTGCAATGACATGGAGAAATGCTAATTATATCATAAGGGATGCTGCAAAGTTCTCAAAACACAATTAATCTTCATTTTCAAAATTAACCCACATGCTACTTTCAGACCACCACTGCAATGGAAGGGATGAAAAGGGGGGAGCAATCAAATGAACAGATAACCAGGCAGCAGGATCACAACACAATAGAGCCCCCCAGCTCTATGAAAGGGTGCTTCTATCAGGGAGACTACCTAAACAGAACTTTAAAAAAATAGGTTTGAAATAGTTTGAGACCTGTTACTTGCTCACTGCTGAGCTGTGTGCCATGGGGCTAGCAGAAAAGTCCCTGCCTTCAAGAAATAATAGTTCTAACTGGAAAGAATAACAAAAATGAAAGAAGACTACAGAAAGTAGCAAACAGTTATCTGGTCAACTACGTGGTCCTCAACAGTCACAGTGTAGAGCCCAGGACCGGGGAGATCTCTGGGACGGCAGTGCCCTAAGAAGTGGGAGCCCACAGTCTACACGGCAGAGATAACAAGAGGGCCTTCCTGGTGCTGAGATCAGAGCAGGGAAGGGCTCCGATAGAAGACGACTATTATGGAAACATCTTCAGAAAGCAAGGGAGGTGTCAGATGATGGAAGGTCATGAAAAGCTCACAGTTAGCTTAGGCCTGGCACAATGAAAATATGAAATAGTAGTAGGTGATCAAGTGCAGAGGTAACATGATACAACACATGGATAAAAACACTGGTTTGGTCCTTGGGTCAGGCAGATCCCCTGGAGAAGGAAATGGCAACCCACTCCAGTATTCCTGCCTGGGAACCCCATGGATAGAGGAGCCTGGAGGGCTACCGTCCATGGCGTCATGAAAGAGTCACACAGGACTTAGCTACCAAACAACAGCAGAAGGCTAAGCCTCATAGAGATTATTTTTCCAACACTCTGATTACTACTCCTGGTCTAGTCAGAGTGAAAGTGTGGCTTTTCCGTTCACACTGTTCTCAGAGCGTCACTGTACAAACTAGATGCATTTGAGGCCTGGGTGTAGCCTTAGCGTCAGCCACACATAAGCTCCTAGCAGAAGATAATTTTTCTGGAATGTCATTAATGGGACATAGGCTTTGGGTTACTTTGAAGTTAGGAGATGTACGTGTAGCACCCCCCAGGGAAAAAGCAAGTCTTCTTGGGGTAACACAGGGGTACCCACTTTTAAACTGGTATCTTGAGTGCCCATCAGTGACTCTGCCCAGTTCAAATCTGCATTTGTAGCAATCCTGGCAGTGGTGCTATAACTTGGGATTTTATGAAGGCAATGTGTCTCTAACAGGTGAGAATGATTAAACCTACACAATGAGGACTGTAAGTTACGGTGCTGCTAATTTAAACATATTTATGTAAAACAAACTCATAGTAACATACAATAATTTGCGATTCTTCACCAAAAGGGATGAAAAGGTATGCCTAGGGGAGAGAATTTGGTTCAGTCCATATTTCTCTTACTGTTCTGAGGCTTCCTCCATGCTGTTCTTGTCTCACATAGATGTCACTGCATATACACAAAGCTATCTTTTGATAAGGACTTCCCTTGTGGCTCAGACGGTAAAGCGTCTGCCTCCAATGCAGGAGACCCAGGTTCGATCCCTCGGTCAGGAAGATCCTCTGGAGAAGGAAATGTCAACCTACTCCAGTACTCTTGCCTGGAAAATCCCATGGATGGAGGAGTGTGGTAGGCTACAGTCCATGGGGTCGCAAAGAGTTGGACACGACTGAGTGACTTCACTTGGTCTTGGTCTTCTGATAAGGATCTTTATTAATTCCATTGGTAAGAAGATAAAACTTCCCTTCAATATCACTTCAGAAATGTCTGCCACTGGTTTGGGGGTTTTTGTTTCCTTGCTTTGTTTTTGACTGCACCGCACAGCATGAGGGACCTTAGTTCTTTGACCAGAGATCAAGATTGTGTCCCCTGCGGTGGAAGCACAGAGTCTTGGCCACCGGAGAACCAGGGATGTCTTGCCATGGGTTTCTTATTGGGGAAGGGCTTCTCTTTGATTTTTCATGCTACAACAGAGACTCAGTTATCTGACTGTAGTCCTCTGCTAATCACCCTACCTCTCTGGTCTGCCTGAGCCCCTATACTGAAACCATCTTTGCTCCTGAAGATGCCTTCATTCTATTCTGGTGTTCTCTTCTGCCAGCAGACCTCGCCTGCTCTACACATCCACACTCATTATGTGATTTATCCTGATTCATTCTCCAACCTCCTCTCATCTTCACTGAAAGATAACTTCTGGATTTGAAGTCTGAACTTAAAAAGCCATCCTCCAGTAAACAGAAACATCACCAAAATTTTACTTTACATGTAATAAATTAATCATTTATCTCTGGTATAAAGTTCAGGATTGTATTACTCTTTAACCATTTCACACCCAATGGAGCACAGTAAAACCATTTAGCCCTGTCTTTCAAAGGCACAGATTTATAACATGCATAGAAATTTCTATTTCTGAGTTAAATACACAGCTGCTCACAGCTGTCCCCTTAACAATAGACTGAGTCACCCAAGAAATTGCCATACGGGTTAACAAACGATCCATAACATCTTTTGCAAGGACTACAGATGACACAAACTCTAAAAGAGAATGCCACCTGGCCTAGGCATTTTAACTGAAAAAGAAAAAAAAAATCCCTTGGCTTACACGTGTTTATTTACCAAAGCAGTATCCAAGAATTTCTTTTATTGATTCATAAATTCCCTGGATGTTTATCAAACAACTATTAATACTACATGTCAACATTGTGGCAAAAAATACTTCCAATAGACATTATCCCTTAAGCTAAAGAAGGGACAGACTCAGAAGGACTTCCTTGAAATCACATATCTCATTGGTCATATACCAAGAAAATGGGATGATTTTAAAAGCATAAATGATACACACATGGGCATCAGTTTGAAAACATACTTCACTCAAAAGGGGAAACAGATTTAGAAAAAGAGAGAGAGAGAGAGGAGACTATCCTGTTAGTTCTTAAAGCCATTACTGGACAATCACTTTATTTCCTAGAACTAACTTTCTTCCCAGGAACCAAGGACAAACTCTCAACTAACAAAACTGTTCGAAGTGAAATGGCCAAACTAGGATTCATACACAGGAAACCAAGTTGAAGACAGGATCACATATTTAGTGAAAACTGGAAATCCTTGTGGCACATGTAAATCTCATGGGCTCCTCCATTTGACAGCTCAGCCACTTAAAATTTTTATTTCATTTCAGGCATCAGAAGTAAGCTGCTCTTGAAACTCTCAGTTGGTAATTGGTCCACTTTACCATGAAGTTATGCTTTCCTTAGGGCTGGTTCTCTATTTAAAATGCATAAGTATCCATTTTTAAAAGTTTAATTATGTGAAATTTTATTTCAAATTTAGTAATTTAGTCTAGAAAGTTTCTAGTTGATGAAAATGTCAAATGTAAAAAGATAGGAATGCTTAATTAGTTGAGTACCTTAAGTTTTTTTGACAAATACTAAGTGGACTTGTTAACACTTGCTGCCAGAACTCAAGGGTTTTATTAAAAATAGAAACGGAGGAATTCAGCCTCACTGAATACATGATTGACAGTCTAGACCAAGCCTACTCTTTCCTTATGTCTCACTCTGCATCTCTTCTTTCTGAAAGGCGATACCTTCATTTTGTTTTGCTTTTACTAATAATATTTTTTAAACACCAATATTCACTTATTATACTGTTAATAATAATAAATATCATGACAATGTGTTTAAACAATTAAAAAAAACCAAGCCAAATAAAATCAAACAAAAAGAACTGAGAAAGAAGGCTTGGGTGTTAGAGGCAACTCATGTATGACTCTTAAACACATTTTCATTCTTCTGGTCTTTGTTTCCTTATCAGCAAAAGTAGGAGACTGAGCACATGATCTCTTATCAAATCAAGGGGATGATCCCTTACTGAATCAAATGCTTTCGGTCCAGTCATTCCATGAAATCCATTTGTAAGATTGTTCTCCTTGCTTCCTAGCTTCCTTCCCTCCTCCTTATTGGAAATATTTAGGAAGAAGAACATTGCATCAGTTGATTTTTTTCTTTTTCTTTTGGACTTCCCTAGTGGCTCAGCTGGTAAAGAATTTGCCTTCAATGGAGACCCCGGTTCGATTCCTGGGTCGGGAAGATCCACTGGAGAAGGAAAAGGCAACCCACTCCAATATTCTGGCCTGGAGAATTCCACAGACTGTATAGTCCATGGGGTCACAAAGAGCTGGATGTGACTGACCGACTTTCACTTCACTTACTGAGATATATTCACTTATCATGCAGTTCATTCATTCACCAGTTGATTTTTAACCACAGGTTTCCTCTTAACAGTGAAAACATCTATGTATTCGATACGGTACTTTTCAAGAAGCTTAGAGTCCAGCAAGGACCCGACACAAAACCAGAAATCATCTCAATGCCCTTCACAAAGCAGCAAAATGCGATGGCTTTACTGAATCTAAAACAATCCTGAATCCTTTCCAACTCGGAACTCTATAATAGCCAAACCCACACTTCTTCCTGGCTACTAGAAAGATCTACCTGAATCATCAGAAACATTCAATTCTATGTCTTGGAAACTTAATTCTTCAACTTCCCTTACAACTGGTTTCTTTTCCTGCACCACCGCCACCCTTGTTCACGGCGCCTCTATCCGTCTGGTTCCCGTGCGGGAGGGCTAACAGGCCTGCTTGAGGACCACCTCTCTTCCAGTTCCCCTCCTGAGTCAACTAGTGACTGATTCAACCACAGTCTAAACACCTCTCCAATCTCCAGCTCCTCCCTAGATCTAGTTGTATTAACTTGCATCAAGATATTTACATTCATCTGTTCACCCTTGTTTAAGTGAAATTAAGAAATCACGACTGTCTCTCTTAAGTTTATTTCCTGAGTACCTTATATAATCCTTGGCCCATAATAGGTACTCAATAAATTTGAGTTCTGCTCTTAAGAAGTAAGTAGTGATACTCTAAACTCTGTAAAGACCTGTATGGGAAAAGAATCGAATAAAGAAGGGGTGTGTGTGTGTGTGTGTGTGTGTGTGTAACTTATTCACTTTGCTATACAGCAGAAAGTAATACAATATTGTAAATCAACTGTGCTCCAGTAAACATTTTTAAAAGACTAGTAAGTAAGTAGAGATAAACCAATGCTTACTAACTTCCTTCTGAATTGATATTTCCTAAAATAAGCTGAAAACTTTTTAGAGCTTCAGAGAGCTTAAAATAACGAGGGATTTTCACATGTACTATCCCTAATGCGTATTATTTTCTACCTTTGGATAATCTACCCCTCACTAACTGTTCATCCTTTGATTCAGTCTCCGTGATACTTCTCCCCAAGCTATGATTACAGTACTTTTCATCCTTTTCAAACCCAGCGAGCCCAGGAGCTAGTGGACATCATATGAAAGAGTGGATTCACACCCTCCCAAATCCTACAAAACGTGTGTTTTCTACCTGCCAGGAACATGAGTTGTGTGTACCGGTCTGCTGAGGCTTTCTTTTCCCCCAGAACAGCACCTAAAGGAGCTGGTAGGATGCAAGAACATGAGGCAGGATGCTTGGGTTGTTTCTCTGCCTAACTGGCCTGAATTTACGAGTACATAATAACTCTATCTATCCATTTTCAAATTCAGGCAGCATTATAAAGTAAGCCTGAGTAATCACGCTGCTTTGTTTTATGGGGAGTTTTACAGCATGACCATGCTGTGTACCAAGGCATGGGGTATGCACAGATGTTTGCATTCCTTTAGACTTCTCAGAGCAGCAGCAACAGTATGAATGCAGTTTGGATAGCATCATTACGAATTACACTTGGACTCTATTGCATTAAAAGGTAATGGGTTTCTTCCCACTTCCCTTTCATTTTAAAAGTCAAGAGTTAAGTTGACCAATGGGTAACTCCCTCTCCCTTTCCCTCTTCCTAATTCATTACCTGTATCTGCTCTCACTTTCTGGTCTCTGGGTTTCTCTGCTGTTTTGTATTTTACATAGCTAATCAGCTCCAGGAGCAGAACATTACTGCTGTTCAGGGCCCGCTGTTTTTTGTGTTTTTTTTTTTTCTTACTGTCTGGTTACTTGAATTAATGCTGTAATATTTTGGATGCCATTATATTATGCTAGAACAATCTTTGCTGTGCTACGGAGGACCAGCAGAGAACAGTTTGTAAGTAATATTGTCCTTTCCTGATTCAGTAAGTGGGTAATTTGTTCCAGTGAGCAAACTTGCATGACTTTCCTATTATGAAAATAAATGAAATGATACTCACCTCGCTTTTCACAACACTACCCTGAGGTTTGTTTGGAATTTTTTTTAACAGACAGGAAGAAAGGCAAAGAGGCAGAAACTCTGGAAAATAATACAGGAGGCCCTGATGACATGTCAGCTAGGAAAGCGTTCTGTGATTCTGCTTTGTAATCTGCTAGGCGTCTCACAGTAGAATCTTTAACTCACCAACATTCTGTATAAGCCCGAAATCATTCAAGCCACCTTCCATAACCGTTCTTACCTAGATCCTTTCCAGGCAGGAGGGGCTCCCAGAGGACCTCTCCTGCTCAGGCAGTTCTGGAATTCAGTCCTGAATATTCATTGGAAGAACTGTTGCTTGAGCTGAAACTCCAATACTTTGTCCACCTGATGTGAAGAGCTGACTCACTGGAAAAGACCCTGATGCTGGGAAAGATTGATGCCAGGAGGAGAAGGGACGACAGAGGACGAGATGGTTGGGTGGCATCACCAACTCAATGGACATGAGTTGAGTAAGCTCTGGGAGTTGGTGATGGACGGGGAAGCCTGGCGTGCTGCAGTCCATGGGGTCGCAAAGAGTCAGACATGACTGGGCAACTGTACTGAACCAAAAAATCTGAAACAAATCCAGAGACTTGGGAGCATCACAAGATAAGATGTTATATCTTCTCTTATACAATTCTACCCCAGTCACTCCTTGATCTAGCGGCCTATTTAGCTAAAACTGTAAATCCACGTGTTCTATTCAGTCATTGTAAATGCTCTTGAAAATCGCTTTAAGCCAGAGTTGGTACTACTGACTTTGGGGCTGGGTTAAGTCTTGTGTTGTGGGAGCTGTTCTGGGCATTGTAGGCTGGTTAGCAACATCACTAACCTCTATCATGAGATGCCACAGCGCCCTCCCCACTGTCATGACGACCAAAGCCGCATCTAGACATTACCGCGAGTCCCCTGGAAGTCAAAAATTACACCTGGTTGAGAGCCACTGTTCAAACAAACCAGCTCATTTTTGATAGAAAGAAACCCCCTCTAGTATAGTACCATGCAGCTCCCAAGAAGTCAGTGTGATATAGCATGGAGACAGGAATCAGCCTGCTGAGGTTTCACAGTTTCCTCATCTGTAAAAAGGGGCTTCCCAAGTGGCTCAATGGTAAAGAATCTGCCTGCCAAGCATGAGATGTGGGTTCAGTCCCTGGGTCGGGAACATCCCCTGGAGAAGGAAATGGCAACCCACTCCAGTATTCTTGCATGGAACATCCCATGGACAGAGGAGCCCAGTGGGTTACAGTCCATGGGGTCGCAAAGGAGTCAGACACGACTAAGCAACTAAACAACAACATCTGTAAAAAGTAGATCATAAAACCTGTTTTTGCAGGCAGCTGAAAGGTAATATATTTGAAGTACTTACCAAGTGTCAGGAGTCAATTAGTTATTTAATATTTTTAAAGGGGTAGCTGTTTCATTATCAGAAATTAAATCTATTAAACAGTTAAACCTCAATTTCATCCTTAAGATCATCATTTTTAATTCCATCATCAGTGAGAAGTAAAGGTGGTATGGAATGTCAGGCCGAATTTATACCATCCCCGGACACTCTCTAGACTTAATTTCCTGTGTGCATTTATTTTATCCCCAGGAGAAAGCTAGAAACTTCTCCCTGTTTCAGAACAAGTTCCAGGGCTGGTGGATTCACCAACAGCAGTTTCAAGCAGGCCACTCCAGGCAGGAATGCAATCCCCCAATACCGTGAGGCAAGGGCAAGCAACCAGCACTCCAAGAAGAGGCAGGGGTCACGGTGACTGGGCCTGGGAAGGTGCTTTACCATGAGGAGTGAGTGTGGGTGGTTCTTAGGAGTCCAGGAAGACAGGGGCTGCGCTCTCAGGAGATCTGCTACCATGGGTAACAGGACCTGGGGGGCTGCACTGGGGTGTGTGGTCGGTTGACTGGGACCCCCAGCTCAGGTCTTAAAAGAACAGGCAGTGACTAGGAATAAGAGCTTGAAGGTGGGAACTGAAGAAGCAGGCTTAGACAGGAACATGCTGGCAGCCTCTCAGTAACAGCAACACTTGTTCCTGCCACTTTGTAGGTATGACATCTGAGTTCTTCCTTTGAGATATTTACCTCCAACGAGGAACACACAGCATGGGAAGGGACCTGTTGCAATCTGGTCTTTGCAAATAGAAGTTTAGACTAAGGCAGCATCTGATCGCATGGGGAGGGCAGGGTGGGGTGACTGATCTTGAACCTGCAAAGGAATAGCAAGCAAGCTCAACATTTTCACTTAGATCATACCTTATGTAATTAATACATCGAGCAAGGTAGGCTTATAATACATCAGAAATTCTTTTTTTCTCATGACCCTCTCAAACCCAATCTGGAAGCTTTGTTCTTCCCCTACTCCTGTGTGAACAGGCCTGAGCAAGTTCCTCAATAGACATGCATACATTTAGATCATTAAATATTGTCCTTGAGTTTGGTCCCTAAAACAATCACAGGTGAATTAAAAAAAAAAAAAAAAAAAAAAAAAAAACCTGGTGCAATCCCTTATCAAAATTCTAAACTTGATTCCAGGTTTATCTCAAGACTGTGGCCAGCAGGAAGCAACAGGAATGGGTGTGGCGCTCCTTCTAAGCGTGGTATTTGAAAATTCCTCTATAGCAGCAATGAGAAGAAGTGGGTGAAGGGATAACAGTGCAGAAAACACCTTTGCTATTAGGAATCGTCTCGAGTTGTCCCTGTCCTCGGCAGCTTGGTGTGTTTCTGCAGAAACCGCGCTGCTGTGACCTGACACCTGCCATTCCCTGCCTCACCCACACAATCCTCATGGACCCTTCTGAGGTCCTGGTTCTCCAAGGTTCTCCTCCAACACACATCCTCCCTTTAAGGGCTCCATTCTCCTTCCAGAAGCCCTTTTGGAAGAGTCCCTGCAAGATGATTCTAGATCCCTGGCAGCCTGGCTCCCTGTGACCACTGGTCCCTCAGAAACATACATCTGCAACTGCTGACTCTGCGATCCCATACCTCATGTTCCACACTGTGGACACGGCCCACTCTGCCCTGTAGATTCCTCATGCAAGAGTCAAACCATAGGGACTTCCAGGTGGTCCAGGGCTTAAGATTTCCCTGTTTCCAAGACAGGGGGACTTGGGTTCGGTCCCTGGTTAGGGAACCAGATCCTATGTGCCACAGCTGAAGATTCCATATGCCAGAACTAAGACCCGGTACAGCCAAATAAACATCAAAAAAGAAAAAAAGAGTCAAACCGTAGCCTGCTATACCTCCAGTGCAGAGGATGAACAAATTCTCCAACTAGGGTCCTTGAAGCCTCTTGACTAGTGGCCTTGGAACCACTCTCATTAGCACTGAGGTGAGAGCAAAGCACAAAAGACTAAAACTCCCCACTCTTCTCTCTCTCCAGCCCCTCTCCTCTCCAGTGTGGACCAATTTACAGGCATAAGCTGATGAAGTGTGGTGTTGGAGAAGACTCTTGAGAGCCCCTTGGACTGCAAGGAGATCCAATCAGTCCATCCTAAAGGAAATCAGTCCTGAATATTCATTGGAAGTACTGAGGCTGAAGCTGAAACTCCAATACTTAAGCCACCTGATTCAAAGAACTGACTCACTAAGACCCTGATGCTGGGAAAGATTGAAGGCGGGGGGAGAAGGGGACAACAGAGGACGAGATGGTTGGATGGCATCACTGACTCAATGGGCATGAGTTTGAGCAAACTCTGGGAGTTGGTGAGGGACAGGGAAGCCTGGCGTGCTGCAGTCCAAGGGGTTGCAAAGAGTCGGACACAACTGAGCAACTGAACTGAAAAGATCAGGGTCACATCCCACGCTAGGGGGCTCTGACGTCTCATCTCAGAACACATGGCACATTTAGGCCTGGAAGTGAAGTGAAGTCGCTCAGTCGTAATCGACTCTTTGCAACCCCATGGACTGTAGCCCACCAGGCTCCTCAGTCCATGGGATTTTCCAGGCATGAATACTGGATTGGGTTGCCATTTCTTTCTCCAGGGGATCTTCCCAACCCAGGGATCGAACATGGGTCTCCTGCATTGTAGGCAAACGCTTTACCATCTGAGCTACCAGGGAAGCACTTAGGCCTAGAAGTCAACCCAAAACTAAGAAGAAGTACCCCACGTCCACATCTTGCCTGATACGAGGGGTGGATGTAAGGTTGTCAGAGATGGGCAGGTGTGCGTGAGGCTCCCAGCCAACGTCTTGGCTGGCAGGGGAGAGGCTGAGTTGTTCAAAGAAAGCCGGGGTGAGAGAGAGCTGACCCTGTTCCAGGACCAGCTGCTTGGACAGAGTCTTTCATCACTCACAGTTCAGCCTCAGGAAAGTCACCATGAGACTCATAAACATGTTTTAAAACCACTGAAGCACAGAGAGTGAGGACATCACTATGTCACAGTTGCCGGCATGGCCCCTGACAGGCAGGTTCTCACCTCATTTGAGCAGAAACCCCCTAAGCCCTTTATCCAGGTTTCCCAGTTAAAGTTAAGATCAGAATCCCCTCCAACACACGGGGATAAAATATTGCCTTGGAGATTCGCTAAAACTTCAGGACAGCGTTAAATCTTTTACAGAGATGTTTACCAGACTGCCTCCAACAGAGAAATCACACAAGTGCCTCGGTGGGCAGTTTGATTGTTAAGAGAAGACTGTGTAGCAGATGCTACTGAGAGAAAGCCCCTCCAGAGGGAGACTGTGAATCCAAATAAACTAACAGGAGTTGAAGTCATGCCTTGAGAAACAAAAAGGAAAACCCAGTAAAAGATAGTCATGTTTTTTTCTAGTGCCACCTCAGCTGAAAAGAAACAAACCAACTGTCCATGTGGCAACAATGAACATACCCTGTGCTCTTAAACAGCATCACAGCCCTGTGAAGAGGAGAAAAATTGTTTCAATAATATGGTAGTAGGTTGTGTAGCTTTGTTTAAAAAGTAGTGTTTCAAGTGACATGGTTATTTGTCAAGATCCCTAGAAACAGAAACAGCAGCAGCATCCTGACAACTGATTGAAAGATGAAAAAATAATCCTGAGGACCTCTCTGTACCATCTCTCCTGGACTGGATCCCATTCTCCACCCAGAGTCTCCGACTGCAGAGCTCAGGGTTCAGCTAACTGAGCTCTAGGGATGCAGTTGGCATGAGGATTCAGAGAGGGGCCTGGAAACTACTCGTGGGCTTTTCTAAAGAGAAAACTCTACCTGTGGCTTTCTCTAGAGAGAAAAGTGGTATCTGAGTGGCTTGAAGAGGACAGTGCATGTGGAAACTGACGATCTTGGAGAAGAGGTAATGAACCAGAGAAGGGGGCCCCATGAAAGGCCCAGTCTTAAAGAGGGCTCCCTTTTATCAAACAATAAAGAATCCAGATTAGCTGAAATTTCAGCCACCAAATGTGTTGAATTAAAAGTTATTGCACTGTAACAAGTTGTAAATTATAGTATTCTTATAAACAGTGTTATTTTTATAGACAGTATATATACATACGTATTATTTCTATATATAGTATTCTTATAAATCTCTTCTGAGGCTGCTCCAATCCAGTGAGCTGGTTCAGAGAAAGCTAACTACATAAGGAAAAGGTCTGTCCACTTGATCTCAGTTTTCTCCTGGACCCTTATAGGAAAAGGAAGTGTTGATTTGGGGGAATTAGAACGCATAATTCCTGGCGGCTCCTCCTAACTGCATCTAAGGGACACCCATGACCTTGGAGCCGTGAAGGAGCTGGGATGAGTATGAGGAAGAACAAGAACAAAGTGATCACTCTGCAGATTAGTACAGTCAACTCTTCAGCCTGCAAAACCTAGGATGCTTTCATTCACACCCATACTATTATAATGCCAATGTGACATTTCCAGTGATCCTTGGTTTTTCCTGATCCTTGCTCAGTTGTGTCCGACTCATTTGCAACTCCATGGACTATAGCCCACCATGCTCCATGGGATTTTCCATGCAAGAATACTGGAACTGGTTGCCATTTCATACTCCAGGAGATCTTCCTGACCCAGGTATTGAACCCGTGTCTCCTGCATTGCAGGCAGATGCTTTACGTCTAAGCCACCAGGGACGCCCATAAATTTTCCCATAAATTAACATAAATTCTTCCATTATATTCATGCACTTACAACTCCTCATGGCCATCTCTCTTCCAAAATTTTGGAGGAGCCCAACACCCTTGATCCCTCTTGTAAACTGGAGAAATTAGGCCATATAACATCAAAATACACATAGTCTCACTTATGGCAGAAAAGAGTGCCAGTAAAATACAGAGGGATGGATGATTTGTAGGCAATTGTGATGACTCAATACATTAAATTGGGCTTCTGGTTAAAATTATTTGGGAATCCCAGAGAGTTCTCTTGTGTTTTCCACGTCGGGAGTCCATAAAATCGATTCCTTAGCCCCTTTTCCTAATGACAATTTTAGCACTCTGCTCTTATTCAAATAACCACATGCCACAGTTCAGTAGCAGCCTTCCTCCAAGAAAACACTATTTTATCTTTGAGGGTGACATGCTCTGAGCTTGGGAGCGATGGCCGGTAGCACAGCACAGATGGACAGGAAATGGTGTGCCTTTCACAGCGCGCTGCTCCTACATTTTACTACAGAATGTATGTTTGGGGCAAGGAAATCTGGGTCTCTTAGAAACACAAAACCCTTTGTGTTTCTTGAGATACAACCCCTTGAGATACAACCATTAGTTAATAAATCTCCACCTTCCAGCTTTGTTCCTCCCACACGAAACAAGAGAGCTCTTTGCCTTATGATCTTCAGCTTGTAGTAAATTTGAAATCTATCAAAGAGACAGCTCCCCCACAATGGTTTTTCCCCTCTCAAGCAGAAGAACACTCTCCAAAAACTGCCTAGAGATGATTCTACTTGTTAGAAGTAGCTGCATAGGAACGTCCTGACATTTCTGTAAGTCTGTATCCAACAGAAGAATTTTCTTAAACACAAACCAGCCTGTGGAAAAGCTCCCCAATGCTAAGCAGTGGGTGCAAAATGGAGGCAATTTATTACAGTTGTTATTGTTTCCTTATCAAAAGCAGTTGAGGGCAGATAATGGCATATTTTTCTTTCAAGTTCTTTCTTGAACAGTATTTTATGCATTTTACTTGTACTAACATCCTAACTGGCCTTAAGTTATGCATAATTGCCTACCCTGTATGTGTGTACATGTAAGCATTTTGCATTTTACTCTAAACAGAGCAAATGATATTTCTTATTCTTTCTTTTCTTTGGAAACCAAGCAACCTGGGCCTATATCACTCATGCTGGGTAGAAGGGAGGTTAGACAGAGAGTCAGAGTAAGCATGCATTTTTTTTTTTTTTCACTCTTCTTTAATTGTGGTAAAATGCACATAAAATTTCTTAACCATTTTTAAGTGTAATGGAATTTTAACCAGCAGAATACTGGAGTGAGTAGACTTTCCCTTCTCCAGGGGGTCTTCCCAACCCAGGGATCAAACCCAGGTCTCCCACATTGCAGGAGGATTCTTTACCAGCCGAAGCCCTTTACAACTGAAGCCCTAATAAATAAAATAACTATTTTTAAGTGTGTAAAGCTCAGCGGTATTAAATATACACACATTATTGTGCATCCACCATCCATCCATCCCTATAACTCTGTTCATTTTGTGGAACTTAATATATGTTAAAATTTGAGCAAAAAAGTGTTACTTAGACAACATGTTCACTGAGACAGCTGATAACTTCTGCTATAGCCTTTTATCCATATCTGTCCATAGATATAAACAAGAGTATTAAGAAAATGCTCATGTCAATATGGAGATATCTCCATATTTACACATATGAAATTTACAAATACTGTTATCAACATGTTGTTCAAACCATTACTCAAAACTCAAATGAAGTGTGGAAATGCCAGTTCAGATTAATTTGATACACTGCTCTCTTGATTTTTTCTTTTTGGTGCTTAATTCAGATTTCTAACCTACCTAGTGTAAAGTTCCAATTAAAATATGACACCCAGTGTGTTGACTTCAAAAGACCCTCAAAAAGTGAAATTACACTTCATCAATTACAGCCGCACTTTGAAAAACTGGGGCACAGTGACATGAGAGATGTATTTCTTGAAACTACAAAGAATATTGGCTTATAGTTGAGATCCTTCATGATTCAGCCCAATTTCAGCTCTAGAAAATACAGCCATTGGAATTCTGAGACACAGAAGTCTTTCAAGAGGAGATAGTAACATAGAGTAGGCATCAGAGTATTTGGAGCGAAAGATCAAAGGGAAATCACTGCAGTACGCAAGAGGACAGCTGAGTTTGACTGATTCAGTGTAAAAGCCGCTTAAAGCAAAATTCAGTCGACAATTCCAACTCGTAGAATGGAAGAAGCACTCAAGAATCATTGAAATAGGATTGTCCCAAGAGTTACAAGACTCTGGTCACTTCTCACTGTCATCAGGGTCGTTAACTATCAAGTGGCCACGCCCACCTCCAAGGCCTTTCCTTAACTGTTAAATGAGTAGATTAAATTGAAGAAAATATAAAATTTTATTTGGCAATCACAATAGTACTCTTAACTGCATCAAGAGATAAAACTTTTTATTTTTCATCAGAATAGACTCTCTTTGAACATAAGCCTGAAACTGAGAAAACTGAGTAGTATTCACACCTAATACCATATTCAATAGTGAAAGACTGAAAGCTTGTCCTCTAAGATCAGGAACAAGACAGGGATGCCTGCTTTTGCCATTCCTATACAACATAATATTAGAAGTGCTAGCCATTATAAGTAGGCAAGGAAAAGAAACAAAAGACAACCAAATCAGAAAGAAAGATATAAAATGTCTCTGATTGCAGACAACATGATCTTATATGTAGAAAACCCTGAAGATTGCATTTTAAAAGCTTTTAGAAATAAATTCTGTAATCATATAATACAAAATCAAAATGTAAAAATCAGTTGTATTTATATACACTAAAAATAATCTGAAAAGGAAAAAATTGTTTAATTCTATTTATAATAGCAATTAAAAAATAAAATTCCTGGGAATAAACTTAACCAAGGAAGTGAAAGACTTCCACACTGTAAACTTCCAAACACTGCTGAAAGAAACTGAAGAAAAGTAAGTGGAAAGATATCCTTGTTCATGGATTGGATGACTTAATATTAAGGTGTCAGTACAAACCAGAATGATATACAGACTTAATGAAAATTTCTAGAATGGAAAAATTCATTCTAAAATTAATATGGAATTTCAAAGGACCCAAAATACCCAAAACAGTCTTTAAAAAGAAGAATTAAGTTAATGACTCACACTTTCTGATTTAAAAATGTATCACAAAGCTATGGTAATCAAAACAGTATCTTTCTGGCGTGAAGACAGACATATAGATTAATGAAACTGAATGAAAAGACCAGAAACAAACATTTGAGTATATGGTAAAATTGTTTCTGACAAGTATGCCAAAACCACTCAATGGGAAAAGAATAGTCTCTTCAACAAATGGTGCTAGAAAAAACTAGACAGCCACATGCAAAAGAATAAAGTTGAAGACTCACCTTACATCACTGAAGGAAGTGAAGTGAAAGTTGTTCAGTCATGTCCGACTCTTTGTGACCCCATGGACTGTACGGTCCATGGAATTCTCCAGGCCGAAATACTGGAGTAGGTAGCCTTTCCCTTCTCCAGGAGATCTTCCCAACTCAGGGATCGAACCCAGGTCTCCGCATTGCAGGAGGATTCTTTACCAGCTGAGCCACAAGGGAAGCCCACCTTGTATCATATGAAAAGTTAGTTGAAAACAGATCAAAGACCTAAACTTAATACTTCAATGATAAAATTCTTATTAGAAAACAATGGAAAAAAAATTCATTATAATCGATTTGGCAATGATTTCTTGGATATAGGACCAAAAGCACAGACAATAAAAGTAAAAATAGCAACTGAACTTTATCAAAATTAAAAACTTCTATGCAAAGGACACAATCAACAGAGTCAAAAGGCAACCTATAGAATGAGAAAAATATTTGCAATTATATATGAGAGGTTTATATATTTGAGATATATATATATGTTTATATATATATATTATATATGATGAGAAAAAAGCAGTTTTCTGCTGCTCATCAGTGAGTACTCGCAGAATGTCCTGAAACTTCTCAGGGATTCCTGGAGACATGGCAGAGGCCCTAGTTACTCTTTGGTCCATTTTAAAAATTGGATTGTTTTAAGAGTACTCTCTGTATTCTGCATATTGACTTCTCATCATATATATAATTGCAAATATTTTTTCTCATTCTGTTGCCTTTGACTCTGTTGATTGCGTCCTTTGCACAGAAGTTTTTAATTTTGATAAAGTTCAGTTTAGCTATTTATACTTTTATTGTCTGTGCTTTTGGTCTTAAATCCAAAAAATCAGCAATTAAGGGTATGGGGCAAAGATGCACTTATGTGGTGTTGAGGAAAGCAGACACCGACCTCACTAAGAGGGCAGGAATGCTCAGTGAGGATGAAGTGGAACACGCGATCACTGCTATGTAGAACCCATGCCTGAACAAGGTCCCAGACTGGTTCTTTGACAGACAGAAGGATATGAAGGATGGAAAACAAAGCCAGGTCCTGGCCAGTGGTTGAGACAACACACTCCATGAAGGCCTGGAGTAAAAGATTCAGGCCCATAGAGGGCTCTGCCATTTCTGGGGACTTCCCTGGTGGTTCAGCGGCTAAGACTCTGTGCTCCCAATGCAGGGCAAGCCTTTCTCCAGCACACTGTCCCAATCCAGGGATCCAATCCGTGTCTCTTAGGTCTCCTGCATTGGCAGGTAGGTTCTTTGCCACTAGCGCCACCTGGGAAGCCCTTCCAGGTGGCTCAGATGGTATAGAATCTGCCTGAAATGCAGGAGAACCAGGTTCAATTCTGGGTAGGGAAGATTCTCCTGGAGAAGGGAATGGCTACCTACTCCAGTCTTCTTGCCTGGAGAATCCCATGAACAGAGGAGCCTGGTGGGCTACAGTGGATGGGGTCCCAAAGAGTCAGACACGACTGATCCACTAAGAGCTCACATGCCACCAATAAAAGATCTCACATACTTCAGTGAAGATCGAATATAATGCATGCCACAACTAAGATCCAGCACAGCCAAATAAATATTTTAAAAATTAAATTAAAAATAAGAGCACTTCTGCACCAATCTATAAAACCACGAGAGTCCAGGGAGTCAAGATTAAGGAAGAGGTTTTTACTAAGCTCACCAAAATGCTTAAAAAAATAAACAACAAAAAAAAAAAAACCTTGTCAAGTGTTTAAGACATTCAAGTTAAATGAAGACCCACTTGACAATTCTTCAACTATTAATAAGACTTCAGCTTCCAACATTCTGTTTTTCAAGGCATACCTCAAACTCCATCATTTCTACAAAACTATTTCCTTCCTTGCTACAAAAACAATATTGCTATGTTGAATGTTGAATGTGTTGTAAGGCCTAAAAAACGTATTTTCTTTTCAATTACAAATCGTGCCTTAAAAATCACTGTATCTTTACCACACCCACCAGCATTTCATGAGTGTCTTACATCCAGATACTGCTTGATTTATGAAGTCAGTGCTTAACCAGTTTTCCCTCACCCATTTGCCATGAGAACTATTTCAACTCTCTCAGATCCCTCTTCAAATTTCACTTGCTTAATGAAGCCATTCCAAGAAGGCAGTGAATTGGGCATCGGGGACGTTGCAATGAAAATGGAAAAGGAAATACCGACCACATCACTTTAGTATAAATCATTTTTCCTCCACCGGGTACTTTTCACCCTTGCAATTTCTCAGTCTTACCTTGACTGTCAGCTCACAAAGCTCAAATTGTGTCTCTATATGCATTTCTTCATCCAGAGCTGGGTAACTGATACCAGGTATCATCCATTTACTTGTCCTCACTGTAAAGATTTCCATATACTCCTATTTCTCTGGACACCGTGTGCTTGTATATCCGGTAATACTGGATATGGGCCATGTGAAGAGAAGGGGAGGAGGGAATCAATGGGAGTTTTCATTTTATTAACAGTAATTATGAACAAGTCATTTATTGATTTGAGGTCTCAATTTTTTCATTTATTTAAAATAATAATAGATCTTTAAGTTTGCTTCCACATTTCTTAGAGTACATTCAACACTCAAGCTGCCCTTAAAGGGAACCAAAAATACACTGAGTTAAGCGAAATTTAGAAATGTTTATCTCCCTTACAGCCCAGAAGTAGCTAGTCCTAGGCTAATGGGATGGTCCTGCCATCCTCAATAGATGACTTGTATCCTGAGTCCAAGATGTCTTCTCAAGCTACCATTAGAGGGTCTGTATCCCAGCCAGATTAAAAAAAAAGTCAAAGGCAGAGCATATCCATTTCTGTTATGGCTGTGATCTGGAAATAACTCCTTGGCTTACACTGCACTGGTCACAGCTTGATCACATGGCCTTGAAGAGGAAGATGGGATGCGTCATCTCTACTGGAGATCCCACACCAGGGGCTCTCAACATTAGTTTAGTACAACATATAATTTTTAGAATGTGAAGAACTCTAAAAGGTCTAAGAGTTTATGCCACTTGCAAGATAGTAAGTTTCCCTGACAGTCTCATAGTAGTGTTAGTCGCTCAGTTGTGTCCAACTCTTTGCAACCCCATGGTCTATAGCCTGCCAGGGTCATCTGTCCATGGGATTCTCCAGGCAAGAATACTGTTGGGTTGCCATTCCCTTCTCCAGAGGATCTTCCCAACCCAGGGATAGAGCCCGAGTCTCCTGCATTGCCGGCAGATTCTTTACTGTCTGAGTTACAGGGAAGTCCTGTCATCTCACGGATTCTGGCAAAGGACATGGTCGGGAGCAGCCTGCTGACCATGAGCGGTCAGGAACAATGGTACTGCAAGGACCACGAGCATTGCCACCTGTGTGCCAGTTTACCTCGCCCCCCACATCCTTCCAAGATGCAAGGACCACAAGCATCGCCACCTACGCGCCAGTTTACCTCGCCCCCCACATCCTTCCAAGATGCAAGGACCATGAGCATCGCCACCTGCGTGCCAGTTTACCTCGCCCCCCACATCCTTCCAAGATGCAAGGACCATGAGCATCGCCACCTGCGTGCCAGTTTACCTCGCCCCCCACATCCTTCCAAGATGCAAGGACCACGAGCATCGCCACCTGCACGCCAGTTTACCTCCCCTCCCACATCCTTCCAAGACAATGTGATGGGCCTGGATGGATGGATGTGAACATAGTGGATCACACTACAGAAGAAATTTGAATTTAGAGAACTCAAATCTTTTATAACGGGAGTAACGTGCTTGCATTTTGCTCTGGAGAGAGTTACATTCTCTATCTTCCAGGGCCTTTTACTCTACAAACATCTTTAAATATACAGTCCAGGTAACAGGGAGTTATTACCCAACTCATAGTGAAGTGAAAGTAGCTCAGTAGTGTCCAACTCTTTGCGACCCCATGGACTACACAGTCCATGGAATTCTCCAAGCTAGGGTAATGGAGTTGGGAGCCTTTCCCTTCTCCAGGGGATCTTCCCAACCCAGGGATCAGACCCAGGTCTCCCGCATTGCAGGCGGATTCTTTACCAGCTGAGCCACAAGGGAAGCCCATCCAACTCATAGGAGGTCTAGAAATGAAAGAGACCCAGGGAGAGTTGTCTCCGGACATAGGACACTGTTAAGAAAGACACAGGATGCTCTCACTAACCAGTTCCAGGAAAACCAGGGCACATGTTCCTATTAACACCAGCAGCTCCCTAGGAGTCTCTATCACATATTCCACTTCTGTAATACCTGCCATCTGAAGGAATAATATGAAGGCCACTAGTTCTTTAGGGACATAGATGTTTATAAAGATAACAGTGCCCAAGGTAAACATTTTCAGTGATCAAAACTAGATTCTGAAATCTAATACCTCTTGTGTTAGGATCTTTAGGTACTTCCTGTGATGTGAATGTTGAGTCATTTAGGGCAAGGGCTCCAGTCTGGGACACAAGGCACCTGAGATCCAGGGTAAGATTTTCCATTCATTTGATTCCTGATTTTGAAAATGTCATTCAACATCTTTTAACCTCAATTTATTTATTCTGTATACTGAGCTGTTAATGCTCTTGAAATCTACCTCAAGTTTCACTTGAACTCAGACACTACTATGGCCTAGTAACCTGAGACGAAGGGCATATACAGGCCATTGGATAACCTCCTGGCTAAACGTCAATAGTACTGTGAGGACAAACACTGACTGAAACCGCCCACCCTGGCCAGGCCCCACAGCAACCATTTGCATGAGTTATGTTATGACAGGAGATCTTGGTAAGGAACACAGAACTAACAAGCCATCACCAACTGGAAGAATTCAAGAAAGGTCAAAGGAGATTCCACGTGTCCTACCACCTCCCATAATCCTTCTGGCTAGACTCTATCTGGGCTGAGAGATACGTGTGCCGCCAGGTAGGACCCTGAGTCAGAAGGACTGTCCAGAGACAACCCAGAAACTAATCCCCTCACCAAAAAACACAAGACTGTGAGCCACGTGGCAGGGCAGACATCCTGGCTTCCCTTACCCTGCTGCTTTCTGCCAGGCACCTCTTCCCAATAAAGTCTCTTGGGTTGTCAGCACATGTGTTTCCTAGGACAATTCATTTCCGAGCGTTAGACAAGAGCTCACTCTCAGGCCCTGGAAGGGGTCCCCCTGTCTGCAACAGTGCCACTAATGCTCAGGGCACTTCTCACCTCTCTATTGGAAGATATTTTTTCTGTGTTCCACCCAAAACAATAAATATTCTTTCTCTTAAACCTGTCAAGCTTGGGTCTGACTTTTTAACAAATTCAGTAGGAGCTAAGTGATTTGATCATACCTCTTTCGGTTGGGTTTACCTAGATCAAAGCCTTCATTTCACATGCCAGTTTCAGTGGCTATCCTGGAAGACTGCGGAGTGGGCACAGGAGGAGAAACTGGTGGCGCTCGAGCCAAATACGTCAATCCTTGATCTGAATCCTCCCTCCTTATCTGTTACTATCTGATCCATTCCTTTCCCTCTACCTGCTTCAAAAGGCAATTAAAGAGTGCAAATCTCGTTACTCCCTTTCTCAATAAAGACCTAAGAAACCCTTTACTGCTGTAGTATCTCCTTTTTACCCCTGATCTGCAGTTAGTTCCACTAATTCTTTGGTGCTTTTTTGCCTTTCGTGTTTTAATTACTTTTCAATATTGGCTCTGAACTCATTTCAAAAGGCTTTATAAACTTTTGCAGTGGAAAAGAAGGGAGAGGAAGCTGCCGGCATGCCTAGATTTCTGGTCTGCAACTTTGCAGTATCTTCATCCTCCTAATTTCATTTTCAAAAACCATTTTTTTCTTACAACTATTTTTTTCTTGCCAACGAGTCCCATAGGGTTTCAGTTCAAAGCACTCACTGAGGTCTAGGTTGCCAATTGTGGTATTTTAAAACACAGACTCCAGGCTTCCTGTGGGGCTTTTTCTGTTTGTTTTAAATTGTCTTTTCATTATTTTCCTAATTAATGTTCTTATTTTAGAATCATTTCCATTTTATAATTTAATTTTTAATTTTCTTCATTTTTAGTCAAAGTCATAAATGCATATGATTTATGAAGCAAAATGAACAGAAGGACTTCTAAAGAAAACCAAAATTTCCCTTTTTTATGCCTGCCTGCCCACAGAGTCTTAAATCCCAGAAGCAAACACTTTAACCGATTCCTTTTTATTTTCCTGGGGCTCACCTTCAAACACTTAATTAACACATTTACACCACCACTTCTTCCAGGAGTAATGTACAGGTATGAGAATTGGACCATAAAGAAGGCTGAGCACTGAAGAATTAATGCTTTCGAATTGTGCTGCTGAAGAAGATTCTTAAGAGTCCCATAGACAGCAAGGAAATTAAACCAGTCAATCCTATAGGAAATCAACCCTAAATATTCACTGGAAGGACTGATGCTGAAGCTGAATCTCTAATCCTCTGGCCACCTCATAGGAAGAGCCAACTCACTGGAAAAGACTGGGATGCTGGAAAAGACTGAGGGCAGAAGGAGAAGGGGGCAACAGAGGATGAGATGGTTGGATGGCATCACCAACTCAAGGTACACGAGTTGGAGCAAACTCCGGGAGTTGGTGATGGACAGGGAGGCCATGGCGTTGCCAAGTGTCGTACACAACTTAGAGACTGAACAACACTGCCACCACCATTTCTTAGCTACTGGCCTCCTGCCAGTAGGTAGATGAGGATTTTGCTCACTTACATTATTCCTCACCTCACAGAGTCGGACACGACTGGGGCGACTTAGCAGCAGCAGCAGCAGCAGCTCCAAATCTTTCTCTCTATATATAGTTTTATAGAGAGAGAAGTTTATAAGTCCATAGTTTCTGCAGTTACAACAAAACAAGTTAAAACACTATTTCTTGGCCCAAAATTATGCACAATACATCTCGGCTCCCTACTTCATAAGATGACAAGACAAGAAAACTCTCATCCTTGTCTCCTCCTCTCTTCCCTTCCACCATCTATCCATCAACCAGATCTACACTTTTAATAATAGCAGAGTGGATACTTTTTACAAGCTGTTCTATAAACTTCCTACAATTTTCCATAACCTTTATAGGCTTATTCTAAAAGATGAAAACTGTAAGTGGCATGTGATTTACTGTGGTCATGTCAATAATGAGCTATATCACAAGCTAGGCCTCCATATTCTTTCCCAGTGCTGTTTTCTGATTAAAGTATAATATACTTAGAATCAGTTCAATTGTATTTTCCTTTTTCATAGTTTATCAATTTCCTTTAGCACATTCTCAAATATTTCAAGATTCACCATCATATTATCTACCTTTTCAGTCTTCTTTCCTTTCCTTTCCAGAGACCACCTTTTTGGTGTCTTCCTTCTCTTTCCATAATATAGACTGAGATTGTGTTTTAGGCCTAGCACACAGAATTTCCATCACTGCATTCTGGTTTGAATTTGTTTCCTAAATTCTTCATATTTTCTCCTGATATGTTCCCCCCCTTTTTTTCCTGGAGCATATCCTCAAGGAACTTTCTAAAAAAGGATACTCAACCATCTTGATCTGAAAAAGTTCATTCAACCATCACGTTTGATTTATTGGCTGTTATCTTTGAGTATAAAATGTTGTTGGTAAGGAATCTAATCTCATTCTTTTGTAGGCAAGTTCTGTTTTAACTTCTCCATGGCCTAGTTTTGGGAACGGTCTCATCTTTGCTGTTCTAAAAGTCACAGTTTTCTCTCTCAGTTCAGTTCAGTTACTCAGTCATGTCCGACTTTTCGAGACCCCATGGACTGCAACACGCCAGGCTTCCCGGTCCATTAAATCTCTTAGTGTCTCTTTACCCATTCATTGTGCTTAGCACTATCTGAGCCTTTTCATTCTGAACACAGCATTCTTTGTTTGATTCTGGGAAGTTTTTTCCTGATTTCTTCTGTTGCACAAATTTGCTGATACTTATTCTTCCTCTCCATTAAGACTCAGTTTTATCCCTTTGTTCTTTTCTATCTGAAACCTCTCCCTAGGTAATTTCTTCATCTCCTGTGGCCTCAACTGATTGATATACTGATGACTCCAAACTTCTATCTGCAGCCCGATCTCCCTCCACACCCTGTGGACGCTATGGATCCAACGCCTATTGATCTTATCTACATGCTCAGATATTTAATAGACATCTCAAATATGACCCCTTCATACCTTTTCCCAGTGAACACCTCCCATCTTCTTCCCAAAGGCAATAATTACTATTTATAACACTAGAGTTTAGTTCTGTACCCCACAGTATACAGTGTTTGTTATCTGGCCTCTTTTTCTTACTATTCTTTGTGAACTTCATCCACCTGTGTATAACAAAAGTGCATTCACTTTAGTTGTACTATAGTAATATAATGCTCTATTATATGAATATGTGAGCAATTATTTATTTAATCTACTATCAGTAGTGACATGGGTTGTTTTCTATCTTTAGCTATGATCAGGTACGCAGGTACGCAGCCCTTGATACACATCTGCATGCACTTCTATTGTGTATGTACCCGAGAGTAGAGCCACAGTAGCAAAAAGAAAAAATTAGAAAAGAAAAGAAAAAATCAATGAGCTACCCCTACATAGCTGTAAGAATAGCCAAAATCCAAACACATTGACAATAACAAATGCTGTCAAAAAACAGAAACCAACAGGAAGTCTCATTCACTGTTAGTGTAAAGACAACATGGAAACAGCACTCTGAAAGATAGTCTGGTGGTTTCTTCCAAAACTGAGCATAAATTTCCCTGAGATCCAGCAATCAGGCTCCTTGGTATTTACCCAAATGAGGTGAAAAACCTGTCCGTACAAACCTGTACACAAATATTTATAGGAGTTTTATTCACAACTGCAAAACTTGGAAGCAACCAAGATATCCCTCAGTAGGTTAATGCATAAATGACCTAGGGTACATACCAACAATGGAATATAACTCGGTGTTTAAAAGAAATAAGCTATAAAGCCATGAAAATTCATGGAGGAAACTGAAACTCATATTACTGTGTGAAAGAAGCCAATCTGAAAAGACCACATACGATATGATTCCAACTACATGGCATTCTGGATAAGGCACAGCCATGGAGGTGGTATAAGAGTAGCAGTGGTTACCAGAGGATGAGGGACAGAAAGAGAGCAGGCGAAGCACAGAGGACGTTTAAGGCAGTGAAGCTACTGTGTCTGAAAATATAACGGTGGATGGGTTGTTTGTCCAAACCCATAAAACATAAGGACTTCCTGATAGCTCAGTTGGTGAAGAATCTGCCTGCCATGCAGGAGACCCCAGTTCAATTCCTGGGTCGGGAAGATCTGTTGGAGAAGGGATAGACTACCCACTCTAGGATTCTTGGGCTTCCCTTGTGACTCAGCTGGTAAAGAATCTGCCTGTAATGCAGGAGACCTGGGTTTGATCCCTGGGTTGGGAAGATCCCCTGGAGAAGGGAAAGGCTACTCTCTCTAGTATTCTGCCCTGGAGAATTCCATGGGCTGTATAGTTCGTGGGGTTGCAAAGAGCTGGACATGACTGAGTGTGTTTCACTTTCATAAAACATAAAACAAGAGTGAATTCTAATATAAATTATGGGCTTTGAGTGATAATGACATGTGAATGTTCATTGAACATGATGAACATACCATTCTGGTGGAGGATACTGACATGTGAAGGCTATGAATGTGGGAGGTCATGGGGTATTAGGAACTCTACACTTTCTGCTCAGTTCCATGGTGAACCTAAAACTGCTCTAAAAATAAATCTATCTGTAAAGAAGCAGCTAAGCAAAACAGGAAAATCCTGTTGGAAATCTTTGATATCTACACAAAAAAAGAAACAGTGGGGTTCAATTCAACTAATACTAACATACAAATTCTTCTGCTTAAATCCTTCAGTGGGTTCCAGGTTGGGTTTCTGAGACACTGAGATCAAAGTTCACATGTAACAGATTTATCTGAGAGTATCCCAGGAAAAGGTGAGCTGAGAGGGTCAATGGGATTGGTGGCAGGGGGAGAGGGGAAGCAAACAAGGCACTGTATCAAGTAAGCCCCCAAATGTTAATCTTCTGTCAACTCTACAGGGAAGATGAAAACAGGGCTGGTCACTCCTGACAGTCACTCCCAGTAGAACAGGGAACCCTCGTGCACTATTGATGGGAATACAAATCGGTGCAGCCGCTCTGGAAAACAGTACAGAGGCAACTCAAAGTGTTAAAAATAGAACTATCACAGGATCCAGCAATTCCAATTCCAGATGTTAATTCAGAGAAAATAAAAATGCTGAGTCAAAAGATACATGCACTCTAGTGTTCACTGAACTATTCACAACAGTCAAGATATGGAAACAAGCTAAGTGTCCACTGATGGATGAATGGACTAAAAAAATGTGATTCACACACACACACGTGCACACATGATATTATTTAGCCATTCAAAAAAGGAAACTCTGCCATTTGGTACACCATGGATAGGCCTTGAGAATATTACACTAACTCACTCAGTTATAAAAGAAGCAAGTCATGGGGATATACTGTATAGCAATGGTGATTATGCTTAATACTGTATTGTGTATTTGAAAGTTGCCAAGAGAATAAACTTTAAAAGCTCTCATCACAAGAAAAATAATTCTGTAACTCTAAGATGTTAACTAGACTTACTGTGGTGATCATTTAGCAATATATAAAAATATCAAACCACTCTGTTGTACACCTGAATGCTATGTCAATTATACCTCCATTTAAAAAAACAGGTTTACCATATTAAAAACAAAATTTCTGTAAATTGAAAAACACAAGGTCAACAGAAAAACAATGTAAATGATAGAAAAAAATAGTTTTAAATGTAAAAAAAATGTTTTCCATACATCAACTGTAAAACTCTAAAAAGGAAATTATGATATTAAAAAAATAGGAGCTGGTAATCCATCCATTAAACCATAAAAGCATTGGGCTCATTCAAATATGAAAAGATGTTTAGCTTCACTACTAATCAAATGAATATTAAAACAAAAAAATTACTTCTTAACGTATCACATTAATAAAAATTTAGAAATAACACTATATATGTGAAAACTTTGGGAGGCAGGTACTCATTGGTGGGCATATAAATTTGGCACCACCTTTTAGAAAGTAATTTAGAAGTATATATCAAAATCTAAAATTTACTGTAACATTTGACCCAGAAATTCTACTTTAAGGAATTAATCCTACAGAAGTACTCATATAGGCTTACCAAGGTATTTACACAAGGATGCTGTGTAGACTTATATACAACAAGGAACTGGAAATTATCTAAAGAACTTTAAAACATTTCATCAAGAGTACCTTATAATTATGGCAGTATCATAAAGTAAAATCATCTTAAGTCACAAAAAAGAAAGAAGCAAATCTATATAAACCAACACAGGAAAATGTCAATGATATATTAAGTTATAAAAGCATATTATCAAGACATACTACATGTTTGAACTTCAAAAGCATTATGCTGTTCAAAAGACAGCTGTAAAAAGAAAACATACAATGCATGATTCCAGTATATAAAATGCTAAAAAAAAAAAACACAGATCTATAGAGATGGAAACAGACCAATGCCTGCCTGGGACTAGGTGGGACCAGAGCTTGCCTGCTCCGTTTGCAGGGAGAAATCTTTGAGGTGATGGAAATACTCTAAAACTAAGTTGTGGTGTTGATGGTACAGTTAACTGTCAATTTAATAAAAACATCCCTGATAGCTCAATTGGTAAAGAATCCGCCTGCAATGCAGGAGACCCTGGTTCAATTCCTGGGTTGGGAAGATCCACTGGAGAAGGGATAGGTTACCCCTCCAGTATCCTTGGGCTTCCCTGTAGCTTGGCTGGTAAACAATCAGCCTGCAACATGGATTAATTAATTAACTTTGTGAATTTTATAGTATGTAAATTAGACCTCAATAAAGCTGTTTTTTCAGAGACACAAAAAGCAAAATACTCATCAGTCTAGTAATAGCATGTGCATATGCAGGTATATGTATGTTTCCACAAAGAACTCTCTGCCTTAGAACACTGCTATATTATTTGAATGTTGCAATATGAATATTACTTTCAATACATTCAGAAAAATTTGGAAAATTATATTTTTCAAAATACTGATTTATAAAATATTATAGTTTATAAAAATTCTAAAAATAGTATCTTTGAAAGCTCTTGGAATATATACAGTTCCCACCCCACCCAACCTCCAAAAACACAAAATCTGATTTCATATATGTCTGATCAACATAGCAATATGATATTTTGCAAAAGTAGAGGTAATTAAGAAGACCAAGCCATTTGTAAACACAACATCACAGAACGGAAGGTAGTAAAGGTCACTGCTAACATTCACTGAGCACTGCTCTCAGCGCTCCAAATGGCCTCACCTGTGTAATCCACATAACCACTCAGCGTTGCAATCCAACCACAGTGCACGTGGCAAAGACCACAGAGCTGGTGACTGCAGAGCAGAGATTTAAGCCCAGGTGGTTAGACACCAAGGCCTGGGCTTTAAAGCTAGACCAGACTGCCCTATTACTAAATAGGTCATACTCATATTACACATATAAACTAATTCTCTGATTATATGTTTCTTTCAATAAAACGTTTTCTAAATTTTTATTTTAGTGGTCAGCTTTTAATTTTTTTAACTATTCCCACATCGCCAATTCAAATCAACAGAACACAAAGTAGGTATTTGAGGAGCTTTCATGCAATTCTAAATAGCTAACACAGGAAGTGGCACAAAGTGGGGTTTAGAAAATATATGCTGAATTATGTTGAACACTTTCAACAACGTTGCTTTCCACAAATTCAGACTGATTGACAGTTTAAAAATCAACTTTCAAAAAATGCATAAAAGATGGAACAAAATCCTTCCTATTTCTTTCAAGGTTTAAGACATCAGGATACATATATATGTGTAAGTATGTATGAATGCCAATTCATGATGTTGTATGGCAGAAACCAACAATTTAAAAAATAAATAAATAATAAAATGGATAACCAACAAGGTCCTACCTACTATATAGCACAGGGAACTCTGCTCAATATTATGTGACAACCTAAATGGGAAAAGGATTTTAAAAAGAATAGATATATGTATAACTGAATCAGTTTCTGTACACCTGAAACTAACACAATGCTGTTAATCACCTATGTTGTTATTTAGTTGTGTCCTGACTCTTTTGTGACCTCATGGACTGTAGCCCGCCCGGCTCCTGTATCCAAAGGATTTCCCAGGAAGAATACTGGAGTGGGTTGCCATTTCCTTTTCCAGGGGATCTTCCCGACCCAGGGATGGAACCCATGCCTCCTACTTGGCAGGGAGATTCTTTACTACTGAGCCATCAGCGAAGTCATAGTCAAATAAAAAGTTTTTTTTTTAAAAGAAGGTATCAGGAAGCCTGATGCAGTAGAGACTGCCCACTGGAAAAACACTGCAGCCCATCACATTTAAATTATTTCTACAACTTCACTAACAAGTCATTAATAAGCCAAGCTCCCAGAGACACTGATCATAGTGATCGTATATCAAATAGACACAGCAGGTCTTTCTACACCTCCCACCGACACGGGTAATGTGGCATGCTCACACTGAAAATAGGATATAATAAACCCATTTAGATTCTCACATCAGTAAAAGAGGAAAATAAACGTGGCGTTAATGCTTGGCTATGATATCTTTAAGATGATGCTAATCCTCCTAAATCCTGTATTTCTGCAGTCAAAGGTTACAAATATTCTCATCACAAAATGAGCCTTAGAAACACAAAGATTCCACTGGTCTTAAAATTGGAAAATAATGACCTCTTTTCTCATAAAACCCAAATAAATGCAAATCCCAGTGTATACTAGTGTAGAGGGCTTCCTCCCTTATCTTAGGGTTACTGATATTATCCTGCCCCCTTTTTTCATCCAGCAGGGATAAAAATAACAGCTCTCTGAAACAGCTGAGTTCACAACTCAATCTAAAAAGCCTCCTTTAGATATACCCTCCTTCATTAATTTTGAAATCAAGTTTTATCAGTTCTTGCCATATCAACATGAAAGTCCTCAAATATACATGCAAAAGTTATTATCTTAATCTTCTGCAGTGTTTAAAAATTAATAATGGTGAAAGCCCAATTACCATCTAGCCATGTCAAGGCATACAAGTCAATGAATTGCGTGGACTTT
Source organism: Bubalus bubalis (assembly GCF_019923935.1). Taxonomy (NCBI): domain Eukaryota; kingdom Metazoa; phylum Chordata; class Mammalia; order Artiodactyla; family Bovidae; genus Bubalus; species Bubalus bubalis. The sequence goes on along the minus strand of NC_059178.1, from coordinate 8,944,727 downwards.
AAGAAGTTCAGATATCGTTACTAAGTTTAGCCCCCTTTGAACTTATAACCAACATTCCTATTCTGTCAATATCATCAAATTGAAACTCTTGGCATTATAAAGCTAATTTTACACACCAATTTCCCATTGATTGTCATATGCCATGTTGGATAATATTTTCATGTTAAGCATTGTGATAAAGTCTTTTCTAGCTGAATTCTTAATGAGAAACTGAACTTTATTTAAAACATCAGTTTTAATATCTGGAACACTGAAATGAACTTCTGTATTTTTAATTTAGGTTCATTTTAATATTGTTCTTCTGTTCGACCACTGAGGAACAACAGGCTATGTCTAAAAATACATGCCAAACCGTTTGTATATCTATTGACCTAGAGGGAGGCATCAAGAAAATTAGCTTTGTTGTGCAAATGTGGTGAGTTTTCATGGAGTTTACAACAATCACCCTCAGAAGGAGCTAACGGTTACACTATGCTGTGATCGGGGCTGTTACAATGATAGATTCTGCAATTCCAATTTGCTTCTCCTGACAGGGGAAATGTTTTTTTATTTTGTGTACAGCACAGTTCCTGGCACATATCGAGCATCAGCTAGGAAGGAAGAAAGGAAGGGAGGAATTCGTATTCAAAAGTGATTTGGGAGAATGGCATTGAAACATGTATAATACCATATATGAAATGAATTGCCAGTCCAGGTTCAATGCATGATACAGGATGCTTGGGGTTGGTGCACTGGGGTGACCCAGAGGGATGGTACAGGGAGGGAGGCGGAAGGGGGGTTCAGGATGGGGAACACGTGTTCACCCGTGGCGGATTCATGTTATGTATGGCAAAACCAATACAATGAAAAACAAAAAAAAAGAGCAATATGAAAAAAAAAAAAAAGTGTTTTGGAAACTATAAATCCCATGCATATACAAGGGCTCAGTATTATTATTGTTCTCATTAGCATCAGGAGAGTGGTTGATCTGCTTATGTGATTAGCTGTACTTAGAGCATGTTCTCCTCAAGAGCCTGTCTTGCTCTCGCAGTAGGGCTAAATAAACTGTCTCCTCTTAAGGCTTGATAATTCCTACACCAAATGAAATCCATCTTCTTAAGCAAAAGGACTGATTATTGCTTACCTATACCGAGTTGACAGGGGAAGAAAAGGCTTTTCCATTCTACCAAAAAATAATAATAATCTCTATTTTCTTTCAAATATCACACCTCACTTAGACTTGCAGATTCCCCCAAAGAGAGGATAAATAGGTCAATAGGCCATTGAGATAAATGTCACAAAGAAAAAACTACTCAAAGTAAACACCACAATGCTTTTGTCTTCGGACAGATTTACGTTCTTTTTTTGATCCTCTCACAATGCCCTTTCCCAAATTTAGAAAATATCTTAGAATTACATTTAAAATAACAAGACTATCCTGTGAAAACCTGTCAAGATGTGTTGGGCTTCTTTTCTAGCTATGATTGTCCAGTTTTATTTAAAAGAACAGCTAAACAATAACACTGCTTGACATATAAGATGATGTTCAATACAAGGACCTGCAAACAATGTATATATCCCGATAAAGTAAGTCTATGTGTGTGTGTGACAGAGAGAGAGAGAAATAGCTCACATTGACTAGACCATATCAAAAATATCAGATTTTATTCTAGTTGTCATATTTTGAGAGAAACGATTGAAACTGGGATATTTAACATTTACAGAGAAGAATGTGATCAATCTAAGAATGTTGTTACATGAGGACATCTGAGTAAAGCAGGCTTATCAAAACTGGATCCCAGAGAATCTTAGAGAAACAGAAGTGTGTCTGGAAAAGAGATGTGTCCATTTTCTTTAAATAATCGCCTACAAATATGAAGGAGGCATATTTTTACTTCTTGACAAAATTAGGAGCAATGCATTACATCTTATGAGATATTCAGTTCCCAGCAACTTAAGAGGGAAATTCAAGAGTTGGGTTTGGAACATGTAATTTTGAGATACCAAGTAGGTATCTTGGAGAAGGAAATGGCAACCCACTCCAGTGTTCTTGCCTGGGAAATCCCATGGACAGAGGAGCATGGTGGGCTACAGTTCATGGGGTCGCAGGAGAGTCAGACACGACTTAGTTACTAAAACAAAGTAGATATATGAGGCTTCTTGGGTGATGCTAGTGGTAAAGAACCCACCTGCCAATGCAGGAGACGTAAGAGACATATGTTTGCCCCCTGGAGAAGGGCATAGCAACCCACTCCAATATTCTTGCCTGGAAAATCCCATGGACAGAGGAGTCTGGTGGGCTATGGTCTACAGAGTTGCAAAGAGTCGGACACAACTGAAGTGACTTTCAATTCAGTTCAGTCACTCAGTTGTGCCCAATTCTTTGTGCCCCCACGGACTGCAGCACACCAGGCTTAAACTCAACTTATGTCCATCGAGTTGGTGATGCTGTCCAGCCATCTCATTCTCTGTCATCCCCTTCTCCTCCTGCCTTCAATCTTTCCCAGCATCAGGGTCTTTTCCAATGAGTCAGCTCTTCACATCAGGTGGTCAAAGTATTGGAGTTTCAGCTTCAGCCTCAGTCCTTCCAATGAATATTCAGGAATGATTTCCTTTAGGATAGACTGGTTTGATCTCCTTGCAGTCCAAGGGACTCTCAGGAGTCTTCTCCAACACAGATCAAAAGCATCAATTCTTCAGTGCTCATTCTTTACAGTCCAAGTCTCACATTCATACCTGATTACTGGAAAAACCATAGTTTTGGTTTATAGAAAAACCTGCCTCCTGAGAAATCTGTATGCAGGTCAAGAAGCAACAGTTAAGTGACTTAGCACAAATAAATGTTTAAATGAAGATAGAGATACACACACATACAGATTTATATACACATTTATATACACATATATATACACATATATAAATTTGATAGTTGAGATTCTAGAAAGAAGACAGAGCTTTAGGCATAATTTTGATAATATTTGAAATCTTAAGTCTGGGTGAATTCATCGAGGAAATAAATTTATTTAAGAGAAGTGGTCCAAGGACTAAGCCCTTGGCTATCCTAACATTTATATATCTGAAAGATAAGAATCAAGAAAAAGAGACAGGAGTGTCTTAGTTTGAGTTTCCCTAGAAGTAGACCCTGAATCAGTTACTTGGGTACAGGTAATTTATTGGGTTAGCCAAAAAGTTCATTCGGGTTTTCTGTAAGATATTATGGAAAATCTGAATGAACCTTTTGGTCAACCCAATATTTGAGAGGTGACCCCCAAGAAACACTAGTAGTGGAATCGGACCAAGGGACAAGAAAAAGCAGCCAGTAAAGGGAACGTTATCAAGCAAGTTTATCATTGGGCACCAGTGGAGCTTAATTCCCCTGAAGAACTCTCTAAACCAATACAGAATGCACGCCTCAAGGTCATCCTTCCAGCAAGAAAAGAAACTGGAGAGTATTTAGATACTGACTGCATCAGCCTTGAGATGGGATCTGCTCCCGGGAGGCATTCATTCTTTGATATTTTGAGCCTCCCAGGCTTGTGGGCTGCATGGGCTCCAGCATCCAACGCAAGCTCAAAGGTAGACAGCTGCAGTTGGCTGGGGCCAAGCAAACTAGTGAAGGACCAGCCAAATGACAGCCTCCATCACAGGAGGGCACAGTCAGAAAGACGGGGAGAGACAAACATATCCTGCAAGCCAAGTGCATCATGAGCTAACAATGCAAAACGGGTCCCTGCATTATGTTTGATATTGGGGACATGCCCTCTGATTGTTCCTTCAGCAGCAATTTTCTATGGTATTAACCAGTAGAAAAATTTAAAAAAAAAAATAATAATCAGCAGCACAGAGTCCCCAAAGTGAAATTCTCCTTCTTCCACCTTTAGAATGAGTTCTGTACAATAGGAGATAAGTGGCTTATAAAGACGCATTGAACAATATGTTAATTAAAGGAGTAGTGCCAACTGCAGGAACATTTATAACCTTCAGGGAAAAAGGGAAACTGTCTTTTTAGAGGATACTATGGAGGGCTATGGCTTGTGCATTAGGTATTAGCTGAGCAATCGTCAGTAATGTCTACCGCTGGGTGTACTGTGTGCATGCGGGCTCAGTTGTGCCCAACTCTTTGTGACCCCAAGGACTGTAGTCCGAGAGGCTCCTCTGTTCATGGGATTTTTCAGGCAAGAATACCGGAGTGGGTTGCTATTTTCTACTCCAGGGAACCTTCCCAACCCAGGTATCGAACCCACATCTCCTGTGTCTCCAGCATTGGCAGGGGGATTCTTTACCACGGAGCCACCTGGGAAGCCCCCAGGCATATTACACCTTTCATAAAATCATGAGAATATACTTATTGGCTTCTAGACTCAGCTTACCTTCAGTTTCACTAGAATGTATTTCTAGTGTAGAAAGATGTAGAAAGATTTCCCAGATTAAATTCCCTATTGGAAAATCCCAAAGCTGCATCAACTATGTTTCCTTGTTCACTGTGTATGTTTCTTTTAAAAATGTTTTCTTCACAACTTGGAAAATAATTATGGATACTGTTTTAAATTCTTAAGTGTGCGCGAAAGAACTGGAAGGAAAGATTTATCTGCAGGACAGTAAATAAGTGAGATTTGTCCTTCAGCTCACCTTCAGATAGAAAGGTAAACTTTTTGACTTTATCATCAGGAAAAAGCAGACAGCAAGGAAATTTGCTGTGTAAATAATGGCCTGTGGCATGATTAGAAGCAGCCATACCTTAAAGCACTATTTATTGACTCATAAGAAGATACTTAGCATCTGATCACTGATATTTTTGTGCATAAAAGACACCACTTCGAAATACAGGTATCTGTATACTGCCTGAGAAGGCGTTAACCAAAACTCAGACTCTGACATTTATTTTGAAGCTATTTCTCATGGAAAATCACTATAGCTGCTGTTCTGCGGGACTGACAGTACCTCCTCAGCTGTTTGCCTTTAAGAATCATTTAAAGGACCAAGGGAAGAAGGAAAATTGAAAAGCAAATTAAATGTCACAAGTGAAGGGCTGTCACCCTCAGATTTAATAATGCCGTTATCAAAAGTTAAATACCAGGTAATTATGAATATGAAGATATGCAAGAAATCTACAGCGTAATTACATATAGCCAGCATTTTCAGAGTTAAGAAGAATTTAACATCATCTGAAGAATTTTCTAAATGACTATTATCATCTACACAGCCTATCCCTACCAGCCCACTAAATCAAGGTAGTTGATTTGAATTATAAGGATGGGATTTGGATTATTTCTACTCAGATGTAATCAGTTAGAGTTTTTTTCTTATGCTTTGCTTTAGTCCTTTAAGAGGGATGTGGCCCAGTGTCTTGGTGGTGTAATATGCTGAGTTACCTTGCAAAATGGTTCCCTCTGCAGGCAAATACTTTGTGATGATACGATGCTAAACATGGATAATAATTCTATCACAGTTTTCTGGGGGATCATTCAAGAATGCACAGCACACAAACTCATCCCTCAACTTCACTACTCCATCCCTATTCTAATATACATCACAGGAATGATGACATTCAGAACCATAATTCATCAGCACACGTCTTTCTCCTGATGTATTGTGTTTCATACCATCGCTCTGAAAGTGACACAGAATTCCGAGTGAGTGAAAACTCATAAATAATATTACAATTAAAAATAAAAGATTACTTAGAAGGTAGCAAGTATATTCAGATGTGACTTTTAAATGGCAGACGCATGGCATTTTTCAAATCTCAGAAATATCTATTATGTGGGCCATGAGGGACCGGGGGAGATGATGGATTTTTTTTTTTAATGCTTCTACACTTTTTTGTTCCCTTCTCAGATAAACAAACAGAGAGAGACAAACTTATGTCCAGATTTTAGGGGTCTTGGGGATGGATATGGAAGTCTGCTCAACTTTTTTTTTTTTTTTTTTTTTTTTTGAGACTGTAAAGGCATCTCTTAGGTTATTAACCTTCTCTAAATGTCAAAAATAGTCTTTGTACTGAATTTTCTCTTTTGTTGTCCTTACCCATGCCTCTATCTTTCTCATTTCTCCTCTGCTCAGTCAGGACAGGATAAATTGAAGTGGGAGATAGTTCGGGTGGGAGTGAGAAGCAACAGATGTTTCTCAGGCTAATCCTAATGACCACTGTTGCAAACCCTACTAAAAATGCCAAGCTAATACGGGATGAACAATGAAAAAGTCACAGGTACTTTATGTCCAAGGACTAGCAGACCAGGGATGACCTAACTCACAGAAATCAATCTTGGACCCAGGTAGCAACTAATTCTTTTGCTCAATTATGTAACAGATAATAGTCCATTCACAGAGTTAAAAAGTATAAAAGGATAAGCAAAGAAATGTGAGTCTTTATTGCATCCTGAATCTCTAATTCCACTCCTCAGATGTAATAGCTTTTAACTTTCTTGCGTATTTGTTGGTTCACTATGGCCTGCACTGAAGTCTCATGCAGGCCACATATACAATTTGGTCCATGGAATTCTCCAGGCAAGAATACTGGAGTGGGGAGCCATTCCCACCTGCAGAGGATCTTCCCCACCCAGGGATCAAACCTGGGTCTCCTGCACTGTAGGCAGAGTATCATCTGAACCACAAGGGAAGCCCTTAAAGGTTTTAATAGCATTTAAAAATTGAAACAGGTGAAATTCATTTAATTAACATTCTATTTAACCCAATATATCCAAAATGTCATCATTTAAACACATAATCAATATGATAGCATATGAATGAGGTATTTTGCATGATTTATTCTGAATCTCCTAAACCCAGTGTGTATTTTACATTAGAGTATATCTCAGTTCAGACCAGCCACATTTCAAAGACTTAATAGTTAGTGGTTATTGGCTAGTATAATGCAGTTCTAGATACCTTCTCTGCTTGAGATATATATATCAGTGTGTGTGTATATATATACTTATGAACAAATTTGACACACTGTTCTATATACTATTTTTCTCAATTGCTACAAAGATTTCCATATTAGCAAATGAAGACATGATTTGGTTTTTAATAGCTGCATTTTGGATGCCTTCCTTCTTTTTCTATAATTGTCCTTTAAAATACATCATTTCTCGCATGTGTGAGTACAGAGATTTGTGTGAATTTCTTGATCTAAGAGCATATACATTTAAAATCTTGAATTCTGATGCCAAACTGCCTTCCAAATGTGGAAGATTTATGTTCCATCCTTTATTTTCATGCTTTTTAATCTCAGTCAGTTGGATAACGTAAAAATATGGTGTTCTGTATTTCCCAGATGCCCAGTGAAATTAGCATCTCTGCAGATGTTTATAAGCCATGAATATTTTCTGAACTACCTTCGAGTGTATTTCCTCCATTGATCCACTGAGTTACTGTCCTTTTAAATTGACTGTCAGGGACTTTTTCAATATGAAGAAAACTTGTCTTTTCTCTGTCAAATATGTTATAAACATTTCCTTTCGTTTGTGTTGGGTTCTTAATATTGTATACAGTACTATTTTGCTGAACCAAACTTTTTAAATTTAGTTAAGCCTTTTCATACATTATTATATCTTTTTGCCTGTTTCAAGATAATAGAAAAATCACAGTTTTCTTGTAGTGCATTTCTTGTTGTGCTTTTATAATTATCTTTTGAAATTCAGGCACACAGAACTAGATTAAACATAAATTTTCTTCATTCCCATGTATGAATGAGTTTTAATTAGTCTGTAATTTATTTATAATAATGTAAAAATCATCACAACTCAAAACCAAAGTTAAAAAATTCACAATTATAACTTACCATATGGTTTCCCCACATCCCATCCTCCCAGCTCATCACCACCACTAGAAGGATCACTTCTCTGAATTCTGGGTTCATCATTCCCTTGCCTATAATTTCCTTTTAGGTTATTTATTATAAATATTAATTGTGTTTCCTTTTGTAATTAAAAAGTACATATGTGTATGTGTGTGTGCTTTTGGCTGTTTTAAGCTTTAGCAATGTGTCATGCATGTCAGGAGTTCCTTTTTAAACTAAACTATATTGCTAAGATTCAAAAAATACTATATTGCTAATACAAATATATCTTATTTCCTACCACTGTAGTTCATTAATACACTATGATAGTTCACTGTGGGCATATTCACAATATATTCATCTCTATTCTGAGGGGTGGCATTTGATTGAGTTTCATACTGTTGGTACTGTAAACAGGGCTGCTTATAAAGTGCTTTAAAAACATCTCCTCTTACACAAATCCTAAAAGTGGAACTAGGTCATAGGGTTTATGGATGTACAACTCTGGGAGAAAATGCTGAACTTTTCACAAGATGGCTGCAAAAAATTTACACTCCCACTAACAATGTGGCTCTGAGTTCACATCATCTTCAACTTCGGCACTGCTGGACTTTTTTTTCTTTAGCAGTGAAGGGGATGCAATGTGATATCTTAAGATATTCCATAATTTTATCAGTCATTTAATTATTGTGTTTTGTAAATGAGCTGCTCAATTTATTTGCCCACTTCTTTGAGATAATTTGGAAGAGTGCTTTATATATATATTTATATGAGGGTTTCTCTGTTATATATAGACAAATGTCTTTCCCTCTTTTCTGTTTTGTTATTAAACTTCTATTAAAGTTGTCTTTCAATAAACAAAAAGGGGAGGTTCAGAGCAAAGCAACAATATATGCAAATATCCTGAGGCACAAAGGTGTCCGAAGTATTTGAGGGACAGAGTAAAGAATGGTGTGATCTTCTATAGGAAAGCAGTGTACACTGAGTATAGGCTTTTAAAGAAAAACTTTTAAATGGGATGTGAGGTTAGGAAATGTATTAAAGAAATTATCCTGGCTTCTATGTGGAGAACTGCTAGGGAAAGAATGTAGATACCTGAACAGCAGCTAGGACGTTACTGGTATTATATTCAATACAGGTGATACTAAAGAATACTTTCATTTAAGCGGTGGCACTGGAGATAAACACAAGGTGGATTCAAGATCATTTCAAGGTAGTATGTCACCATTCTCCATGTCTTCCATTCTGCACTCCAGCCATAACACAAATGATCTAGCATTTCCCAACAGAGCATGTTGGTTCACACCTGCCACTGTGCCCACACGGCCCCCGTGTCACTTTCTGCCACAAGCGAAAAATGACCAACATCCTTTATGTACCCACTATGTCTCATGGGTATTTTAGAATAGTAAGTACTCCAGGTAACACATGGTTATTTTTATCACTTCCTCCAGATCTGGCAATATGCCTGGCATATACCAAGAACAGTGTCTTATAGTTTGATTATGATATCAATATCCACTTTTTTCCTAATAAAATAAAACTCTTAAAAGAACCCCACAAAGTTCCTTCCCTAAGTATCCTAGGTGATAGAGATACATAGAACCTTCTTATACTTCCTGCTACAACTTCTGCTTTGTATCTCCCCAGAAATACATGTATCTCCCCAACTCTTTGTAACCCCATGTGCTGTAGCCCACCAGGATCCTCTGTCCATGGGATTTCCCAGGCAAAAATATTGGAGCGGGTTGCCATCTCCTTCTCCAGGGGACCGTCCCAACCCAGAAATCAAACCCACATCTCCTGCTTAGCAGGCAGATTCTTTACCACTGTGCTATCTGGGAAGCCCAGGCACACAGGCACAGAGTTAGAAACACCATGTTCCAAACATATTCAAGTCAATATCAGTCTCTGATGCAGTGGTCAGTGCTGGATGGGGAAGGCATCCTGGGGTCTTCTCTCCAACCTCAGCAACATTCCACAGCAAGCCGGAAGCCACACCAGAGCATCCCAAGGGACTTGACTGCACTTTGCCTGTGAGGATGGCCCAGATGAGTGAAGTCCACCCTGCTTCTGGTTCTCGGCTATTTAGGTCAGCACCCCTGCCCTCGTATTAAACAGGATCGTTCACAAAGGTGAAACAGGACACCTCAAGTGTCCAGGGCACTCACCCAAGGTGCCCTTTGACTTTCCTTAGTCCCCAGACCTGGCCCCATCCTCCTCTGGCCGTTACACTTAGTCTGTGCACGTGCTCTGCCACGATCACACTCGGGCCTTCCTCAACAGACTGAGACTTGATTTTGCCCTGAGTGCTTCATGCTCTCGACTCTCTTGGGCTAAGCCGCTCATTTTAACTTCATTCTTATAAAACTGCACTCCTAATAGCAAATAGCCCTAGATTTAGGCTTGGAAAACTTTATCCTCTTCTAAAGACTCCATCCTTATGACAATATGATCCAGAGAAGTATTCATGATAGACTGAGCTTGGAGAGCGATGATACAGAAAATCCAGCTGTAGTGCTCAGCACTTTGCTTTCCCCTCAAAGTTCATGAATAAAGGTGGATCACTGAACTAACCTGTCATCCCTCTCTCTGATCAACTGTAGTAGATCTGTCTTCTTTTCTCTAGACTGTAACTCAAGTGGAGTAACCCAGAACTCATTTAGCAGGGGCTTGTTATCTTCCTGCAAAGGAAAAGCTAACAAGACATTAACTGAGTATTTGACTGATGAAAATGTTAGGAATGTGTGATTTCCCTTCCCCTATGGACATAACTTGAAACAGAGTCAAGAGGGTGGATGAGCCCGAAGGGATGATCAGGGGGCTGCGCGGAAACTGTCACTGGAATGTCATTAAGAAGATGAGGTGTATGTGAATGCAGTTTCATCTGGCAGCAGGGAAGTTCTCCCACGTAATTCAATCCCAGATCAGACAGTGTGGCCATCAAGAAACAACAATGAAACAACAATCTGTCTGGAAGCAGCAGATTTTGAGGCCAGAATCTCTATAGAACAAAGCTGAAAGAGGAAGAACACCAAAGATAAGACCCAGCCAACAAGAATACTTTTAAAATATACTGATAACTTTCCAAATCTCTTTTATGGCTTTCAAGTAGCTGTGAGATATGGAAGACACAAACTGTTATCTTTACTTGGAATATGAAGAGTATACAACCCAGAGAGGCTGAATGTAACAGAGTTGAAAAATCCCGGACAAGAAATCATAATATCTGAGATTCCAGAAATGCTGAGCTGCAGCTACTTCAAGGCAACTTTACCACTGATAGATGAGAAAAGGATTACAGCTCCTCTGCATGAATGTCTCCTAAATGTGTCCAGAACCCACTGGGCTTCCCTGGTGGCCCAGACAGTAAAGAGTCTGCCCCAATGCAGGAGACCTGGGTTTAATCCCTGGGTTGGGAAGATCCCCTGGAGAAGGAAATGGAAACTCTTCCTAATTTTCTAACATGACTACTAGTAAATTTAAAATTATACAGGTGACTCACATTATAGTTCTATTGAACAGCATTGCTCTAAAGGACTTGGGGGATGGGTGGAGTTATGAGATTAATGTAAATCAAGAAGGAACAGAATTACAGAGATTCCATTGTTGATCTGGTCTGCACACGGTAAAAGCTAAAGGATGGAACTGGTTACACAAGGTTACTTACTCCCAGTGTGATTCATAGGATGAAACTAGTTTACAATCTATCGCTGGTCCATGACAAGTATAGAAGTTGAGGGTGCATCTTTGGAAACTTTTATACAGTCTGACAGGAATTTCATTCGTTGAACTTAATATTTTTAAATGGGCTCATTTTTTTATATGTCTTTGTGTTCTCTTACTGTAGTTTTCTTAATTTATTTGTTGTAGATAATTTTACAAAATTACCAGTCTGAGATATTGGGAAAATGATCTTCACCACCAAGAGTTGGAAAAACACTGAGATGGGCAATTTAGGCAATCCCATATCCAGAGGAACAGAGATTTGTGGATTTCACATATACTTACTGAAAGCCAGTGTTTAATGAAAAACAGTCTCTCACCGGGTTAAACTGGATGTGTGGTATAGTGTGGCCTGGAAATGTGGAAGGACATATTAGTAAATGCTATTTGACAATAATGAGAAGGAACACTTGGGAGTTAAATGTAATCCAGTCTGGCAGCTCATTAACACATAGCTGTTCACTCTGCCTAAGTATTAAAACCAAAAAAAATCCTGCTTAGAAGAATTAGATTTCTCCCCTTCCCTTTGAAACAAAACCAAAAAATATGTTGAACCCAGACACAGCAACTGCAGACCATGCATCACAAAGTCAGGATTCATTCTTCAGACTATCACCACACTGATCCAACCACAGCGCACTTAGACATCTCGAATACACAGAAGCTCATGAATCTTTGATTTCATAAAATTCTCCCAGACACAGAGTCCATGATAAAGAGATATATACAACAAAATGACTGAGAATATTTAAGTTGGTTATTTTCCTCGTATCCTCAGATTCAGCAATTCACCCAGTTTGCTTACAACAAATTCTAGAAAAGAGGACACAAATGTCCCCTTGATGATGTCTTCTTGCTCAGGTATTTTAAAGGTCCTTTATATTAGGCACCATAACCCTTCATCTGATTTTCCTCCATTCCACTGACATTGATTTGTGGAGGGATATGAGACAACTCGGGCTTCCCTGGTGGCTCAAACAGTAAAGAATCCACCTGCAATGTGGGAGACCTGGGTTTGATCCCTGGGTCGGGAAGATCCCCTGGAGAAGGGAAAGGCTACCCACTCCAGTATTCTTGCCTGGAGAATCCCATGGACAGAGGAGCCTGGCGGACTACAGTCTGCTGCTGCTACTGCTGCTAAGTTGCTTCAGTTGTGTCCAACTCTGTGCAACCCCATAGACAGCAGCCCACCAGGCTTCCCGTCCCTGCGATTCTCCAGGCAAGAACACTGGAGTGGGTTGCCATTTCCTTCTCCAATGCATGAAAGTGAAAAGTGAAAATGAAGTCGCTCAGTCGTGTCCGACTCTTAGCGACCCCATGGACTGCAGCCGACCAGGCTCCTCTGTCCATGGGATTTTCTAGGCAAAAGTACTGGAGTGAGGTGCAAAGAGTCCGGCACAACTGAGCGACTAAGCATATACCTGAGACAACTCAGGGTCTTCACAGGGTTGGGGAAATTAAGGACAGATATCCCTCTCCCAAAAAAGATGAGAGCAGTGTACTCCACAGGTCAGCTCCTGGCGCACAGACACTCTCTCCTGCTCACAGCATTTACCACAATCCTTGGCTATTAGGAAACCACTCAGTAAATATAAATACTATGTATGGACTGACTCTAGCAGAGAAACATTAGTGAAGCCATCTATATGCCCAAACTGAGCATTGTGCTCTTCAACATGATCCTGTAACGTAGGTGATAAGGAGGTTGAAACTAAAAGTCTGGTAACAAATTCAGGTCACCATCCTCCCCTCCACATTTATACATATCTTCCACCAAAAGGAAACAGCCTGGGTGCTCTCACTGAACCATCAACTCTCTATTAAATATTCTGACTTCCCTTCTTGCTCCACCTGGAGATGAGTGGGGAAAGCTCTGTTCTGAGGACCAAGGGAGGTGTCTTCAGTTACCTGGGCCTCCCTCACAGCTCAGTTGGTAAAGAATCTGCCTGCAATGCAGGAAACCCAGCTTCGATCCCTGGGTTGGAAGATCCCCTGGAGAAGGAAATGGCAACCCACTCCAGTATATTTGCCTGGAGGATCCCAGGGAGAGCAGCTCAATACTGATTCTCTGAAAGAAAATTTTATTCCCCCCCAAATATTCAGAAATTTTTTGTGTAGAACTACCTTTATGCACGTACAGATTAAGGTGCCATCTGCAGGAAGGCTCCTTCGACAATAGGTTTCTATCCCTTGGCTGAATCTCAGTCCACAAAGAACTCAAAGGAAGAGTTTTTCCCCAGGGAGTGTTTTCTTCCGCAATTAGAGGAAGGCAGTGTCAGACACATCTGAAGCAAACACACACACACAGACACGTCACAGGCTGTGACCACGAACCTTGCAATCAGGCTGACTGAGATGCCATCACAGCTTTGCTGCTTAATTACTGGGTGACTTTAAGCAAAACTATCATCAGAGTTTAATCAGAAACTCCAAAACATTCTAAGCATTTCAAGCAGGAAGAAATTAAATTTAAAAATTGTTGAAAGGGCTAGGGTAGCTGGAAAGAGGGGAGGAGGCGAAGTAGTGTTAGCAGCACTCAGGAGCTGCAGGAAGCGCCACACGTTCTTCTGCCTGCTCTCTCCTGCACCTCCGCTGGGACATCCCCCAAACCAAGCTCCCGTCCCATGCCCCCTCGCCTCACCCCGGCTGTAGGTGGCCACACAGTGCCCTGGCGCTGCTCTTGCCAGACCCGGAAGGACAGCTTCTACTTCCGCCTTCCATGTCCAATCCCAAGTAAGAGCCTCCTACTGAAAGAAAACCAAACCTTCCAGCAAGTGGGTCTACGAAATGAAGCTTCTAGGCTTTTCCAGCATCTGACATACAGGAGAGAGAACAGAAAACACCCATTATCACAAGTGACATAATCTGTCTGCACCACAGCTTTTGGCTTCATAAATGAATGGCCTGATGCTATATTCATTTCTGTAAGGGCTTACTAACTGCTGAGATATGATATGCTGGGTATTAATCCAGAAACTGTGCATATAAAGTCGTTTCTAAGTACAGCCTCTGCTTTCACATGTGAATATGTATTTAAACACATAACTCTTTAATAACAATTTAATGCTAGCTCTATGCACAGGGTCATACAGTATCACACCAAAAAAGAGAGTTCTTTAAACAATTCTGGGAAGAATACAAATACACAAATAGTTTCTAAAGAAAGTGATACATGCTTGAGTCTTCAACCATGAGTAGATTTATCCAGGCAACTGGTAGCAGAAGATTTCAGAAGAAATAAAAGCTGATACAAGAGAGAGGATGCAAAAACAGCATAAGGTATAGAGACTAATGCAAGCAATACTAAGTCCTGGAGAATAAAACTCAAGGTAAGAAATGAGACAAGAGAGAAAAGTGGAGAAGAGTAATAAAGACATCCTTTAACCTGTTGAAAGGTTTAGACATCAACCTACTAGAAGAGCAGACATATTTAAGAGCTTGAGGTTCAGCTGTGGTGTGTCAAATTCACTTTATGTCTATGCTGCTGCTGCTAAGTCACTTCAGTCGTGTCCGACTCTGTGCGACCCCATAGACGGCAGCCCACCAGGCTCCGCCGTCCCTGGGATTCTCCAGGCGAGAACACTGGAGTGGGTTGCCATTTCCTCCTCCAATGCATGAAAGAGAAAAGTGAAGGTGAAGTCGCTCGGTCGTGTACGACTCTTAGCGACCCCATGGACTGCAGCCCACCAGGCTCCTCCATCCATGGATTTTCCAGGCAAGAGTACTGGAGTGGGGTGCCATTGCCTTGAGAAGAGGGTAAAATATGACCAGAGAGGCCAATCAGGAAACTTTCAATAGCTCTGGAATGAGTCAATGAAAAGCTAAATTAGGACCAATTCAAAAGAAAAAAAAAAAAAAAAAAGTGGGGGGAGGGGGGGGTGAGTCAGTCGGACACACTCTATTACAGGCCCTAAAACAATACTGGATACACAGCTATGATGGAGAATCTTAGTTTCCAATCTACTCTTGGAGTAGAAGCACATGCATTTAAGGAAGTGGATAAGATGACTGGAGTGGGAAAGAAAACCACGCAGCTCCCAGGGGGTCATACCGTACATGAAGAATGTAGGTTCAGTCAGGTGTGGTTGGCTTTTGTTTTGCTGGGAGTGGACGAAAAGCTTGGAGCGGGGCTGGATTACTCCAGACAATAGAGGAGAGGCTGATCCCACAGCCACCAGGAGTCCTGATCTCTGGCTTAATTTAGAGAGCAGGAATAGAGGTAGACAGATAAAGTCTAGAAGTAATGATAAATCGTCAGGGTTTGATGGCTGGTTAACGCAGAAGGTGCCAAAAGCCAGAAATCACAAAGAGTTATTAAAGTGCAAAGCCATAATCTTTTATATGAAACCCATGTGGCCAGACATGCTTGAGGATGTAAAAAAATTCCAGGTTTAATCAAAATAATATGATATCTATACCATGATTTCTAGAACACAAGCAGGAAGGTATATACTGGTGCCACACTCCAACATGTTCATATTTTTTCAGTGAAGTATATGAATATTCATAACAAGTGGGATAAATAAAAAACTGAAGTAACCTTCTCAATACAGGCAGCTTTCAACTCAAATGCACTGAGACAAGGTTAGGTTTCACTGCCAAGCAGATGATGAAAACCTCTCCATTTTCAGATCTCTTCCCATTTCAGAACCCTAAAACCCAAATCTTGAGGGGACAGAGGTGAGAGTGTTGGGTTTTGGGTGATTTAGGCAGATTTACCTTCTATTTGTTTCTGTCTCCAAAGGTGGGACCTTGTTTTCTATCATGAACTGAGGTGGGAATATGGGTACCCAACTATATCCACTGTTGCCAAGGGGCTCAGGAGCTCTGTGAAAATACACTTGACCTCAGTCATATTCCTAGACTTTACGGATTTTTTAATGATCTGGGTGTGTCACCTAGGAGTCCACTTTAGAGCAAAAGAGAATGAAGTCTCATAGAGTATCACCATGAGATGGTAAGAAATGTATCCAAATATGCAAGACTGGGTAGCATCCTGCATACGGGGTATCTGGACCCAGAGACTGACTTCAGGCAGAGACTCTACCTGACTGTCTCTATCTCCCCAGCCAGACACCTCTTCCCACCACCAGATGGCGCCAACAACCATTAAGAAGCGTGATGTCAGGCTCTTTCCTGGCTACTGTGGGTCCAGAAGAGAGGAGAAGATGGTTGTGGATCCCCTGTTGCCCCCTCCCCGCCTCTCTACGGGCAAGCCCAACCCTCCAGGCACCTGGAACCAGGGAGGGGAACAAACAACCTGAACAGCAGGCTTATCGTGGGTAAAATGCTGGTTGCACAGGACCCGGAATGGCAGGGCCCACACTGCTTTAGCAATTTTACTTCGGCCCCCTACCCTACAACAAGAGAGACTGAGTATTTACTTTGAAACCCCTGTGTTCAATGTTAAAACCCTAGACTTGCAACCAGCCCAATATATCACCTCTAAACATTTTCTTAAACAATAGGACTGCTGACATCACAGCCAACCCAAGTGTTGTGCTTATCTGTCTAAAATTCCTGGTAGCTCAGCAGTTGTATTGTTATTTTTTTGTCTCTATAGCTGAGAGATCCGTCTCATTTTCTTCCAAGGAAAGAAATCACCAAGCTATTTTCCTGTCACTCTGTCCTCTTAATCTCCTACTTTCTTCATCATTCTGATCAAGGATGGGGGTGGTAACACAGAAACATTGCAGGCGGATTCTTTACCAGCTGAGCCACAGGGAAGCCCAAGAATACTGGAGTGGGCAGCCTAGCCCGTCTCCAGGATCTTCCCAACACAGGAATCGAACCGGGGTCTCCTGCATTGCAGGCGGATTCTTTACCAACTGAGCTATCAGGGAAGCCCACACAGAAACACAGCTGACTAAAATTATTTGCCAGAGATTCTGATCTTCAGGTAGGAAAATTCCTTCTACGAGAGGTGGTTATATCACCTTCCCCATAGCACCCAGTTAATCATACTGAAAAGTGAAAGTGAAGTCGCTCAGTCGTGTCTGACTCTGTGGCCCCATGGACTGAAGCCCACCAGGCTCCAGCCCATGGAATTTTCCATGCAAGAGTACTGGAGTGGGTTGCCATTTCCTTCTCCAGGGGATCCTCCTGACCCAGGAATCGAACCTGGGTCTCCAGCATTGCAGGCAGACACTTTTACCATCCAAGCCACCAGGGAAGCCCCATCATACTGAAGTAGATGACTAAGCAGCTACTGGGGTGACCGTGATATACTGACAGAGAAATCAAGCTCCCGAGTTTCAGAGTCTCCATACCCTCAGATGATCCTTTTTCCTTTGGGGAATGGAAAAATAAGCAGAAGGCCTTCCTTTGTTCTATCTTTTGTGGAACTATCTGGCTCCCATTTCAAAGGAGATCACCGTCCCTGTTTTCCTTTTGTTCTCTGAGTGGCTCCGGAAGACAAATCTCGGCAGTGATTTATTGGGACTCTCATCTCTCTGTTTATTTGTCCAGGGCCAAAACCTAGAGACTCCTTCATCCTCATCCCTGAGCACTGACCCCAAAACCACCTGATTCTGGTCATCAGAAAATTAGCTCTCACCTGTCTAAACGTTCTTCCACAGAGCAATGCTGGTGGGCATGCAACTATATGACTTATGATTTCATTGTCTGTGATGAATCCAGCGAAGAGAAACCAGGTCTGCAGTAACTCGAAGGGGCTCTCAGGTAGGCAGGCTTAATTTAACACTTTGGTACCTATACAAAATTACTCAGCTCACACACCTCTCCCAAACTCCTCCCTACACCCTTTCCAAAGGTGGAGCTATTTAGACCATGTGTTGCTCTGTCTCTAATTTCAATATATTTAATACACATGTAGGACTTCTTTCCCATCACACTGTCATTATCATAAGGTTGGGAACCTTACTGCCAGGGCCACCTGGATGAGAATATACAAGAATGAAGTCAATCTTGATTAAAATCCTAACTCTGCTTGAATATAACTGTGTTCTTGGATCCCCTGACTCAAAAGTCAAAAGAATGATCATTTCTCCAACTTGTCAGTCTCTCCAAAAATGTATCAGTGACTTGTATATGTTTCCTTGAATTTGTTGTTGTTCAGTCACTCAGTTGTTTCCGACCCCACAGACTGCAGCACACCAGGCCTCCCTGTCCCTCACTATGTCCCAGAGCTTGCTCAAATTCATGTCCATTGAGTCAATGATGCCATCCAACCATCTCATCCTCTGTCGCCCCCTTCTCTTCCTGCCTTCAATCTTTCCCACCATCAGAGTCTTTTCCAGTGAGTCAGTTCTTCACATCAGGTAGCCAAAGTATTAGAGCTTCAGCTTCAGCATCAGTCCTCCCAGTGAATATTTAGGGTTGATAAATTTTAGGATTTACTAGTTTTACCTCCTTGCTATCCAAGGGGACAGCAAAACCTCAATATTTCTAATCATCAGCCTTAATACCCTTATTTCCTCCCAAACCATCAATTTTTCTGTTGGGATTCTCATTCTGGTCAATCCTGCCCACTGAGAAAAGAGAGGTCTGAAAAAGTAGGAAAGGGGATACACAGTCTATTCCCCCCATTAGTACTTTCAATTCTAACTATGTTCAAGGGTCAGCTCAAGTTATGCATCCTACATGAATTCCTCTTGAAGCCTCTCAGACCTTCTCCTCCTCTGAATCTCTAACCTTTTCAGTCTATGAATTTCATTGGGCATTTGCTTGTATTCTTAGAACTGTTAATTTATTATTTTGCGTATGCTGACTTGTTCCCCAACTAAATCATAACTTCTTTCTAACGTTAACTCCTTTGACTACCATTTACTAAGCAACAGCTGTATTCTGCACACTGAACTGTACGGTGAAGTCACAAAGTAGCAATAGTGTTAGTCACTCACTCACGTACGGCTCCTTGCAACCCCATGGACTGTAGCTCACCAGGCTCCTTTGTGCATGGAATTCTCCACACAAGAATACTTGAGTGGGTAGCCATTCCCTTCTTCAAGGGATCTTGCTGACCCAAGAATAAAACCCAGGTCTCCCACATAGCAGGCAGATTCTTTACCATGTGAGCCACCAGGGAAGCCCCAAAAAGTAAATAATTATAAAACACTTGTCTTCAAGAAGTGCAGTTGACATGTACATACTGCTGTATTTAAAATGGATAACCAACAAGGACGCACAGTATAGCACAGGAAACTGCTCAACGTTCTCTCTCTCTCTCTCTTTAGTTGCTAAGTCATGTCCGACTCTTGTGACCCCATGGACTGTAGCCTGCCAGGCTCCTCTGTCCATACTCAATATTATGTAACAACCTAAATGGGAAAAGAATTTGCAAGAGATGAGATACATGTATATGTATAACTGAATCACTTTGCTGTACACTTGAAACTACCACAACATTGTTAATCAGCCAAAC
The DNA here is from genome assembly GCF_019923935.1 of Bubalus bubalis. Classification (NCBI taxonomy): domain Eukaryota; kingdom Metazoa; phylum Chordata; class Mammalia; order Artiodactyla; family Bovidae; genus Bubalus; species Bubalus bubalis. The sequence goes on along the minus strand of NC_059178.1, from coordinate 8,924,859 downwards.
TCCAATATAAAATAAAAAGTTAAATAAATAACCATACCTTGCTGCTAAGTCGCTTCAGTCATGTCTGACTCTGTGCAACCCCATAGACGGCAGCCCGCCAGGCTCCCCGGTCCCTGGGATTCTCCAGGCAAGAACACTGGAGTGGGATGCCATTTCCTTCTCCAATGCAGGAAAGAGAAAAGTGAAAGTGAAATCGCTCAGTCATGTCTGACTCCTAGCGACCCCATGGACTGCAGCCCACCAGGGTCCTCCATCCATGGGATTCTCCAGGCAAGAGTACTGGAGTGGGGTGCCACTGCCTTCTCCATAAACACACCTGCTGCTGCTGCTGCTAAGTCGCTTCAGTCGTGTCTGACTCTGTGCAACCCCATAGACGGAGGCCCACCAGGCTCCCTCGTTCCTGGGATTCTCCAGGCAAGAACACTGGAGTGGGTTGCCATTTCCTTCTCCAATGCATGAAAGGGAAAAGTGAAAGTGAAGTCATTCAGTCATGTCTGACTCCTAGCGACCCCATGGACTGTAGCCTACCAGGCTCCTCCATCCATGGGATTTTCCAGGCAAGAGTTCTGGAGTGGGGTGCCACTGCCTTCTCCGACCATACCTTGAATGACTGTTAAATAAAAGTCTAAAGAAGTGGAGAAAAAAGGAGTGTAGTTAAAGCAGCACTGATTTGCATTCTGCTGTCCCCCCAGGACACAAATGTTAAATTAAGAAAAGGATAATCACATCAATAGGATAAAATAATAAGTAGACTTGTCAAGTGGCAAGAGACTCAGATAATTCTTCATAAAATTGTCAGTCCTTTATTACCAACTTCCCTGAAGAATTCAAAGGAATGACTTCAAAGTCCCCTTACGATTCTGGAGGTCTGTTTTTGCCTTGGTATACTGAGCAACCTCACTGATCTCTGCAAAACTATTTTCACAAAGAAAGAGCTTGGTTATTCCCTGGAGAGGCTCAGGAAAAGAAATACCTTCCACTTCCCTTCCACCTTCTTCACATGATTCTGAGAGAGTAATTTCCAGCCCCCTTGATGTCAAGTGAGGCAGTTAAATGATGATCCTAGAAAAACTGATCAATTCCAGCTACTTCCTAAAGGGTTGACTCTAAAGAATTAAGGAAACACCCGTCCATGATGCAAGACATATACCATAAAATATTGCTGCTGTTATTGTTGTTGTTAGTCACTCAATCATGTCTGACTTTTTGTGACCCCATGGACTGTAGCCTGCCAGGTTCCTCTGTCCATGGGATTCTCCAGGCAAGAAGACTGGAGTGGGTTGCCATTTCCTTCTCCAAAATATTGCTAGGTTCAGACAAATAGTGTTGATGGTGCTAGGCAAGTACCTCTTGTTTGTGAATATTCATTGAAAGGACTAATGCTGAAGCTCCAATTCTTTGGCCACCTGGACTGAAGAACATTAGAAAATACCCTGGTGCTAGGAAAGGTTGAAGGCAAGAGGAGAAGCAGGTGACAGAGGAAGAGATGGTTAGAAAGCTTCACTGATTCAATGAACATGAATTTGAGCAAACTCTGGGAGACAGTAGAGGATAGAGGAGCCTGGCGTGCTGCAATCCATGGGGTCTCAAAGAGTTGGACACGACTTAGGGACTGTACAAGAGTAACAATACTCTGGAAACCAGAAGAGGCAAAAGCCTGCTCTCAGCACTACTCGGAACATCCTGTTAATTGAGACCATCCCTGTCTCATGCATATTCAATCTACCTGCAGAGGGGATCCACGGTGAGCATGCGGAAGGTACGCTTGTCACTTTCTGCAACTAACAGCCTTGGGCAGGCATCCTGTCCCATGAAGGCATCTAGAAAAGTCTGGATTCTACTTTGTGTTTGCTAGGACTGGTTCCAGTAGAAACTGCCCCTATAAATCCATTTCTGCCTCTTTTTAACCACTTTGGAAGACCTGCTTATGTTTCTCATATCAACCCCACACTCATTCTCCTACACTTCCTAAAAATATGCTCTCTGACTGAGCAAACTTTGAGAATATCTTGCTTTGCAGGATCCTACCCCGGACACTTGAGACAACAGTTGAAGTGAAATTTCCTCTGGCAGTCAGCAGGTGCCGAAGGTATGGGGGAGGTGCTCACAGAAAGCGAACTAAACCAGGGCGCTCCTGGGGCAGCTGTGAAGTCACACTGTGTACACAATGCCTGACCCGCTCGTGGGTGACTGGCCTGGAGTTAGGAACCAGATTCCAGGAAAATTACAGCTCTGACTAGCCCCGTTTCTCCCACCAGATCGGTACTTCACAGCTCTGACACCCTAAAACCTCTCCACTGTTTAAAGACTGAAGCTGTTAGGAAATCAGGAATCCCTGCCAGCTAAAAGCAAGACAGAGTTTGCCAAATAGTTGTGTTAAAAAAAAAAAGTCAAACGTGACCTCTCTGCCTACTTAAAGGTCAAGTTAAGCATATCCCTACTGCTTCTGATTAACAGGATGAGGAAAGACAAAATCCATGCCTCCCCTTGTTGAAGGGAGAGTTCACCACAACAAGCAGAGCGTCATTTACTAGGCTGCTTTCAGACAAATCCACTCAAATTTACCTAATTACAGTATGCTCTCTGCCCAGCAGCTTCTCCAGCAGAGCCCAGTGAAGAAAGGAATCAGTAATTGGTCAAAATGTATCAGGTCTTTCAAGTGGAGAAGTCTCTGCAAATGCCATTTCACACAATGGATGTGTTACTAAAAGTTTTTGATAGAGAGCCGAGGAAATGTGAAGCCAGGGGGTATCAAAGGAAATAATACACCCTGCTCAACGCATGTCTCCCTTCATTCAATCAGTGAGCATTTATGAGATCTAGAATGAGGTTACTGATGCCAAAATGAGATTTTAGTACTCCTGCCAAAGGCACAAATATATAGAGATAGAGAACTTTAGTGATGAGGACAGAGGCAGTGTGAAAATAAATCCTGAAGCACCTACATTTGCCCCTCTGATTTTCCTCCTCTTACACTAGGTGATGGTTTGCATACCTAAGTGAAAGTGAAAGTGAAATTGCTCAGTCTGACTCTTTGTGACCCCACAGACTATAGCCTACCAGGCTTCTCCGTCCATGTGATTTTCCAGGCAAGCGTACTGGAGTGGGTTGCCATTTCCTTCTCCAGGGGATCTTCCCCACCCAGGGATCAAGACCAGGTCTCCCGAATTGTAGGCAGATGCTACCTAAGTAATGATACCCAAACCTAGCAAGGCATGACTGGGAAGGTGTCAGGGCCTGGCTGAAAGAACTTCATAACCAGACAGGAGAGAGAAGATAGCAGAGAGAGAAGGACCAGGGGGAGCACTCGGAGAACTGTAAGACAAGAACTAACCACAAAGGAAAAGAAAAATAAGCTGTGTTCTCTTGCACACTCTTATGTTAGTCACCTGAAGACAGAAAACAGTTTTCAATGAATCTTTCTCACGTGCAGTAATTCATGGACATCAAAGTGATACACAGCTTTTCATCCCAGGGAATGCTGTATCATTAGAGGCTTTTTCATGCCATGAAGTCTGATAATAATAGCTTTCAAATAAGCACCTTAAAGAACTTAGCCATGTCAGTGCACGCAAGTGTGTGAAGTAGCTTCAGTCGTGTCTGACTCTTTGCAACCCTGTGTACTGTAGCCCGCCAGGCTTCTCTGTCCATGGGACTGTCCAGGCAAGAATACTGGAGTGGGTTGTCATGTCCTCCTCTAGGGGATCTTCCTGACCCAGGGATCGAACCCACAGCTCCTGCGGCTCCTGCACTGCAGGTGGATTATTTACTGCTGAACCACCAGGGAAGCCCCAGCCACGTCAGTAGACCATCATAAAATGTGTAGTGAGGTCCTGTATTAGCCAGACACCTCTGTGACAGGTGCAAGGGGAATGTCAGTGGTCAACAAGGACATTGACATCAAAGAGGACAGGCACACCGCTGATCATGTGGGCAAGTCAGTGAGTCAGGGGCAAGGGCAGACGGGAAAGTGGAGGCAGACAATGAACAAATAACTAGCCCTGTTGGGTGAAAACAGAGCACTCATCTCCAGCAGGGCATGGATCACTCCTCCCCACCCTCCATGGCTGGGGCCGTAATGTTATCTTCAAATGAAAAGGGTCTCACCGACTGTGCCTCTGAGTCACAGCTCCAGGGAAGCCATTCAACTTACAGGAAAGTTCAGGCAAAAGGACTTTTATTTCTGTTTATTTTCTAATCCAAGTCAGTGCACCAGGCCTTCAAATGCCTCCAGGTGACTGAGTCACGAACACTCTTGTCACTGGTACTTGACATTAACTAGACTGATTGCACCAGAACAGAAACCAGCTGCGTGATAAGTGATGACGGCGTCCCTAAGCTGGGGCTCCTTCTCCCTTCCATCAAGACTTTCAAAAATCAGCAGGAGCAGAGGACAAAATTAGTATCTTTCAATGCAGAGAGGCTTATCTTCCTTTACACTAAGATCAACATTTAATGATGCTCTCTCTCAATTTACACCATTTTATAATAGCACTTTCAAACTAAACAAGCTGTATTTGAAGTAAGACTTTGTGTTTCATTCCAATTACTCGATCTAACAGTGGGCATTATCACTTACATCAATTATGTACATTTTCATTCTCACAATATAAACTTCCGATAGTATTTATTAAGTATCTGCTTCACACTGAGAAACAGAGACTTAAAACTTTCTATCTGATATGAAGGACTGGATCACTTATTCAGAGACAGCAAGTACATATGTATGAAATAATTTATAAACAAGCAAGTACTATGGCATATGAACAGTGTTAATTCACAAATTGTAAAAGTGCAGTTATACACAATTGGAGAACAGGATCATGATTCATCACACTTCACAAGCTTCAAATTCTGTATGATAGAATGAAATTAAGAAGAGAATGATCAAACAGGCTACAGTTTCATTTAAGAAAAGAAGGCTTCCTGGGAGAGATGAACTGCAAAAGTTTATTTATTTATTATAAATAAAATAAATACATATATAAGTAAATATATATTTATATATTAAATATTTATAAATTTATATATTATAATATTGTAACATATTATTATATATAAATATATAATATTTATATATTAAATAATATAATATATTGATATATACATATATTAATAATATAATATATATTATGCTGCTAAGTCACTTCAGTTGTGTCCAACTCTGTGCGACCCCATAGACAGCAGCCCACCAGGCTCCCCTGTCCCTGGGATTCTCCAGGCAAGAACACTGGAGTGGGTTGCCATTTCCTTCTCCAATGCATGAAAGTGAAAAGTGAAAGTGAAGTCGCTCAGTCGTATCCAACTCTTAGCGACCCCATGGACTGCAGCCTACCAGGCTCCTCCATCTGTGAGATTTTCCAGGTGAGAGTACTGGAGCGGGGTACCATTGCCTGCTCCATATAAATTTATAAATATTATATATTTATAATTAGATTGTTATATATAAATTTTATATATTATATAATATATAAATATATTAGCATTTATTATATAAACATTTATATAATATTGTTTATTATATAAAATATATTATATATAATATATAATATATAAATTTATACATAACAATATAATTATAAATATATAATATTTATAAATTTATATATTATATAATGATAAATATATACAATTATATATTATTAAATATATATTTATACATATTAAAATAAATATGTGTATAAATAAACTGCAAAATATTTATTACATATATGTGCCCTGATTCAAAGCTATCTCTAAGCAGACACCAAGTCTTCCTCCACCAGGGCCTCCCTAGGGTGCCCAAGGCCACAGACAACTATTTTTGTGGGGTTCCTATCTAAACAATTTGATTGAATAGTGTGTTGAAAATGTGTGAGCATTTTTTATATAAAGTGAAACACTGATGAACATATGGAATAGTGGGGGAGGGAAAATGTTAGCACCAAGAGTGCATGAAAGGATGCGCTATGGTGTCCAGATGCAATCTCTTCTTCAGATCCAGGAACTATTCCTTTGTGACTTTTGTCAGGTATGTCATTCTTGGCTAATTTCTCTCTCTCACTTCAATAAAGTGGTAAAAGTATTGCTATCCCTCAAAATTCTATGGCTCTTGGGAACCATTTGTATGGAAACAATTACTGATCTTGCCTGGGCCACCCCAAAGCAACTTTTGTGCAATGCGGGTTGCATCATTACTCATGGTGCCACATTATCTATGAACACTGGCCTCATACAACTCTCTCTCAGGTCATTAATATACTAATTGATGACTGTGCAAATTCACATCTTATCCAAAATATGGAGGAAATGTGTGTATAATTCTTTGTCTGGTTATATGGAGCTTACACTTCAAAATTGTCTAAGGTGAACGTCAAACAACCCGTTTTCCACCAGGTCGTCTTTTGAGCTCTTTATACAATATGCACTGCATTCTTAGAACGTAAACTCTTTCAAGGTTACTAGAGCTCTGATCTTCCCAATACTGTTACCAGACCCATGCATGGAAGGAGAGAGTGGTTACCCTTCATGAAGGAATGTCTATTCCTTATCCAGCATAGTTTAACTGAGCCGGGAAAGCTCAATGTCACCACATCACTCAAGAGGCAACTCTGAGAGGACATTTATCCAAAAGACCTGCTGTTTCAGGGGAGCAGTGGTCTGGAAAGCCCTTGGAGAAGACAGTCCTCTTGAGCCTGACTTTGGCACAGAACTGGCAGAGGGGGTAGGTCATTGCCCTGAATGCCAGGGCTAAGAATCCTACAGGATAAAGGATGGTTGCTGCCCTTCCCACTATCCTCAGATGCTATGAACTCAGGAGCCAAATTGCATGTGTGTGCACCTACACAAACACCCACAAGGCTCAAATACAAGGGTGAGTGAGGAATTACCCAAAATCAGACCATTTTGGTAGTCCAATCTCATGTGATTCCATGAAAGAAATTCTGCTCTGGCCAGAAGGAACAATCATCTTGCCAAACGGTCCTCCTGGGTCTGGGGCTCATCCAAAGTCCTGGAAAGATCCCATCAAATCATAGAGGATGTGAGTAAACCCTAGAGAGGAAAAATGGAGACCAAAGGCCCCGTGGATCCAGGGCCAGGCTCAGGGAAACCAATCCCGATGGCACTGTGAGTCCTAGTCAAACCACCAGACGGAGAGTCACAAATCACCAAAGCCGGTGATCTGGAGCCTGGGACCCATACACAACCAGGTCTGGACTCGGATCTTCCTGCCTGAATTGAAGCCTAGTCTGTGCATTACAAAAAAAGACTTGGCAAATTTCAAGAAAAGCCCTTCAGTATGAAGGATTCCTGAGGCCCAGAGGTACATAAGACCCCATAGACGGCAGCCCACCAGGCTCCCCCATCCCTAGGATTCTCCAGGCAAGAATAGTAGAGTGGGTTGCCATTTCCTTCTCCAATGCATGAAAGTGAAAAGTGAAAGTGAAGTTGTTCAGTCGTGCCTGACTCTCAGCGACCCCATGGACTGCAGCCCACCAGGCTCCTCCGTCCATGGGATTTTCCAGCCAAGAGTACTAGAGTGGGTTGCCATTGCCTTCTCCAATAATGATATACACCCTTTATCAAATATTTCTGGCAAAGAGAACTCTAAGTGGCCAAGGTGTTGATAAGGAATCTAATCCTCCATTTACAACAACATTTTACACATCTGATGATGTGTCTTGTCTTTCACTATGCATATATTTCTATTCATAACATAATATGACCTCTGGTCCATCACTTCTTGCCATGACACTGGTTGAACTGGCATTGTGGGAGACAGTTGGCAGGAGTATTACTAGAAGCCATTCTTTCACTGGGACAGAAATTATTTAACTAGATGCAAGAAATGCTTGGCAAACTACATAAATATATCCCAGTAAATCCAAACTGCCTGTATTACCAGCACAAGCTCCTCCCAGACTGATCTCAAAATACCCATGGTCACCCAAAGCCATCTGATATAATGGTAAATATACTAAAAGAGAAGTTGGACTGCAAAGAAATCTGGTCTTAATACACTGAAATCAAAATATCTTACTTTTGAAAACTTTATAAAAGTATATGCTCATGTATTCACATTACTGTGTCCCTGCTTTGGGCCATGGAAGGGTCCCAAATCTCTGAGAGGCCCTAAAAATTCAGTTTCATAAGCTTCATGAGAAAAGCCTCCTCTGCTACAGAGCCACACAGCCTTCTAGCACAACAGTGACGTAAACATCTGGATTTCTAAACCCATGAACTTCAGCACGTTGCATGGGCTCAAGGATTTAATGGGATACACCGCTATCATTTACGATCGTTCTTGTTTGATGACCTGTTTATTAACTTTAAACGGAAAGGGTAAGAGTAACTCATGCACCTCTGACTTGTCTTGCTGGAAAGAGACAAACGACCTTCTAGAATGACCACTGTTACTACTAGTCTTGCTGAATTTCTCTGTGAAGGCAGGCAGAGATCTGGAGTGGTTTGACAGCCACCCTGCACTGTTCAGCATAAATCTGACTTCAACATGGCATATTTTTTGGGCTAACTTCTTTTTGACATGGAAGGTAACCTGTAAACCACAGCTCTCTCTTACAGAATGTCTGTTCTTCTGTAAATCCACAAACTAACTTTCCTCATGAAATCAGCAAGAAGTCTCTGGGATCAAGGGAAACCAGCTTCTATTTATTCCTCCTATCCATTCAAAGCAGAATTCTAATATTTTGCATATATAACTGCTTAATTATGTTTCTGGAACTGACACCATGATTATATATGTTTACACTGTTACTAATGTTGTAACGTTCTTTCGATTCATCTGTTTTGTGTTTCTGCATTATTTTTCATAGGCTTCTCAACTGCCAGATCTGCTGGGATGGTTTTTAAAGAATTAAATCCATCAGAGGGGACTATCTGGTTCTCAATTATCCCACTTGGCTCCCAACAACCATTCAGAGGGATGAAGGGAAACAGAAATAAACACCATTTTCAATGGAGCAAGTAGGCAGAGAAAATCCCAGACTCCAAATTAAACCAAGTGCTGCCAAAGGCAGCCGAGATGGCGTGATGAAGAAAGACTCTGTGGGCACGGCCACAGAACACAGGGAATGCAGAGTAGCTAGCTATGGTCAGCCACGAAATCACTAGCAAATATAGGCAGCAGAAGAAAAAGGATGGGAGATCTCAGCACCAGCACAAACATACCTTTAAAAGTTGAGAGAATAACCCCCGAATGCCATATCGACGTCCCCAGGTAGCAGGAGCCAATAAAGGACACCAGTGAAATGAACTGATGATGAAAGTCCTCCTCAATAAAGTTAGGTCTGGAGAGACCAAGAAGACATACCCAACAAAGGCACCACATGTAAAAGAAACAGCCTGTCATGGTCGCAACAGCAGAAAGAGCCTATCACTTAAAAACTCAAAAGGGTACCCTCTCTTTCCCCTCCTGCCAGGGTCCAGCCCCAGCAGGATCCAGGGGTACCCTCAGGATGACGGCTTAGGCGATAAGGATAGCAAAGTGGAGAGCAGGGCTTGATCTTCCTTGATGAACACAGAAAGCCAATAAAGCTCCCGTGTTCCAAGGAGTCATCCTGAAAGAAGAACAGAGAGAGAAAAGGAGGGAAAAGGAAAAAAAGAATGACATGGGGAGACCAATCTTCGGTGAGCGAGGCCCATAAGTTTATTTCAAAAGGAATTTTTATACCTTGACTTATACATAGAGGGAAATGAAAGATGCAAAGTCATACAGAGTCAGTCCAAACATTATATCTGTTTTGTCTTTATCAAAACCAGGATTTTTTCTGCATACCTTTCTCATAAACAATGTTCTGTACATTATCTTCTGGCCTTGGAGGCCTGTGGACATTTTATGACCCTTTTATAATAAAGGCTGATCAGCCATAAAACTTATTTTCCCTTAAAGTGTTTTTTCTTTATTTCTCCCAGCCTCAGAAAGTACTAAAGAGAGTTACATTCTCACAGAGCAAAGGTGCAGTGAGTCACAACAAAGAAAGAACCAATTAGCTCAAAGGTCTGATATGGTTAATTCCAAGGCTGCTACTTGTTTTTCTTACATTCCAACTATGTTAACCAATGCACTCCCAGGTGCACAGTGGATAAGGGATATGGGCACTTGGCAGCAAGCATTAGCCCAATAATGAAGCCCTTTACCAGTATTATCTATTCTAATAATTTTTCATCTCTTAAAGGACTCTATGCTCATTAGGACTTTTAGAATGTTTTGGCTTCCCATGCCTTTCAAGGTTGGGGAGTTGTGAACAATCATGTGTGCTAATATCAGAAGAGTTGGTGAAAGGCACAAAATAATAAGACAGACAGATTTTGGTTTTGGAGTGGATGCTCGAACAGATTCAGGGAGCCCCTTGAGGCCTGATCCGCCTTTGCCTGTCAGGTCTCTTCCACATGACCTTTGTCATGGGTGGGATCTCCAGTGGTGGCTCCCAGCACCCTCCCTCTATTATCACCATAGGAACCTCCTGTATACCTTTCCAGGAAATTTCAGCTCATTGGGATATGGATACCAAACACCATCTATACCTAAAATCCATATGGAAAGAAGACTAGGTGTAAATGAGCATCCAACTTTCCTTTTCCTTCAGTGATAAGAATTCACCAGCAAAAAAAAAAAAAAAAAAAACTGTCATGAAATTTAACAAAACAGTCTGCCATAAATTTATTAAAAATTTAATGGAGGAGGAGCCAAGATGGCGGAGGAGTAGGACGGGGAGAACACTTTCTCCCCCACAAATTCATCAAAAGAGCATTTAAACGTCGAGTAAATTCCACAAAACAACTTCTGAATGCCGGCAGAGGACATCAGGCACCCAGAAAAGCAGCCCAACTCTTCGAAAGGAGGTAGGAAAAAATATAAAAAACAAAAAAGAGACAAAAGAGGGAGGGACGGAGTTCCGTCCCGGGAAGGGAGTCTTAAAAAGAGAGAAGTTTCCAAACACCAGGAAACCCTCTCACTGCCGAATCTGTGCCGAGCTTTGGAAGCACAGAGGGCAACATAAAAGGGAGGGGAAAAAAAAAATAAACAATTAAAAATCGCGGATTGTGAGCCCTACGGTAACTCCCCCAGCGGAGAAGCAGCACAGACGCCAGCACACGGCATTAGCAAGCGGGGGCTGGGCAGGGAAGCGCGGCGCGGGCTGTGTCCCTTAGAGTAAGAATCCGCCCGAATGTCCTGAGCGCTATCTGAGCGAAATAATTTGGGCTAGCAAACCAGACTGTGGGATATCTACCACGCGAAAAGCCAGCCCTAACCTAAGACACCACCAGGCTCGCGCACGGAACAAAGGACTGAGCAGAGATAGCCGGCTGCAGACCTTCCCCCTCCGGTGACAGGCAGCCAGAGCTGCAAGGGGGCAATCGCAGCCCCAGAGAGACACTATCTATAAAACTGTAAGCAGGCTTCTTTGCTAACTAAAACTTCTTGGGGGTCTGGACGGTCAACATCTGCCTGAGAAGGTGCGCCGGTTTTACACCCAGATAACCGAGTGGCGGGGAGGCAATAAGTCGCAACATTGGCGCCCGCCAAACACATCACCTGAGCTGCTCAGATCTGGGAAGAGCACAAAACGCAGGCCCAACCGAGTCTGCGCCTCTGAGGACTACCCGAGTGCCTGAACCTGAGCGGCTTGGACCTGGGAGCTCAGCCCAGGGCCGGCCTCTGATTGTTCCCTGCGGAACAACCTAGAGCCCGAGCAGTGTGGGCACGGAGGCTACACGCGCCGTGAGCGGGGGGCAGACCCAGTGTGGCTGAGGCACTGCGAGCGCACGCCAGTGTTATCTGTTTGCAGCATCCCTCCCTCCCTCCCCACAGCGCGGCTGAACAAGTGAGCCTAAATTTAAAAAAAAAAAAAAAATAGTGTCCTCAACCATCCCCTTTGTGTCAGGGCGGGAACCAGACACTGAAGAGACCAGCAAACAGAAGAAGCTGTAACAGAGGGAAACGCCTTGGAAGCTACAGGCCATAGATTAAAACCCTGTGGTTACTACGGATTACATAGGAAGGGGCCTATAGATCTTGAGAAATATAAGTCGGACTAAGGAACTGCCAAAAATGAACTGAACCCACAATACTCACAACAAAACCAGAGAAAGACCTAGATATATTTTTACTATTTTTACGATCAATCTTTCTTTCTTATTTTTTTTTAATTAAAAAAGGAAAAAAATTTTTAAGTCCTCTATTGTCCTTTAATTTTCACTTTTATAACTATTACTTTGCAAAAAAAAAAAAAAAAGACCCTATTTTTTTTTCTTCTTCAGCAAACTTCATATATATATTTTATAATTTTTTGACCGTGGTTTTTTTTTTTTTTTTTTTTTTTTTTTTTTTTTCTTTTTCTTCTTTTCTTTAACATTGTATTTTTGAAATTCCAAACTGTACTCTAGATTTTTAATTTTAGCCTTTTGATATATGCTATCAATTTTGTACCTATAGTTTTTTTCATAATTTCTGTGACTTTTTTTTTCTCTGTTTCTTTCTCTTCTTCTTTTATATAACATCATATATCTGCAATTCCAAACTCTACTCAAGATTTTTAATTTATGCTTTTTGGTATTTGATATCAATTTTGTACCTGTATTTTCTTTATAATTTTTGCGACATTGTTTTTGTTGGTTTGTTTGTTTTCTCTCTTTATTTTTCTTCTTCTTTTTTTTTTTTTTTTAACGTTGTATTTTTGAAATTCCAAACTCTACTCTAGATTTTTAATTTTTGCTTTTTGGTATTAGTTATCAATTTTGTACCTGTAGTTTCTTTATTACTTTCACGACCTTGTTTGTTTTTCTTTGTTCGTTTTTTCTCTCTTTCTTTTCCTTCTTCTTTTCATTAACATCGCATTTTTGAAATTCCAAACTCTACTCTAGATTTCTAATTTTTGTTTTTATGTATTTGTTACCAATTTTGTACCTTTAAGAACCCAATCTTCAGGACCCATTTTTCACTAGTGTACGAGATTACTGGCTTGACTGCTCTCTCTCCCTTTGGACTCTCCATTTTCTCCACCAGGTCACCTGTATCTCCTCCCTAACCCCTCTCTACTCTACCCAACTCTGTGAATTTCTGTGTGTTCCAGACGGTGGAGAACACTTAAGGAACTGATTACTGGCTGGATCTGTCTCCCTCCTTTTCATTTCCCCCTTTTATCCTTCTGGCCACCTCTGTCTCCTGCCTCCTTCTTCTCTTCCCTGTATAACTCCGTGAACATCTCTGAGTGGTCCAGTTGTGGAGTGCACATAAGGAAGTGACTACTGGATAGCCCACTCTCTCCACTATTGATTCCACCTCATCTCATTTGGGTCACCTCTAACTCCCTCCTCCCACTTCTCTTCTCCATGTAACGCTGTGAACCTCTCTGAGTGACCCTCACAGTAGAGAAACTTTTCATCTTTAACGTAGATGTTTTATCAGTGGTGCTGTATAGAAGGAGAAGTTTTGAAACTACTGTAAAATTAAGACCGATAACTGGAAGTAGGAGGCTTAAGTCCAAACCCTGACTCCAGGGAACTCCTGACTCCAAGGAACATTAATTGACAGGAGCTCATCAAACGCCTCCATACCGACACTGAAACCAAGCACCACACAAGGGCCAACAAGTTCCAGGGAAAGACATAACAAGCAAATTCTCCAGCAACAAAGGAACACAGCCCTGAGCTTCAAGATACAGGCTGCCCAAAGTCACCCCAAAACCATAGACATCTCATAACTCATTACTGGACATTTCATTACACTCCAGAGAGAAGAAATACAGTTCCATCCACCAGAATATCGACACAAGCTTTCCTAACCAGGAAACCTTGACAAGCCACCTGTACAAACCCACACACAGCGAGGAAACGCCACAATAAAGAGAACTCCACAAACTGCCAGAATACAGAAAGGACACCCCAAACTCAGCAATTTAAACAAGATGAAGAGACAGAGGAATAGCCAGCAGATAAAGGAACAGGATAAATGCCCACCAAACCAAACAAAAGAGGAAGAGATAGGGAATCTACCTGATAAAGAATTCCAAATAATGATAGTGAAATTGATCCAAAATCTTGAAATTAAAATGGAATCACAGATAAATAGCCTGGAGGCAAGGATTGAGAAGATGCAAGAAAGGTTTAACAAGGACTTAGAAGAAATAAAAAAGAGTCAATATATAATGAATAATGCAATAAGTGAAATTAAAAACACTCTGGAGGCAACAAATAGTAGAATAACAGAGGCAGAAGATAGGATTAGTGAATTAGAAGATAGAATGGTAGAAATAAATGAATCAGAGAGGATAAAAGAAAAACAAATTAAAAGAAATGAGGACAATCTCAGAGACCTCCAGGACAATATTAAACACTACAACATTCGAATCATAGGGATCCCAGAAGAAGAAGACAAAAAGAAAGACCATGAGAAAATACTTGAGGAGATAATAGTTGAAAACTTCCCTAAAATGGGGAAGGAAATAATCACCCAAGTCCAAGAAACCCAGAGAGTCCCAAACAGGATAAACCCAAGGCGAAACACCCCAAGACACATAGTAATCAAATTAACAAAGATCAAACACAAAGAACAAATATTAAAAGCAGCAAGGGAAAAACAACAAATAACACACAAGGGAATTCCCATAAGGATAACAGCTGATCTTTCAATAGAAACTCTTCAAGCCAGGAGGGAATGGCAAGACATACTTAAAATGATGAAAGAAAATAACCTACAGCCCAGATTATTGTACCCAGCAAGGATCTCATTCAAGTATGAAGGAGAAATCAAAAGCTTTTCAGACAAGCAAAAGCTGAGAGAATTCTGCACCACCAAACCAGCTCTCCAACAAATACTAAAGGATATTCTCTAGACAGGAAACACAAAAATTGTGTATAAATTCGAACCCAAAACAATAAAGTAAATGGCAACGGGGTCATACTTATCAGTAATTACCTTAAAAGTAAATGGGTTGAATGCCCCAACCAAAAGACAAAGACTGGCTGAATGGATACAAAAACAAGACTCCTGCATATGTTGTCTACAAGAGACCCACCTCAAAACAGGGGACACATACAGACTGAAAGTGAAGGGCTGGAAAAAGATTTTCCATGCAAATAGGGACCAAAAGAAAGCAGGAGTAGCAATACTCATATCAGACAAAATAGACTTTAAAACAAAGACTGTGAAAAGAGACAAAGATGGTCACTACATAATGATCAAAGGATCAATCCAAGAAGAAGATATAACAATTATAAATATATATGCACCCAACACGGGAGCACCGCAGTATGTAAGACAAATGCTAACAAGTATGAAAGGAGAAATTAACAATAACACAATAATAGTGGGAGACTTTAATACCCCACTCACACCTATGGATAGATCAACTAAACAGAAAATTAACAAGGAAACACAAACTTTAAATGATACAATAGACCAGTTAGACCTAATTGATATCTATAGGACATTTCATCCCAAAACAATGAATTTCACCTTCTTCTCAAGTGCACATGGAACCTTCTCCAGGATAGATCACATCCTGGGCCATAAAGCTAGCCTTGGTAAATTCAAAAAAATAGAAATCATTCCAAGCATCTTTTCTGACCACAGTGCAGTAAGATTAGATCTCAATTACAGGAGAAAAACTATTAAAAAATCCAACATATGGAGGCTGAACAACACACTGCTGAATAACCAACAAATCACAGAAGAAATCAAAAAAGAAATCAAAATTTGCATAGAAACGAATGAAAATGAAAACACAACAACCCAAAACCTGTGGGACACGGTAAAAGCAGTCCTAAGGGGAAAGTTCATAGCAATACAGGCACACCTCAAGAAACAAGAAAAAAGTCAAATAAATAACCTAACTCTACACCTAAAGCAACTAGAAAAGGAAGAAATGAAGAACCCCAGGGTTAGTAGAAGGAAAGAAATCTTAAAAATTAGAGCAGAAATAAATGCAAAAGAAACAAAAGAGACCATAGCAAAAATCAACAAAACCAAAAGCTGGTTCTTTGAAAGGATAAATAAAATTGACAAACCATTAGCCAGACTCATCAAGAAACAAAGGGAGAAAAATCAAATCAATAAAATTAGAAATGAAAATGGAGAGATCACAACAGACAACACAGAAATACAAAGGATCATAAGAGACTACTATCAACAATTATATGCCAATAAAATGGACAACGAGGAAGAAATGGACAAATTCTTAGAAAAGTACAACTTTCCAAAACTCGATCAGGAAGAAATAGAAAATCTTAACAGACCCATCACAAGCACGGAAATTGAAACTGTAATCAAAAATCTTCCAGCAAACAAAAGCCCAGGTCCAGACGGCTTCACACCTGAATTCTACCAAAAATTTAGAGAAGAGCTAACACCTATCCTGCTCAAACTCTTCCAGAAAATTGCAGAGGATGGTAAACTTCCAAACTCATTCTATGAGGCCACCATCACCCTAATACCAAAACCTGACAAAGATCCCACAAAAAAAGAAAACTACAGGCCAATATCACTGATGAACATAGATGCAAAAATCCTTAACAAAATTCTAGCAATCAGAATCCAACAACACATTAAAAAGATCATACACCATGACCAAGTGGGCTTTATCCCAGGGATGCAAGGATTCTTCAATATCCGCAAATCAATCAATGTAATACACCACATTAACAAATTGAAAAATAAAAACCATATGATTATCTCAATAGATGCAGAGAAAGCCTTTGACAAAATTCAACATCCATTTATGATAAAAACTCTCCAGAAAGCAGGAATAGAAGGAACATACCTCAACATAATCAAAGCTATATATGACAAACCCACAGCAAACATTATCCTCAATGGTGAAAAATTGAAAGCATTTCCTCTAAAGTCAGGAACAAGACAAGGGTGCCCACTTTCACCATTACTATTCAACATAGTTTTGGAAGTTTTGGCCACAGCAATCAGAGCAGAAAAAGAAATAAAAGGAATCCAAATTGGAAAAGAAGAAGTAAAGCTCTCACTGTTTGCAGATGACATGATCCTCTACATAGAAAACCCTAAAGACTCCACCAGAAAATTACTAGAACTAATCAATGACTATAGTAAAGTTGCAGGATATAAAATCAACACACAGAAATCCCTTGCATTCCTATACACTAATAATGAGAAAACAGAAAGAGAAATTAAGGAAACAATTCCATTCACCATTGCAACGGAAAGAATAAAATACTTAGGAATATATCTACCTAAAGAATCTAAAGACCTATATATAGAAAACTATAAAACACTGGTGAAAGAAATCAAAGAGGACACTAACAGATGGAGAAATATACCATGTTCATGGATTGGAAGAATCAATATAGTGAAAATGAGTATACTACCCAAAGCAATCTATAGATTCAATGCAATCCCTATCAAGCTACCAACAGCATTCTTCACAGAGCTAGAACAAATAATTTCACAATTTGTATGGAAAAACAAAAAACCTCGAATAGCCAAAGCGATCTTGAGAAAGAAGAATGGAACTGGAGGAATCAACCTACCTGACTTCAGGCTCTACTACAAAGCCACAGTTATCAAGACAGTATGGTACTGGCACAAAGACAGAAATATAGATCAATGGAACAAAATAGAAAGCCCAGAGATAAATCCACGCACATATGGACACCTTATCTTCGACAAAGGAGGCAAGAATATACAATGGATTAAAGACAATCTCTTTAACAAGTGGTGCTGGGAACTCTGGTCAACCACTTGTAAAAGAATGAAACTAGAACACTTTCTAACACCATACACAAAAATAAACTCAAAATGGATTAAAGATCTAAACGTAAGACCAGAAACTATAAAACTCCTAGAGGAGAACATAGGCAAAACACTCTCTGACATACATCACAGCAGGATCCTCTATGACCCACCGCCCAGAATATTGGAAATAAAAGCAAAAATAAACAAATGGGACCTAATTAACCTTAAAAGCTTCTGCACATCAAAGGAAACTATTAGCAAGGTGAAAAGACAGCCTTCAGAATGGGAGAAGATAATAGCAAATGAAGCAACTGACAAACAACTAATCTCGAGAATATACAAGCAACTCCTACAGCTCAACTCCAGAAAAATAAATGACCCAATCAAAAAATGGGCCAAAGAACTAAATAGACATTTCTCCAAAGAAGACATACAGATGGCTAACAAACACATGAAAAGATGCTCAACATCACTCATTATCAGAGAAATGCAAATCAAAACCACTATGAGGTACCATTTCACACCAGTCAGAATGGCTGCGATCCAAAAGTCTACAAGTAATAAATGCTGGAGAGGGTGTGGAGAAAAGGGAACCCTCTTACACTGTTGGTGGGAATGCAAACTAATACAGCCACTATGGAGAACAGTGTGGAGATTCCTTAAAAAACTGGAAATAGACCTGCCTTATGATCCAGCAATCCCACTGCTGGGCATACACACTGAGAAAACCAGAAGGGAAAGAGACACGAGTACCCCAATGGTCATCGCAGCACTGTTTATAATAGCCAGGACATGGAAGCAACCTAGATGTCCATCAGCAGATGAATGGATAGGAAAGCTGTGGTACATATACACAATGGAGTATTATTCAGCCATTAAAAAGAATACATTTGAATCAGTTCTAATGAGGTGGATGAAACTGGAGCCTATTATACAGAGTGAAGTAAGCCAGAAAGAAAAACACCAATACAGTATACTAACGCATATATATGGAATTTAGAAAGATGGTAACAATAACCCTGTGTACGAGACAGCAAAAGAGACACTGATGTATAGAACAGTCTTATGGACTCTGTGGGAGAGGGAGAGGGTGGGAAGATTTGGGAGAATGGCATTGAAACATGTAAAATATCATGTATGAAATGAGATGCCAGTCCAGGTTCGATGCACGATACTGGATGCTTGGGGCTGGTGCACTGGGACGACCCAGAGGGATGGAATGGGGAGGGAGGAGGGAGGAGGGTTCAGGATGGGGAACACATGTATACCTGTGGCGGATTCATTTTGATATTTGGCAAATCTAATACAGTTATGTAAAGTTTAAAAATAAAATAAAATTAAAAAAAAATAAATAAATAAAATAAAATTCATTTAATACTTAAAAAAAAAAAATTTAATGAAGCAATTATAGCTACGGAGAAAGATCACAATAGGAGGTGACATCTAGATAACAGGAGGAAATGAAATAGGAATAAACAGACATCAGGAAAAAATAAAAGGAAAAATCATTATAGATGTAAAGACAAAAGTGCACAGTGAACAAGAGAGAAAGCATGTTGGGAGGTCCCTTAACACTCATACAAGATGGTAATTAGAAATTTAACAAATGAAACAGAAAAAAATTTTAAATAAAATGATTAAAGAGAAAACAATAGAGTAGGCAAGAAACAGAGTTCTAACATAAACATATTTGAAGTTCCTGAAAGACAAAAACCAACTGCATGCAACAAAACACACATTTTTAAGTACAATAAAGTTTTCCTGGAACAAAAGAAGGCCTTCATCTATCAACTGAAAGTGCATACCAAGTATCAGAGGAAATTGACTCATATCAGTCAATACAAAAAATATGTGCTAGTAAAGATATTATCATAATAAAGGACTTCAACTGTAAAGAAAACTTCTTTGGGCAGTCAGGCAAAATGTTCAAGTTGCAAATATAAAAAAAAAAAAAAAAGAAAAGAAAATTAGGCTGGTAATAGGCTTCTACCCAGCAAATTCAATACCACAAATCAAAGGAAGAAAACCTACGAGATACTTGAGACAAGAAAGTGCAAATAAAGGAATTTATATCCAGCCAAAGATTTTATATCTCTCAAAGTATAAGACACAGATTTGATTTCCCACTTCTAGTTCATGAAGCATAAAGGCTGCTGACAGTTTTGAACGTGTAATAAATCAGGGGCTACTGTTTACTCAGACTCTTCTTGAGAAAACCAACCACCAGAGGGAAAGCCCCTGCTGACCAAACTGGCGGGCGAGACTCTGGCAAAAGGCCTGGCAGCTAAACGGAATACACGTAAGCACAAAACTAAGACAAAAGCAAGGGTGGAAAAGGAGGCCGTAAATAACCTGACAGTGTAGGAATGATATGACTTTTAAACGAGGAAAGGTAAAATAAGCTTACTGCTTGCCTTTTCTCCCCCAAATGGCAGTCAGGGTAAATCAGTCAAAGGTAAGAAATCAAGTATGAAAGACTATGTGTATTTCAAAACACAAAGATAAATGCTCAACTCAGACCATCTATTGACAAAAACTGGGTAATATAGGAGAGAGTATGGCTAAAGAAAAATTATGTAAGCCAGTTAAATCATTGCTTGTAGCAGTGAACTTACTGACTTTGTTAAAAGAAAGAGGGAATTAAAGCCATGATGTTAAGGTGTATTTATAAATAAATATGCATTTATATTTAGAACAAAGAAAAAATCATCTTAAACATCAGAAAAATTATGTTTCAAAGGCAAATAAAACAGACTATACAGTGTAAGACCTATATATTATATAAAAATAATAAGCACATAGAATTCACATTGAATATATACATGCCATATCAATAAAAGCAATAAGCACAACTCATCTTTTAAGAAAATAGCTTTCCAAATTAGGTCACAATTGAAAACTCCATTCTGTCGTATATACAAGTGGCACACCCAAAATAAAGTCATTCAGAAATGAGAAAGAAAGGATGGGGAAAACAGTGTCTCAAGCAAATGTAAATAGAAATCATCAGGAGTCATGATATTAATTAAAATAAAATTCAGGTTAAAAAAGAAAAGCACAAAGATGGGTGTTCTATAAAGATAATGGGTATAACCCACAATGACATTCACACAGTTCTGGATATATATACAAAAAATAATATACAAGCAACTTGCTGAAAGAAATTACAGGAGCTACAATAAGAAACAATACCTGGTAAATGAGAAATCTAATTTAGTGTTCTCAATCTGCAACAGATCAAAATGTCCATTTCCTCTAAGTTAATTAGTGAAGTTAACAACAATCCTATATACATGGACCACAATTTTTTCTTCTGGAGTTACATAAGCTGATCGATTATGAAATTCTCATAGAAAAATAAACAAATAAGGATAGCCAAGGAAATTCTGAAAAAACAGTGACATGAGACTTGCCCCTTAATGTACTAAAACATGGGGTGAGGTCCAATAATTAAAACAGTGCAGTTCTGGTATGTGACCAGACAAATCAGTGCCTAGATTAGAAAGTCCATAAAGAGAAACAAAAACCTAGAAGAATTAGTAAGGATTAAGATGAGACCTCAGATCAGTAGCATTAACGTAGATAATTTAATAGAGGGTGCTGGGACAATCAAGTTCCCCTGGGAGAAGAATTAGTGGGGCTGAGGAGGAAGGATACACTGTAATAGATCAAAGATTTAAATGTAATCAATAAAATCATATAGACATGGCAAAAAGCTGGTGCAATTTTATTCATAACACTGGAGTGGAGGAGGCCTTTTAACCATGATTCAAAAACTAGGAGCTATAAAAAATGGATAGTGAAAGTGTGAGTTGTGCGGTCGTGTCCAACTCTGCAACCCCGTGCAGTAGCCCACCAGGCTCCTCTCTCCATGTAATTCTGTAGGCAGTTACACTGGAGGGGGTTGCCGTTCCCTTCTCCAAGGGATCGAACCCGTGTATCCTGCATGGCAGGAAGATTCTTTACTGTCTGAGCCACCAGGGAAGCCCATTAAAAAAAAAAAAAAAATGATTTAAGTGTGATGCTAAAAATAAAATAAATAAATCTACATTTTTTTAAAAATCAGCCAAAAAAAAAAACACCTGGGATAAAATATCATTAACTAATGCCACCCAAGACTAATGTCACTAATGTATAAAGGACTTTTCAAATCAAAAAGAAAATGACAGCCTGATAGGAAAACGGGCAAATCACATGAACAGAAAGCTCATAGGAGGAGAAATATAATGCTTAAACCTACAAACAGATGCTGAATTTCATTCAGAAATAGAGAAATGCAAAAACAATAAATTATCTTGAGATTATGTGATTCACCTATCATTTTGGCAAATATACCAAAGCTCAAGAACACTCTGTGCGGCCACTCACTACTTTGTTATTGGCAATTCAAAGTGGTTCAGTCACTACAGGGAAGAATGTGGCAGTACCTCCCACAATGACAGACTCCACAATCATATCCTGACAATGTATCCTTCAGAGATGGCTTCATATGTGCAAAATGATGTGTAAACAAGGTTTTCCATCAAAGCATTCCAGGAGATGGGCAAAATCCTAAGTGTTTAGGTTGAGGGCGGCCTAAATAAATCACAGCAAATTCACAAAAATGGAATACTCTGCATCTGTTAAAGAAAATGAGAAATTTCCCTCCACCCTGATATGGAAAGATCTGTAAGATATAAGAAATGGAGAGAAGCCAAGTTCAGAACAGTACATATAGAATGCATCTGGCTCTTTACCCTCTATTCCTAACCAGATTTAAAACTCACAGTGCAGCAGGGTGGGAAGGAGGTTCAAGAGGGAGGGAATATCTGTACACATATAGCTGATTCACTCTGCTGTACAGCCAAAACTAACACAACACTGTAAGGCAATTATACACCAATGAAAAAATAAAGCAAGATAAACAAAAAAAAAGATATATGTGAAGCTAATTTAATAGTATTTAACAACTGTAATCAAGATTGCCGGGAGAAATATCAATAACCGTAGATATGCAGATGACACCACCCTTATGGCAGAAAGTGAAGAGAAACTAAAAGCCTCTTGATGAAAGTGAAAGAGGAGAGTGAAAAAAGTTGTGGAAAAGTTGGCTTAAAGCTCAACATTCAGAAAACTTAAGATCATAGCATCTGGTCCCATCACTTCATGGGAAATAGATGGGGAAACAGTGTCAGACTTTATTTTGGGGGACTCCAAAATCACTGCAGATGGTGATTGCAGCCATGAAATTAAAAGACGCTTACTCCTTGGAAGGAAAGTTATAACCAACCTAGATAGCATATTCAAAACCAGAGCCATCACTTTGCCAACAAAGGTCCGTCTAGTCAAGGCTATGGTTTTTCCTGTGGTCATGTATGGATGTGAGAGTTGGACTGTGAAGAAAGCTGAGCACCGAAGAATTGATGCTTTTGAACTGTGGTGTTGGAGACGTCTCTTGAGAGTCCCTTGGACTGCAAGGAGGACCAACCAGTCCATCCTAAAGGAGATCAGTCCTGGGTGTTCATTGGAAGGAATGATGCTGAAGCTGAAGCTCCAATACTTTGGCCACCTGTTGCGAAGAGTTGACTCATTGGAAAAGACTCTGATGCTGGGAGGGATTGGGGGCAGGAGGAGAAGGGGACGACAGAGGATGAGATGGCTGGATGGTATCACCAACTCTTTGGACGTGAGTCTGAGTGAACTCCAGGAGTTGGTGATGGACAGGGAGGACTGGCGTGCTGTGATTCATGGGGTCACAAAGAGTCGGACACGACTGAGCAAGTGAACTGAACTGAACTGAACTTAGTCGTTCAGTCGTGTCTGACTGCAATCCATGGACTTGCAGCCCACCAGGCTCCTCTGTCCATGGGATTCTCCAGGGAAGAATACTGGAGTAGTTTGCCATGCCCTCTTCCAGGGCATCTTCCCGATTCAGGGCTCAAACCCACATGTCCTGCACTGCAAGCAGATTCTTTACCATCTGAACTACCAGGGAAGCCCAGCATTTAACTTAATGTATCCAAAAATCATTTTAATATGCAATCAATATTAAAAATTATTAATAGGATTTCTTCTTTTAACTCACACTCCATGCTTCTCTACCTTGTTCTCTATCTTGTTCTGGGCCTTGAGAGCCTGACCCTTGAGAATTGCTTCGATAGAGCCTCTTTGCTGTCTCACTTTGGGTGGGTTTCATGAGGAGGAGTCACAGACAGGTGGGTGAGAGGAGAGAGACCAGTGTATTTCCTTGTCACTTCTCTCTGCCTCCCTCCCAAACTTCTGACAAGGCTGCATCTCATCACGACTGTTGACTCCTGCCTGGAAGACAAGCCTCTATGGGCCCAGCTCTCCCTTGGCTCTAGTAACCCTGATCTAATTCTGTTGTTCCATCAGGTCTAAGAACAACAAAGGTTTCCCACTAGTCTCCAAGGGTATCAACCTCCATTTTTCTCCCTTCACACTATCAACCTCTGTAAAAACTTGCCTTGTTAAATCTCTTCAGCTGAACTATCTTAATGGAATTCTGTTTCCTGCTGGGATTCTGATTTACATGGTATATGATCTTTTAGTGGTTGCTTGAATTTACATAAAAAATATTGGCAGACTATACAAGAAAGCAATCTGAGTGCTGACCTTCAAAAGGTGGGAGAAAACAGAAGTAGGCACAGAATTAGTCACTAAAAATGTTTTTTTGTTCTCTTGTTTAACCATGAGAACATATTAAATATTCTCAAGAACAATTTAAAAAGAAACAAAATGAGATGTATAGGATTATGTAGGATGATAAGATAAATCAAGTTTGGATGATTTTTTTTAAAAGGAAGCTTCTTCTATATATTAATACAAAAAATCTCCCAAGATATAGTAAGTGAAAGGGTAAAAATGTATATTAAATGCTTCTATTTGTGAAGAAGGAAGGGAGGGAAGAAAGGAGGGAGGAATATAAAATAAGGGAAGGAACGACTGAATATAAAAGTATGTGTGCACAGAATATCTTAGATGGTACACAAAAAACTTGTAACATGAATCAGGAGTCTGGGGAATAGGCATGGGGGAAGAATTACTTTCTACCTTATATTCTTTTGTACGTTTTTATATTCTTTTACTGAAAGTGCATAAGTAGCATGTGTTTATTTTAGAAAAGAAAGAAAACATGAATAAATTAAATTACCAATAATCCCAACAATTTTTATTTTCCCTTTTTGCCCACCTAAATTTTTTCCTTCCTTTGTAATGATCATGAATGCATTATGAATATTTTATAATGCAATCTTTGACAAGGCAATTTTACTTTCAGTAATTTATCGTAAGAAAAGAATTAAGGATGTGAGCAAAGATTTGTGTACAAGATGTTCATGGCAGTATTTTTTATAACAGTAAAAAACTGATAAAAACCTACATGTCAAAGTAGGGTATGAGCTTTGATGAAGTATGATTCATCCCAAAGTATAGCCTGGTGCCGCTATTAAAAATGATTTTTCAGAAAATGACTGATGGCCCTGGGAATTCGTCCATGCTCTACTCTTTAACACAAAAGCAAGTTTACAAAATACAGTTTGACTCAAGGATATGTACGGATAAATTTTTAAAAATTGAGTCTCTATTATTCATCTGTACCTCCAATCCTGGGAATCTTGGCTGGTCTTATGACTTGCTTTGACCAGTAGAATGTGCAGGCAATGATGTAATGTGAGTTCCAGAGCATAAGTGTTAGAGGCTTTGCAACTTCTACTTTCAACCTTTTGGAATACTTCACACCATACTTTGCTGTGAAGTCTTGTCCAACCTACTGGGGAATGACAGGCCAAGTGGAGAACTAGGCCACCCCAGCTGATAGCCAACATCGTTTGCCAGACACATCAGTGAGGCTGTCTTGGGAGGAACTGCAGCATTCCTTTGCCAAAGAATGGAATATTTAAAACAAGTATTTTTTAAATAGTAGAAGAGGAGTTTGCTGTCAGTGAGAATGAGAAGGAAGACCCTGAAATTTAGTAGGAATCCAGGAGAGGGATGGGGCACAGCAGTCAAGAACGTGTCACACACTGCTGGGTGGCCAAGATCAGGATAAGGATCTGAAGAAAGGGTCTTTGGCTTCATCTATCAGATGGCCAGCCTAATAACCTGAACTAAAGAGCAGTAATAAAGAATCCTCCTGCCAATGCAGGAGATACAAGAGATGTGGATTCCATCCCTGGGTTGGGAAGATCTCCTGGAGCAGGAAATGGCAACCCAAATTCCATGGACAGAGAAGCCTGGAGGGCTACAGTCCATGGGATCCCAAAGAGTCATCTGTGACTGAGCACACAACATAGCCTATGCCTGACTTTATACAACAGGAGCGGAAACCTCTGATTAGTAGAATCATGGATATTTTTTATTTTCACATTTTACTTTCTTATATTTTTAATTTTTTTCTACCTTAGAACAATCACTAATAATATTGTCACTCATATATAATCACTATTAAAGAGAAAGTCAGAAACATATTACATATACATCATCATGAAGATTCTATAAAAGTTTTACATCATTGAAACTTAATTAATGCTTAATCTCAATGTTTAGAAATAGACTGGCTCTATCAAAGAAAATGCAAACCTTACTTCCAGAAAAGTTCAGCCAATTTATGCTCTTGCATATCTATTTTTCCTGTTCTTCTTCAACACTGAAGCCTTTTAAAAAAAGTCTTGGTTAACTCAATAGGCTAAAAATACACTGTTTTAATATTTCTATGTTTTGATCCTAATGAAATCAAAGTTTTTCCATATTGGCCATTTGTATTTCTTATTTGGAAAAATTCCAATCTGTAACTTTTGCCCATTTCACTATTAAAATAGTATTGATATAAAGTAATAGTTTATATATTTGCCCTATTTCATAGGAATAATGCAATTATTGAAACAGAAATCTCTTCAATCTATTTTAGGAAGTAGGAAACTTGTAGCTAGAGAAAAGGATAATCTCATAAAACCCACAACCAGGAAGTATTGGGTTAGCCAAAGAGTGAGTTTGGGTTTTTCCAAAAGAAATTGTGGGAAAACCCAAATGAGCTTTTTGGCCAACGCAATAAAACAAGATCTCTCAAGAACTGGAAAGCTCTCAGGCAGTTAGATTTTTCTCTCTCTCTTTCTCTGGGACCACTAGCCTCTTCTACTTCTCTCTTCGCATCTCTTCTTGTCTTCTTTTCATAGATAAGTCCTCTTGATAAGACTTGAAGTTGTATAGCGCCAATTCTGAACCCTAGTCTCCAGGGAACTGAAGCATGAATATTCCCTTGAGTGTATCGTAACCAGCTGTATATCTGTGTCTCCACATTCAAATGTGTGAGTCTGAGAACCTAATTCCTGGATTGTCATGCTCTGAGCAGGACACACACTTATTGCCAAATTAGACATGGCTAGGGAGAAGGCAATGGCAACCCACTCCAGTGTTCTTGCCTGGAGAATCCCAGGGATGGCAGAGCCTGGTGGGCTGCCATCTCTGGGGTCGCACAGAGTCGAACACGACCAAAGCGACTTAGCAGCAGCAGCAGCAGGGAGCTTGGAGTTGGAGAGAGAGGAAGGGCAGAAGACGTTCGTGCTGCCTCTGCCTGCTTATTTCATTTTCAGAGAAGGGAACAGGAGCAGCCACACAAGCCAGCTGGTAAACATCCCATATACCCTATGGTTCTCACACGTGCTGCAAACATTTTTCCTAGTCCATTTTAATTCACAGTCCAACATATTTGACAGTGGAAAAGTTTTGATGTAGTCATGCCTACCAATCTTTTCTTCAGCAATCAAAATTCGTTATTTTCACACATTTAGCTAGTTATACCATAACATTTGTTGGAAAATGTGTCTGCTCCTCACTGATTTGAAGTGACATTTCTTCATATGCAAATATTTGTGTATATTTGCATCTTTTTTCCATTTCATTTATTGATGTGACTCTTCTGTTTGAGCGATGCCAGTATTCCCACCTTATTATTCTTTGTCAATATTTTCTTAACTATTCTCAAACATTTTTCCAACCAGATGAATTTCACACCACTACTTCAAGAGAACTGTTTCATCTGGAAGTAACAACTGTTTTGACCCTGAAGAAAAATCTGACCATAGCCTACATAAGCTGTGGTCTACTACTAAAAAAGTATGTGCCTTTAAACTCTAGGATCACAGCTGTCAAGGAAGATATTCATGCTTTAACAGGATTATAGCGAGTGAAATTGAGCAGACTCTGCCCCTCAACTTCAACTCTCAGTGTGGATGAAATAGATAGCAATATTCCACTTTTTATTCTCTCCCTTTTTGCTAGAAAAGATCCTGATGCTGGGAAAGATTGAGGGCAAGAGGAGAAGGGGATGACAGAGGATGAGATGGTTGGATGGCATCATCGACTCGATGGACATGGGTTTGGGTGGACTCTGGGAGTTGGTGATGGACAGGGAGGCCTGGCGTGCTGCAGTTCATGGGGTCGCAAAGAGTTGGACACAACTGAGCAACTGAACTGAACTTTTTGCTGAGCAGGTAGAGCTGAATCTACATCACTTAAATACTTGCTTAATGAGACTCCCCTGCATGGGTTATCTTTCTACCTCATCTTATTGCACTTGCTAAAATTTTCAGAATAACATTAAAGAATAACACCTCTAGTGGACAGCCGTATAAGATCTGCAGAGACAATTTTGATGTGAATGAAATTATTTCTACATTTGCAGAGAAAACTGGGGAGAGAGAGAGAAATGGTGAACTTAGAAAGCTAGATTGGATTCAGGTCTTAATGTGTCACTAACAGTATGACCTTTGGAAAGTCATTTAAACACTGTGGGTATAAGTCTCCATTGTTCTCTCCACCTGGGATGTCCTTCCCACCCACCTAACTGCTCCTAACTCACCCAGACTCATCACTGAAGACTCAGCTGGGGAGTCTCTCCTCCAGGAAGTCAACCTGATCCCATCTGCATTAGGGGCTCCTCTTCTGTGCTCTACTAGCCTTCAGAGGTCAGTGACCTCAGCTCCTTCTTCTCTGTACCCTAGAACCCAGCATGTTATACTACTCCTTAAATACCACTTTTTTTTAACTCATTCCTTTAATAAGGGAATTGCCCTTCATAACTTTTAAAGGCCCTCATGGCTCCCAAATTCCAAATCATAGTATCGTAATTTAGGTTTCAGAACCAAAACTAGCCAGTCAAAAACTTAGCAGTTTATTTCAGCTATAAATACTCAGATAATTTCCTCAGGTTGTCACCTAATCTTCTGTTTATGGATATTCCTTAATTAAATGACATGAGTGAGAGAGAGAAGGTCAGCCTGATCAAAAGACAAGGGTTCTGGTCCAAATGTCACTATTTCCCAACTATATGATCCTCAATTTCTACATCTTTCAAATGAGTACGATGATTCTGGCCCTTCCTGTCCTATGGGCTTGTTGTGACGGACAATTGAGAGAACACAGTAAAGGAACTTTCATAAGACTAAATAAAGTGCTCTTCAAACACAATACAGCCAACTTCAATTAAAATGTTACACTAACCATTATCATTACAGTTATGTCTATTTCTCATAAATGTTACTACACAGAAATAAAATATAACATCACTCATACTGCTTTTATTATAGCTACTTATCATACATATTTAGTATATATATGGAGTGAGTGGAAAGTCACCCCCTCATGTTAAATCTCAATTTCAACCAAGTTCTGAGAGTCACTTTAAAATGACCTTGACCAAGAAATAGCCTCTGTAATTAGTTTGAAAGAGGAATCAGTCAGAATGCCATTTCTCATATTTATTCCACAAACAGCATTCTACCCTCAAAATATATTACTTTTCACTTGATGAGTTATTTCTTTTTTAAACATGAAAAATAGAGTTAAGTCTTAAACATTTGAACAGGCTTCCAGATGGCTCAGTGGTAAAGAATCCGCCTGCCAATGTAGGAGAGGCAGGTTCAATCCCTGGGTAGGGAAGATCCCCTGGAGTTGGAAAGGGCAACCCACTCCAGTATTCTTGCCTGGAAAATTCCATGGGCAAGAAGCCTGATGGGCTACAGTCAAAAAGAGTTGGGACACTACTCAGCGACTGAGCATACACACTTGAACTGGAAAGAAAGAGCTAGAAAGAAAAAATTCTCAAATCCTTTTAGTTTTTGCTGGAGACAACCAGCTTGGCTGGATGAAACAAACAGGTCACCAGTTTATACAGCAGAATGGACATGACAGGATAGAAAAGAAAAAAACGCTTTTTCTGTCTCACCATTCCCCTTCAGAGGAGCTATGCCAGATCCCCTTTCGCACTTCAAACTTGCTGCATTTGCAGGAGGGGAGGGAGCAACTGCTGGACCTCTTTTTCCTTGTGTTTTTATCTTGCCTTTTCTTCCTAACTCATCTTCTGACCCTTCCAGATCATAAAACCATGGCAGAAACTTAGTTCTTGAAAAATATTGTGTTCAGCTAACACTGTGCTCTTTTAGCCTGGCAGATGTTGAAATCTGATTTTTTCTAATAACCAGAATTATGAAGATAAAACACAGGACACCCAGTCAAAATCCAAATTCAGAAAACCATTTATTGCTTATCTGAAATTCAAATTTAACTGGGCATTTTGTATCTAGATATTTTTAACTTGTTGTGGTTCCTCCAAGACACTCTTCAAGCTTTGATTGCTGGAAGATTTTTACCCATAAGTCCATAAGTGATTGCATCTGTATTCCCTATAGTTTCTTACTCTTCCCAAAGACCTTCCAAATCTGTCCTGTTGTGGTCACCCAAACAACAGGCCCTCTTGGGTAAGACCCATGCCATCTCTCTACACTGTAAAGCCTATGAAGGAGGTCTACTTCCAGGACAGAGAGTGCTCCCTGTCCTATTGCTATAGCAACAAACCCCTTTCAGCCCAAGGTAAAGGGACTTCCCTGATGGCTCAGTTGGTAAAGAATCCGCCTGCAGTGCAGAAGACCTCTGTTCGATCCCTGGGTCAGGAAGATCCACTAGAGAAGGGATAAGCTACCCTCTCCAGTATTCTCAGGCTTCCCTTGTGGCTCAGCTGGTAAAGAATCCACCTGCAATGTGGAATACCTGGGTTCAATCCCTGGGCCGGGAAGATCCCCTGGAGAAGGGAAAGGCTCCACTCCAGCATTCCGGCCTGGAGAATTTCATGGACTATATAGTCCATGGGGTCGCAAAGAGTCAGACACGACTGAGCACCTTTCACTAAAGGGACACACAAAGTTCTCCAAGTGCTCTCCTGGAAGACCATTTTCCTGGCATGCTCCCTCTCATATTCTGAGACAATCACTTGAATATTCACACAAATAAGACACTAACACACACACTCATACACACATGATACATCTTCAGCACTGGCTCAGAAAAACAGAAATGATAACTAAACGAATCCATTAAAAACTCATACATACCCACTTGTGAATAACAAAAACTTTAACAATCCTTGTTTGCAAAACTACATTTTTCTTCAAGTGCTTATGCAGAAACAGAGAATGGAAGAATTGATAAGCTAGGTTTTTATCCCAATTTATTTAATGAGCTAAAAAAAAGTCTCCACATGTAAATTAGCAGCAAGATATCTGATTAAACTAGACCAGTGACAGCATTTAGCTGGCACATGGGTCCACCCAGCCTGCTTAGATGCATTTTCTTGGCAGGAGCTTGTGGAGAGTTTGGGATGTTGACAGGCTAGAATTTGTGTACTTCAAAACGTCTGCACATCTATTCTACGCAGTCACACTCTTGTAACTGCAGAAAAGTGAGACTGTGCGATACAGCTATCTTTAATTCCAGCTTACATGCTTCATGAAAGGCAACTCCATACAAAGGACTGGAAAGTACAGACACAAAACTGCAACCTAATCAGAAAGAAAAAAATTCAAAACATTATCTCTGCTCCAAGCCTATATAAAGTGCAATGCTGAAGGCCAGTGTTTCCTTTATTTTTCCCCATTTTAATAACAATGTCCAGCGGCGCTTTGAAATAATAGAAGTGCTTATGGAAATCTTTGCGCTTGTTGCCCAGAAACTAGAACTTCATTTGAATGGGCTATAAAATATCACACAGATTGGCCTATCTAATCCCAAGGCATTGCGCCCTCTTTCTCTTCGGTCTATTTTCCCTCCCGGTACCCACAGGAGGGTACCCTTTTGATAGCAGCATCCCACTCTCCATCCCTCTTCTAAGTACCCAGACCTTGGGAGCCCAGGAATTATTAGGCTCCCTGAGCCTCCCCAAACTATCGAAACATACACCTTCAATGCCTCATTGCACAAAAGCATTATCCCAAGAATGTCCAACCCTTCTAATAAAGCTAAATTCAACCAAGGTGAATGATCTATCACATCTTGTTTCACCCTCACTAAATACTTCTTGTCCAAAGTAGTTTACTTTTTGTAACCCTTCAAGCCTTTCATATCTTTAGAATTCAGGGACAGGGGGATTCACCGTTACCTCTTAAGTCACGCAAAACTGACCATTGCTGCTATTCACACTCATGGCCAAGTGTTTCTAGAGCCACATTTCAGGGACCACCCATGGAATAGTGTCTGCTCATATTCATCCATTCGTTAATCTAAGAAAACCAGGTTTCATCTTGTTGGAAGATCAAACTGTGGCACATGGAAATTTTCCAGAGATCCTTTGAACACCAGCTGAGCCACAAGGGAAGCCCCCTTTGAGCATACACCAATTCAGATCAGGCAGCGTCAGTCTAAAAGTTGTTGGAGACGCTCAACCAATGGAAGCTGGGGAGGGAAGGTTTACAGAGAAGACACAAAAGCAAAGCAAGAAAATTATTGGATTGGGGGCTCCACAGTAAAGCATCTGCCTGCCAATGCAGGTTCAGTCCCTGGGTTGAGAATATTCCCTGAGAAGGAAACGGCAACCCACTCCAGTACTTTTGCCTGGAAAATTTCACGAACAAAGAGGCCTGGTAGGCTACAGTCCATGGGGTCACCAGAAGAGTCGGTCAGGGCTTTGTGGCTAAACAACAATGTGGTTTAGGCAGTTGCCTTCTTTTGGAAAGGCTGGTTGGCTGTTTATGACAGTTTGCTCTTAAGTTTCATTTTCCCAGATATGAACACACTGACTCTGGCTTAGGTTCTGGTTTGTTCACACAGGCAATCAAGGCATTGGAGCTACCTCCATCTAACAGCCTCCTTGCTTAATGACATTAACAGTTTTATCAAATATGTTCTCTTTTAATAAACTATTAGTTGCAGTTAAATGAATCAAGCATTTCTTTTCTTTTTTTTTAATTTTATTTTATTTTTAAACTTTACATAATTGTATTAGTTTTGCCAAATATCAAAATGAATCCACCACAGGTATACATGTGTTCCCCATCCTGAACCCTCCTCCCTCCTCCCTCCCCATTCCATCCCTCTGGGTCATCAAGCATTTCTTTTAAAGCAAACATTAACCCAGACTTCAGAAACAAGCTAGATTGCAGGTATCAGTATGATATTGGCTTGGAGGCGGGAGGTGATGCTCAGGGTTGCTACAATCCCATAATCAATAATGTCCGCTGTTTGTCCCTGAAGGGGACATCCTGGCCTGTCTGATCTTGGTTCAGTGCAGATTCTGCCCTCAGAAAGGATTTTGTTCTCCCTTCATCAGAAATAGCTCTGCTTGCTGAACAGATGGGAGAGACAGTAACTGTAATATCAAGGCATATGGTTTCGAGAACAGATAGGAGTAGTCATTCCAAATATTAGTACAGTTTCTTTCAGGTTTTCATGGAAGTGACACACATGAATGTCAATAGGCAAAAATAACAGATAACATTTTCAACCATCTCAAAATCTACTTGGCAAAAATCAAAAGTATCAACTGCTTGGCTTGCATTCCTAAAGTACATTGTGCCATCTGTACTAAGAATTTGAGAGGGTAAAATAATTAGGTTGGGCCTAATAGAAACCAGGTTTTTCATTCATTCACTCAACAAATATATATTGAGCACTGAATTTATGCCAAACACTGCTGGATTTGTGGGATAAAATGATGAACAAGTCAGTCTTTGTTCTACAGGAGCTACTGGTCTAATGGAGGGGGATGATAAAGGAAGTGAGGGTTACAACGTGGTATGGTAAGTGCCAAGATCAAGGACAGCAAGAGATGCCCTGGCAAGCTGGAAACACTCGTCCCAGTCTGAGGCAGGCTGTCCAGAAAGATGGCAGAGAAGTGGTACCAAAGCTGAAATCTGAATGAATGTGGCCGGACAAAACACAAGGGTTGGGGGAGGTGGTCTAGAGGAGAACACTCCATCCGCGTCAAAGATGTAGAAGAGACAGGCAACAAAGACAGTCATGTCGAGTTTCAAACAAACCACTGGAATTGAACTTTGGGTAAAAAAGAATGGAATAAACTCTATAATTGGAACTTGTTCGCCAAACATCTATTACTTAGAATGCAGCATTATTTCAGGTCCTGGTCTAAAGTGAAAATAAAGAGTTGGAACAGATCACCTTTGAATTACATACTATAATCTAAAAAGTCTACACAAAAAACACAAGTTGAGATACTTAAAATAGTTATGTATTTACATATAATACATATTATATATATACTTATATATATTTTACATACCTTACATAGATGCATATATAGACAGATGGAAATGTGAACTATAAAATATATAGAGAAATACATGTGTGTGCGTGTATATATATATGTGTGGCTTCCCTGTGGCTCAGAGGTTAAAGCGTCTGCCTGCAGTGCAGGAGACCTGGGTTCGATCCCTGGGTCGGGAAGATCCCCTGGAGATGGAAATGGCAACCCACTCCAGTATTCTTGCCTGGAGAATCCCATGGACAGAGGAGCCTTGTGGGCTACAGTCCATGGGGTCGCAAAGAGTTGGATGCGACTGTTATATATGACATCTAAATGATATAACCAAAATGTTTCATACCTTGAAGTTTGGGGATTTTTTAATTCTGCATTACATTGAAAATTGTTGCTTTCCAAAGAAAATGCCCAAGACAACGGTGCATGTACCACCAGTCAAGCTGTTAATTAGGCTGAGAGATTTCAGGATCACTTTTTCAAAGACACTGAATGAAAGGTGAAGACAGTATAAAGGTTGAAAACATGCAGTCCTACTAAGACTATGCAAGCATCCTTGGAGAATGTACCTATGCATTATCAATTTCATAGATAAGTTTCATATTCTAGCTGATAGTCTCCTAACATGAGCCCCTAACAGAGCTACAGCAGGTTTATCTAACTCGAAATTCTCCAGCTTTCATCCAGAGGCAATTGAGAGATTCAGGCGGTTCAGGTAAATTAACGACAATCAAAATCGTACTCTAACCATCGGTAGCAGAACACAATATGTATTTTTCATTATTAATGAACATTTGAGGCAAAGCCAATAACTGAGAAGATGGCTGAAATGGGTTTCACCTAATATGCTTATCCTGATTATTTCCATAAGGCACCCCTGAGTTACTGAAGATGGTAGCAGTGCAGAAAAGAAATTTAATGAAACCAAAATGCAGCACCTAGAAGCAAGATGAAATGTTCCATGCTATCCGTAAGCAGCATGCCCGGTGCTTTTGCTCTGGGTCACTTCGCAGCATTTCCTGCGAACTCTCCACCAGGCTGCTCTTGTCAGGCAAGTACTGAAGATGAAATGAAGGACGAATAACACACACACAGATTGCTGAGAAAGAGGAAAGCAGTAAAGTCTATTTATAAATCCCAGTTTGAGGAAAACCTACCAAAAATTCAGAGGTAAATAAATTAGAGACTCATTTTACTATGTTCATACAAATGATGAGCACAAACGGGAGACCAGAGTTGGGGACTAACAATCTCTCCATGTGGTAGATTTTTTACTGTTTATAATTATTCACTTGCTTTCCTTACAGGAAACATCCAGTGTGCGTTTTCTCATAACTTTGTTCTGACTTAAATAAAAAGATAAGGCCACAATAAAAGGAGCTACTTAGAAATCAACTTGGAAGTCAAGAACATTTAAGAAAAACAATGGAAACTGCAAAGGGATACAGACGTCTTTTCTCCAAGAAGACAAACAGAGAAAGAAAATCTGTCCCTTGATATCCTAAATTCTGGACCAAGTGACCCAGAGCAAAGGAGCTTAAGGGCTGAAAGACATCTCCAATGTGCCAGAAAGTGGTTCTGGATCGTGTACTGGCTACAACTGGCCTCTGCAATAACAAGTTTACTTAGAGATTTGTTGTGGTTCAGTTGCTAAGTCATGTCCAACTCTTTGTGACCAGATGGACTGCAAGCTTGGACAAGATGGACACTAGGCTTCCCTGTCCTCCTCCACTCTCTCCTGGAGTTTGCTCAGATTCATGTTCATTGAGTCGGTGATGCCATCCAACCATCTCATCCTCCGTCACGCCCTTCTACTCCTGCCCTCCACCGTTCCCAGCATCAGGGTCTTTTCTAATGAGTCAGCTTGTCTACTTAGGTGGCCAAAGTTTTGGAGCCACAGCATCAGTCCCTCTGGTGAATATTCAGGGTTGATTTCCTTCAGGATTGACTGGTTTCATCTCCTTGCTGTCAAGAGTCTTCTCCAGCACCACAGTTCCAAAGTATCAATTTTCAGCTTTCAGTCTTCTTTACCATCCAACTCTCACATCCATACATGACTACTGGAAATGTATGACTAGATTGACTAGATGGACCTTAGTCGTCAACGTGATGCCTCTGCTTTTTAATATGCTGTCTAGGTTGGTCACAGCTTTTCTTCCAAGGAGCAAGAGTCTTTTCATTTCATGGCTGCAGTCACCATCTGCAGTGATTTTGGAGCCCAAGAAAATAAAGTCTGTTACTGTTTTCCATTTTTTTCCCCATCTATTTGCCATGAAGTGATGGGACCAGATGCCATGCTCTTTGTTTTTTGAATGTTGAGTTTTAAGCCAGCTTTTTCACTCTCCCCTTTCACCTTCATCAAGAGGCTCTTTAGTTCCTCTTCACTTTCTGCCATAAGGGTGGTGTCATCTGAATATCCGAGGTTATTACTGTTTCTCCCAGCAATCTTGACTCCAGCGTGAGCTTCAGTTAGGGATTACATGCACGACAGAAAGCGTTAGTACCACCATTCCTCCATTCCATAATAGATAGAACTAGTTTCTGTAATTTTTTTTTTTTCTGATGACTCTGGACACAGTTAGAAATCCTCCTGCTGCCTCTCTGAATCCAGCAGAGTTAGTACTAAAGATGACCCTATTTGCCATCCTTGCTCTAAAATTAAAGAGAAGATTTTAATTTATGACCAATTGTTGTACAGCTTCAATTCTGCTTGAAAGAGAGCAACTTTTGGAACTGGTGCAGAAACTTTTAAAATATAGATAGTGAATACTTTCTAAGTATATTTATTTTAATGAAGAGTTGTACTTTTCCAGAAAAGCGACATAATAATCGGATTGGGTTTTGTTGTTCTGTTTTGTTTTCAACAAACTTCATTTTTTAAGAGTTGTTTTAGATTCTCGGCAAAATTGAGCCAAAAGTATAGAAAGCTTTCATATACCCTCAGGCACACACACACAACCTTCCGTCCCGTGGACATCCCACATCACAGGTATAAGTTGTTAAAAACAATGAAATTGACACACCATTATCACTCAAAGTCCACAGTTTACATTAGAGTTCACTCTTGGTGTTATAGGTTTTCACAAATGTATAAGATACCACTATGGTAACAGAGTACGTATGCTACCTTAAAATATCACTGTGCCAAGTGTATTCATCTTTCCCTCCCCTCCAACTTCTGTCAGCTTCACTGTTTCTGTAATTTTTTAAAACATCATATAGGTGAAGTCAGAATATGTGGCCTTTTTAGATTGGCTCCTTTCACTTATTCACCTAAGTCTCTTCCATGTTTCTCATGGCTTGACAGCTCTTGTGTTTTAGTGCTGGATAATATTCCATTGTTTGGCTGTACCAGATTACCTATCCGTTTATCTTCTGAAGGACATCTTGGCTGCTTCCAAGCTGTGGCAACTGTGAATAAAGTTACTATAAACATCCACGTGCAGTTTTTTGTGTGAACATAGGTTTTCAACTCAGTTGAGTAACTATCAAAGGGCGTAACCGCTGGACTGTGTGGTAAGAGGCTGCTTGGTTTCGTAAGCAGCTACTAGACTGCCTTCCAAAGTGGCTGTGCTGGTCCACGTTCCCAGCAGCAATGCACCCGAGTGCCCGATGCTCCTGTCCTCACAAACCCTCGGCGGCGGCGGTGTTTTGGATTCTGGCCACTCGCACGGGCGCACTGTAGCCCCTCGCTGTTGTTTTAGCTTGCATTTCCATGTGCTATAGGATGTGGAACAGCTTGTCATACGCTTGACTGCCATTCATTTATCTTTTTCTTTAGTGAGGTGTCTGTTCAAGGTGTTTGCCCAGTTTTTAACCAGGCTTTCCTATTCTTGTATGTTAAGAGTTCTTTATGTATTTTGGTTAACAGCTCATTATCAGACACGTCTTTTGCAAATACTTTCTTCCACTCTCTGGCTTATCCTGCCATTCTCTTAACATTGTCTTTTCACAGTGCAGAATTTTTCAATTTTAATACAGTTAGGCTTATGAATTATTCCTTTCATAAACTGTGCCTTTGTTGTTGAACTTAAAAAGTTATCACCATACCCAAGGTCAGTTACAATTTCTCTTATGTTACCTGCCATGAAATTTACAGTTTCGCATTTTACATTTAGGCCTATGATCCATTTTGAGTCCATTTTAGCGAAGGGTGTAGAGTATTTAGTTCGTTTGTTTTTGTCTGCCTGTCCACTTGTTCCAGCACCATTTGTTGAAAAGACTCTTTACTCCATTGCATTGTCTTTGCTCTTCTGTCAAATATCGGTTGACCATGTGTATGAGACTATTTCTGGACTCTCTGCTCCATTCCATTAATCTACTTGTTTATTCTTTCACCAGGACCACACTATCTTGATTAGTGTAGCTTTGCAGGAAGTCTTGATATGGGTAGGGT
Organism: Bubalus bubalis; assembly: GCF_019923935.1. Lineage (NCBI taxonomy): Eukaryota > Metazoa > Chordata > Mammalia > Artiodactyla > Bovidae > Bubalus > Bubalus bubalis. Next base: position 8,886,222 of record NC_059178.1, on the reverse strand, counting down.
TGGTCCTCTGACACCATAGGACCTAGAAAAGTTCCTGAAGGTAAAACTCACAGAAGTTTGGGCCCCCTTAAAGAGGCCTCCCTGGAGATTTTAACTCTTGGAAGTCCACACTGGGCCCCTGAAATCTGTCAATTAAATGTCAGCTTTGCTTACCCCAGCACTGATTCCTGCAGGGTTTCTACTCTGCTTATGGTTAAGTTGTGATTCTCCATATTCGCCTGTCAGTCTCTCCAATTCACGAAGTGGCAGTTTAGCCCATGATCTCAATTCTCTGACAGATCCGAGAAGAGCTGCTGAATTTTCAGTTTGCTCAACTTTTCCCTTGTTACTGAGACAGACTGGCAACTTTTTACGTGCCAGACAAGAAACCAAAAGTCTGTTGTAATTTCTCATCTCGATTCTTAGTGATCTAAGTCAGGGATTATGGAATTCAAGAGGCAATACGGCTCTGAGCAGATCCAAATGGTCAGCTACCATAAACACAATCATTATAACTGGCAGAGAATCACCAATTTCCAGCACTGTCTTAAAATTTTAAACCTATTTCCACTGCAACAAACCTTTACAGTAAACTTTTCCTGAGTTTGTGGATCCTTCTCTTCTCTGCCCAACTCTTGCTTTCTCCATCACCCCTACTTTGTCGGATGCTTTCTCCTGAATCACGCTTTTTCTCATAGCCCTGACACCTACACTGAAAAGTGTGTTGTGATGGGAAGTGATGCACATGGGGGGAGGGGAGAGAGGGTCAAGAGGGAGGGGATATAAATATAATTATGCTTGCTTCATGTTGATGTATGGCAGAAACCACACAACATTGTAAATCAATTTTCCTCCAATTAAAAAATAAATTTTAAAAAAGTGATGTGCAGTCTATTAAAAAGTAGACAAATATCCAAGTACTGTTGAGCTCTACAAGTGTAGACCCCTTTATGACTGATGAGACAAATCCACCAACTACAGATTCAGTGAGGTTCTTCCCAATCTCTTCTAGTGCTAAATCTAGGGACTTGCTTAAGAACACAAGCTCTAGGGGTGGGACAAATGGAGAGAATAGCATGGAAACATACACTACCACATGTGGAATAGATGGCCAGTGGCAATTTGCTGTGTGACTCACAGCTCAGACCAGGGCTCTGTGACAACCTACAGGGTGGGAGGGAGGTTCAAGTGGGAGGGGACATATGTATACCTATGGCTGATAGACACTGATGTATGGCAGAAATCAACACAATATTTAAAGCAACTGTCCTTCAATTAAAACAAATAATTTTTTCAATATTTTATAAAAAAGGACACAAGCTCTGGAGCCAGACTGGTTGAGTCTAAATCCCAGCTCCAACTTACCAGCAATTGGGCCAGATTCTTTAGTCTCTTTATGTCTCAGCTACTTGACACTGATGATGCTATTACATGTGGTGTAGGTCTTAGAAGAATGAAATGAGTTAAGACGTATAAAGCTCCTACAACAGTACCTGCACATAGAATGATAGAGTGTTAACCCTGATAAGACCTTTCTAATCACCTGCAGCACAGCCATGGACTCTGGCGGAGAGAGGAGGCGTTGCAGGCATGCCTGAGATATTGACCCCTTACCCCTTAGGATGGCCAGGAGGGACCCAGGCCAATCCCCTCTGGCCAAGAGCAACCAGCTATGCCGTTCAAATAATTCTAAATTTTTCTGTGTGTTAGGACGTGAAGGGGGATTGAGAAGCTCTCCATTTTTTCTGTTTCCCAAAAGGATACATTATTATAGACCATAATATCTTTTCCATTCTACTTCATTTTACTGAAAAGAAAATATCCTGGGAAATAGCCTCTGACTTTTTCATTTTAACACACCGTGACTAGAGAGCCTGTGCTGATTACCCAACCATGGCTTTGAAAAGCTGAATAATTTTACTCTGAACTATTGATGTTGTTTCCTTAGGGCTTGGATTTCTGTGTGAGAATGGCACTGAAATCAATCATGGATTGTTTTGACCAGACTCTGGAGCATTTACATTTATTCCAAAAAACTCTTCTCTCTGCCCCCTCAAGTGGCATCTACCTGTCAAATGCTGCTATGAGTCAATTGAGAAGAATGAGCACAGATTCTTCCAAGATCTAGGGGACACTCACTTTGGATGTGTCAGGTTGGACGCTGACTTCCTAGGTCCTATGTCAAGTTCAAAAGCCCTGCTCTGGTGGAAGGGCCATCATCTCCCATCAACATAGCCATCACACCCCACTAATGACAGCAGAAACGAACCGGCTGTTTTTATGTTCCTTAGCAATTTTCCTTAATATTACAGTTTTACAAACACACAGGGGAGCCCTCCCAGGTTGAAGTTTTTGAGTAATTTTGTCCTAACCCCTCTGACAAGAAAACAAATTTTAATCTTTTTTCAACTTGGAGTTGTTTTAATCACATACGTAAACATCACATACACATGTGTGCATACACAGTATCACAAATTTTGTAGTTCTGTAAATTATTTTTATTCAGATTGTTTTCCAGTTTTTGAACAATTACATCAGACAGGAATGAAATCTCTTCTCTTGTAAACAGCCTGAGAATGCATTCAATACAGTCACGCTCGTTAATAATTGTTACTGTCATTTTGAAAACATAAAAGAAAGACATTCCACGAAAGGGGAACAATAGAGAGAAAGGAATATGTCAGGAAGAAATTTCTCTCTACCCTTCTAGGTGATTCTGGCTGTTCTAAGAATTAAATTGACATGAAAGAGATTAATAGAAGAAAGTGAAACAAAAGTTTAATAGGATGAATTCATGAGAGAGACCTAGTAAAACTGAGTAACTCACCAAACTGGCAAAACCCTCACCTTTAATACCATCTTCCGCCAGAGACAAAAGGGGATGATGAGGGCAGTGGTTTGGAATGCCAAAGAAGAGGAAGGCAATTTACAAGGGGCTGGAAAAGCAAGATGGTTGGTAAGCATTTGAGGGGCCAGGAGGAAGCAGTGGGACTAAGAAAGGAATTTAACACACAGACCTCGCTAGGGTCCTCCCTGTCTACACACCTAGCTCACGCTACAGTCACCTCTGGCGATGGCTCCCTTCCTAAACAGGTCCTCTCTCTAGATCCTTTCAGGCAGCTAGGGGAAAGGTCAAAGTTTCTTCCTGAGTCTTTTGGCCTTTGATTGTTTTCAGCTTGAAATAATCCACATGTCAAAGAGACATGTTGGGGTGGCAAATTTTGCTCCCTTACAAGTGATTTCTAAATCCTGTTGTTGCTATTGTTATAGGAAGACTGCGCTGTAAAGGTGGTAAACACAGAACACGTCCCAGGATTTTTAAATCTACAGTATTATAAAAGGTAGATAAATCAAAGCAGTTCAACCTAATTCTACCTTAAATGCTTTTAGTCCCGCTTTGGTACCAATTTTGTGGCTTCCACCAGGATCTCTGTTCCCCGCTGTGTAGCATTCAAATGTGGAATGGCAACCCACTCCAGTATCCTTCCCTGGAGAATTCCATGGACAGAAGAGCCTGGCGGGCTACAGTCCAGGGGTCCCAAATAGTTGGACACGACATGACTGAGTGACTGGGAGGACTAACACTTTCACTTTGGGGCGGTGGCCCAAGCAGAGAGGGTAAGAAAGCTCTGCCTCACTCACCCTAGACCCCTATACTTTTCCCCACGCACCCCTTCCACTTGGCTGCTCCTAAGATGTATCCTTTGTAGAAGAAGTAAAGTCACTCAGTCGTGTCTGACCCTTTGTGATCCCATGAGCTGTAGCCTGACAGGCTCCTCTATATCCTTTAGAATATATGGTATATATAATATAGCATATCCTTTGTAATATGCTGGTAAATGTAAGTGTGAAATCGAAGTATCTCCTGCCATATCAACAAGCAAGGAATGCCACAGCCATCAGCGATCTCTGGCCTGTGATCCAGCGGATGCCACTACCCCACCCCCCATGGTGATTTCTGAGATTGGGGGGTGGGGTGCAAAAAGGAGCCATCTGCCACATCTACTGCTCCTTAAGGCGAACAAGGAAGGAATTCCGTGAGCCCAGAGGCTTGCATCTTCCCATACACAGAACGCTAAATTTCTGAACCTGATAACTGATTTTTCTTTCCTGACAATAATCTTTGAAGTTCAGACTGCCTGTTCCCTTTGCGGCAAACTTGTATATAGCCTGACTCTCCCTCCTGCCTCTTTGGAGCAGTTTTCTCAAAGCTACTGAGATGCTGTCCCCCAGGCTCAGTGTCCTAAACATTCCCACCAAATAAAGTAACTCTCTACGGTAGCTCAAACTGTAAAGAATCTGCCTGCGATGCAGGAGACCTGGCTTCGATCCCTAGGTCGGGAAGATCCTCTGGAGAAGGGAATGGCAACCCACTCCAGCATTCTTGCCTGGAGAATTCCATGGACAGAGGAGCCTGGTGGGCTACAGTAACCAAAGAGACAGAAAACAGAAAGCTGGTTACCAAGGGAAAGGGAAATGAGTTGCTGTTTAAACACTCAGAGTTCCACTTTAGCAAGGTGAAAAGCCTACTGGAGTCTGGCTGCACAACAGTGTGAATGTACTTGCACCACTGAATTGCACACTCAAAAGAGATCAAAGTGATACATGTTAAGCTGGTTGGCTGACCCTAAGGATGAATGAGGAAGTCAGAATTTAATTCTGCCAAGGTATAAATGCAAACACAAAATCCCTCAAAGGCTGCACTGTGAAATGGAGTTAGGGATTTAGAAGATCCCAGGAATCATCTAGGTGACCCAGAGGAAACCAAGCCTTGTTCATGGAACATGAGCACCCTCAGGTCCCTGGAAGAAGCAATGAAAATTTCTCTCTACAGAAAGCCAGTTTCCCTTTATCACATTATTTATATTTGTTACTTCTCAAATATGTGTCCAGGAAACAATCAAAGAACTACTCCCCTCCGGACAAAACAACATAAGCCATAATCAACAGAAAAGAGAGAGAGAGAAAAGAAATTGTCCACTGGGAATCCAGACCCTTTTTTATTAGTTGTTTTATTATTGTTATTATCAACACACCTAGTAGATGAGACTTTGTCCCCTCTACAGGTTAGAATCTGAGGTGCAGAGAATTAATTTATCCAGGATTGGACAGCTGATAAGGTGGAGAGGAAGGCACCTTCCACTACACTTTACTACCTGCTTGCTTCTGAAACTACAATGTAATAGGCAGCAGCCTCTGAACAATGACATGGTTCACAAGACAGCTCTAGGCAGAATTTGGTGCACCCAGGATATGCTTCTCTCTCATTTGGGGGTTTCTTTTTTTATTTTTTGTAGACAGAAAGTAGAGACCAGCCTAAACATCCAAAGTACATCTTTTCACAATGAGGCAATAATTACTAGTCTGAAACACCAAAGGTAAATCAGAGTAGACAAAGAACAGGCAGGGAAGAAGATACTGAGCTAGGAAGTCAACATGGAGTGACTGTGATCCCACGAGACCCCGCTGAGCAGTCCTCTGCAAAATAACTTGTAACACAGGAGAACACTGGTGTTTCTGGGCTAAAACTTGGTGCACATGCTGGGCCAGAGCCAACAACAGCTGTCGAGTTTTCTGGTCCCTTGGCACTGTTGCCAAGTAATACATTAAATTCCCCACTATAATCAGCCAGTCAGATACTGATATTGTTGTCACAAGTCTATCTCAAACCTCCTGTAAACTCTCCCCATCAAGGTTACGTCAGGTACCTTATTCAAGGGAGCCCAAGCAAGTTCAAGAATGTTAAGCTTTTCCAAGTCCTTCCCCAGATGCATTCACTGAGCCTCTTTGGCCAGATCATGCTCATAGGTGTGGCTTGATCTCTGAACAGATGAGAGCAGACTAACAGCAAGAACTTCAGAGTCATGCACATCAGAAGATACTCCAGGCTTATCCTGCTGCCAGCTGTCACAGATGTTGACACCTGAATATTGGGTTGGCCAATAAGGGCATTGGGTCTTTCCATAACCCAAATGAACGTTCTGGCCAACCCAATACATGCCTTCTGCACTCAGCATTCTGGGTAGACCTAATGCTGGCTTCTACATGCGTTTCTGGTTTTCACTTTATTGGAGTATAGTTGATTTCCAATGCTGTGTTAGTTTCAGTTACACAGCTAAGTAATTAAGTAATGCATATGCTAAATCTTTTTCAGATTCTTTACCCATATGGTTTATTACAGAATATTAAATAGAGCTCCCTGTGCTATACAGTAGGTCCTTGCTGGTAATCTATTTTTATACAGTAGGGTGTGTATGTTAATCATCAATTAATTTATCCCTCCCCTCCACGTTTCCCCCTTTAGTAAACATAAGTTTGTTTTCGAAATCTGTGAGTTTGTGCCTGTCTTGTAAATAAGTTTATTTGTATCATTTTTGAAATTAGATTCCACACATGAGTGATTTGTCTCTGACTTACTTTGCTTAGTATTGAGAGGGTTAACAGGTAGGAAGGCCAGAGGTCCCCAAGTGGCAGGAGGAAATAAACTGCAAGAGGCAGACAAGTTTTTTTTCCCCCGCTTTCTCTGCTGACAACATCTGATTCCACCTAAGACTAATATTTTTTTTTTTCTTTTCTCAAACCTTGGGCTGATAATGGCTCAACAAACTAGTATTCTTGTCAATTGTTTTATGGCTGGGGATTACACACCTTGTGCCATTCTTATCTCAAAAATGCAGATTGTGGGAGAGGGGCCTGGCAAAACTCCCTGGCCTTGAGGTATTTCTCTTATCTGATTATAGACAATCTCTTATCTTGCTAACAGACATAAAACGCCTTGCTAAAAACTAACAGGCAGGCATTCTTTCTGTCCCCTTTTGATGTCTATGTCAAAAGCTTTCTCTATGCTCTTTTATACTTTAATAAAATTATGTTACACAAAAAGCTCTAAGTGGTCAAGCCTCGTCTCTGGCCCCAGATCGAAATCCTCTTCTCCAGAGGTCATGAACCCTGGCAGAGCACAAAGCTCACAGCTGCAGCCTTTCAGTATGATAATCTCTAGGTCCACCTATACAAATGGCTTTATTTTTTTATGATTGAGTAGTATTCCATTGTATATATGAACCACATCTTCTTTATCCGTTCCTCTGTTGGTGGACATCTAGACTGCTTCCCTGTCTTGACTATTATAAATAGTCCTGCAATGAAAACTGGGGTGCATGTATCTTTCTTAATTATGACTGTCTCCAGATATATGCCCAGTAATAGGATAGCTGCATTATGTGGTAGTTCTAGGCTTAGTTTTTTAAGGAACCTCCACCCACATGCATTCTTAAATTGAGCAAGGCAGAAGTTCCAGGGAGTTAATATCACTTGGAGTAACCCTCCGTCGTGATTGACAGGCATTAGTACAGCAGAGCAGGTAATGCCTATTACCTACGCATGACTAGTAACGGCGCTTCCTTTCATTATCAGCAATTCCTTGGTGACTTTAAAAAAGGAAGTTTCATAGTTTCTGGTCTTATGTTTAGATCTTTAATCCATTTTGAGTTTATTTTTGTGTATCTTGTGTTATAAAGTGTTCTAGTTTCATTCTTTCACAAGTAGTTGACCAGTTTTCCCAGCACCACTTGTTAAAGAGATTGTCTTTTCTCCACTGTATATTCTTGCCTCCTTTGTCAAAGATAAAGTGTCCATAGGTGCGTGGATTTATCTCTGGGCTTTCTATTTTGTTCCATTGATCTATGTTTCTGTCTTTGTGCCAGTACCATACTGTCTTGATGACTGTGGCTTTGTAGTAGAGCCTGAAGTCAGGCAGGTTGATTCCTCTAGTTCCATTCTTCTTTCTCAAGATTGCTTTGGCTATTCGATGTTTTTTGTATTTCCATACAAATTGTGAAATTATTTGTTCTAGCTCTGTGAAAAATACCACTGGTAGCTTGATAGAGATTGCATTGAATCTATAGATTGCTCTGGGCATACACACTGAGGAAACCAGAATTGAAAGAGACACGTGTACCCCAGTGTTCATCGCAGCACTGTTTATAATAGCCAGGACATGGAAGCAACCTAGATGTCCATCAGCAGATGAATGGATAAGAAAGCTGTGGTACATATACACAATGGATTATAACTCAGCCATTAAAAAGAATACTTTTGAATCAGTTCTATTGAATGAGGTGGATGAAACTGGAGCCTATTATACAGACTGAAGTAAGCCAGAAAGAAAAACACCAATACAGTATACTAACGCATATATACGGGATTTAGAAAGATGGTAACGACAACCCTGTATGCGAGACAGCAAAAGAGACACAGATGTATAGAACAGTCTTTTGGACTCTGTGGGAGAGGGAGGGGGGGGATGATTTGGGAGAATGGCATTGAAACATGTATAATATCATATAAGAAACGAATTGCCAGTCCAGGTTCGATGCAGGATACAGGAAGCTTGGGGCTGGTGCACTGGGATGACCCAGAGGGATGGTATGGGGAGGGAGGTGGAAGGGGGTTCAGGATAGGGAACACATGTACACTCGTGGCAGATGCATGTTGATGTATGGCAAAACCAATACAATATTGTAAAGTAAATAATAAATAAATAAAATTTTTAAAAAATAAATAAATAAATAAGGAAGTTTCAGGATAGCGGTAGAGGGGGAAACTAGACTGGAGAGTGAACAGGAGATGAGAAAACTGAGTCAGCTTATGTCGACAGATGTTTTGAGAAGTTTGACAATGAAAGGGAACAGAAAGCTGCAGCAGCTAGAGGACATTCTGGTGACAAGGGAGGGTGCTCCTGTACGTTTCAGGTGCGTAAAAACGGGAATTAATCTCTAGTGAGGGTAAGACTGATGATTATAGAGAAAGGGGAAAACTGAAGAACCAAAGTTCTCCAGGGGAGAAAAAGATTTAATCTAGGGAAGTAATTGCCATTAAATCTTAATAGAACTCTTTCTGATAAAGTAGGTACAAAAGAACCATGACTTTGAGTGACAAATGATGTATAGGATTTTCTACCTTGTTCTCAATATCCTTTTTGATAGTTCTCGACACTGGTTGATCATTTAAAGCTCAGGACAATTGTTTTAATTGATCTACAATACTTGGCTTCTCTGATAGCTCAGTTGGTAAAGAATCCACCTGCAACTGCAATGCAGGAGACCTGGGTTCGATACCTGGGTTGGGAAGATCCCCTGGAGAAGGGAATGGCTTCCCACTCCAGTATGCTGGTCTGGAGAATTCCATGGACTGTATAGTCCATGGGGTTGCAAAGAGTCAGACACCACCGAGTGACTTTCACTTTCACAATAGTTCCTAAGAATGACAGTCACCCAATAGCAGTAACTTAGACCAACACCTCCAAAACTGTCAGCTATAGATTGCTAGCTGACATGAACTGTTAGAAATGCTCTCCCCATGCAATTAAGACAATCACACTGTGATGAGCAGTATGATTAAACAAAGTTTCATGATCAAATAGATTTGGGAAATACTACATATTCTGTCTATTCTCAGATATCCACAAGATTTTACAATACAGACCTTGGTTCAATTTTCTTTAACCAAGAATTTCCTCAGAATAAGATGTGAGAATTCACTCACATACATATTCCCTTATAAGTATCCACACATAACTCATGTATTAATTTTTGTAGCATTCATGCAGCCTCAAAATACCCAATCAACTTGGAATCTGGAAGGCCAATGAATTACCTTCAAAGTGTGTGTGTGTGTGTGTGTGTTAGTCACTCAGTCCTGTCTGACTCTTTGCAATCCCATGGACTGTAGCCTGCCAGGCTCCTCTATTCATGGAATCCAGGCAGGAATACTGGAGTGGAGCGCCATTCCCTTCCCCAGGGGATCTTCCCAACCCAGGGATCAAACCCAGGTCTCCCTCGTTGCAGGCAGATTTTTTTTTTCTTTTTTTCTTTTTTTTACCGCTGAGTCACCAGGGAAACCCTTAAAGACCATTACCTCTAATTTATCCTGGAAATGATTCCTATGAATTCATTTTTCCTCCCAGAGAAATACCCTTTATGACTTCATTTTCTTTCTATACTTCTTGCCACCACTGAAAACATAATACCAGGCAAGGCTATAGTGATTAAACTTTTAAGAAGTTTTTTATGCAAGTATCGTCAAAGGTTTTAGAAAGTCTAAATATATTTTATTCGTGTATTTCCTTTTATCTACATGCATATTTATCCCCTGTAGAATTCTAGAAGATCAAAAAGCAGTCCCAGTTTGAGGGGAAAAAATATGGCAGTGCTGAAGAAAGAGCCAAAGGCTGTTCCTACACAGAACTAGATATAAAGTGAAATAACATTAAATAGAAAATTTCTTCTCATGGCATATTCCCAATATGTCAGAATTGCAAAAAACATTTGAACATATTTTTGCAACTTGAGCCAGAAATATGTTTGAACATGTTAAACATGAAAAAAAACAAAAAGTGGTGGGAAAGAGGGGAGGAGGGAAGGGAAGGGGCTTGCTGTGGTTTGAGTGCTTTTATTGTATAAATATGAAAAGTTTCATGTCTCGTCTTCAAAAATGTTTTCAGAGAAACTTGAAAGAAATTTCAGACCAAATTCATATTACATAAAATTTCTATCCATAGTGCTAATAAGAGTTGATTTTTAATATGAAGTGAAATTTAAGATAATAGAAAATTAGCTATAAAGTGTTTCAGAAAAATGAGCCCAAACCTTAAATGTTACCAGAACAATAATCATTTGCAGGTAACTGAGATTGTTATAGAACATTTCATGACTTCCAACTCATGGGTCCTTTGTGGAACCAAAGTATCCCACAGCAAACATACTGAGCATTAAAATAAAACAAGAGCAATACCCTTGAGTAAAATTCACCTTTGGGCAAGAAGCATCAGGGCAAAATTAAAATCTCCGAGCCTCTTTATTGAGTTAAATGTAGTCTGGAGGGTAAGCAGTTCACTTCCATTAATATCTATGTAAAGTCAAAATGTCTTTTTATTAAGAGCCATGACTAATTACTTATAATACTTTTGCAATACCTTGGACTTGGAATGTCCAAGGACATGAAACTGAACAACTCACATGCCATGTTTATTAAGTTGCTTAAGGATGATGTTGAGATAACATAGTCAGATTCTCTATGCCCACAAGACAACCTGAGAGGTCAAAGGACTACATCATAGGTTTTCATCATCAATCCCATTCACCATGTTTGCACATTGTCCAAGTTCATTTTGACAATCGCTTATTGTTTTAAGTAAAGATGAGATAATAGGAGTCAATTGCGTTAGTTCACACCAATCAGTTAAAAAGTATGGAGTGATTATCTACTAATATGATAAAAAAAATTACACATAAAAATAATGCCCTTGAAATATAATTGATAACCATAACACCAGGTGGCAAAAGCTCCCGCACACAGTTGGTGCTCAAAATGGGTTGATTTGAATGTGAAAAAAAATAGCAAACAATTTAACATAATACAAAATTTCATGCTAAAATACATGGCATACACCCACGGTTCTCCAAGGATGATCCCCAGACCAGCATCACCAGCATCTCTTGGGAACTTGGTAGAAATGCACATTTTCTCAGACCCCAGTCCATAGCAAATGGAATCTGAAACTCCAGGGGAGGGCCCAGCAATTTCTGTTATAGTAAGCACCGAAGATTGACGCTTTCAAATTGTGGTGCTGGGGAAGACACTTGGGAGCATCTTGGATTGTGACAAGATCAAACCAGTCAATCCTAAAGGAAATCAACCCTGAATATTCATTGGAAGGACTGATGCTGAAGCTCTAATATTGCGGTCACCTGATGCAAAGAGCGGACTCTTTGGAGAAGACCCTGATTCTGGGAAAGGTTGAAGGCAAACGGAGAAGAGGGCAGCAAAGCATGAGATAGTTAGATGGCCTCACCGACTCAACAGACATGAATTTGACCAAACTCTGGGAGATAGTAGAGGACAGAGGAGCACAGTGCTGCAGTTCATGGGGTTGCAAACAGTCAGACACGACTTGCCGGGGTCCAGCCCCGGTGGATCCAGGGAATTCGAAGTGGGGACGGCGTTGGCGAGGATCAGGAAACAACTGCTTAATTAAACTTTAATTAAGGATATAAAGAGTAATAGAATAAGGATAGCTCAGTGAGGAAATTCAGTGGAGAAAAGAGGCTGAAATAAGGATAGCTCAGTGAGGAAATTCAGTGGAGAAAAGAGGCTGAATAATTCAGCCAGAAGGTGAGAGAAAGAACGACATGGGGAAACCAAGTTTTGGTGAACAAGGCCCGCACTTTATTTTCCAAAGTAGTTTTTATACCTTAAGTTATGCATAGAGGATAATGGGGGAAGGGGTAGAGTCATGCTGCAAGCCAGGCTTTCTTCCTGCAAACTTATCATATGCAAAAGCTTAGGTGATTTGCATCATCTTCTGGCCCGGAGGCCTGTTAACATTTTAAGACCCTTTCTTCAGAAAACTTACTTTTCTCTAAAGGTGATTGGTCAGGAGCCACCCTCCAAAAGCATTAGATAAAGTTGCATTCCTACAGAGCAAATGTGTGGTGGGCTATAACAAGAAAGAGAGTTAACTCAAGGGTCCCAGGTTACAAACATTAAAGCTACTACTTACACCAATTATATTAATCAATACACTGCCAGGGACACAGCAGGTAAGGGATATGGAGACTTAGCAGCAAACATTGGCCCAACAAGTGAAAATCCCTTCACCAATACAATTTCTAATCAATCTTTTAACTGCTCAAAGGAATCTGTGTTTAGACAGTTTAGAACATCTCATGCCTCTCACAGTTGGGAGGCTCTGAGCAATCACATGTGGCCAGAAAAACCTATTCAGGCAGGCTAGAGGATTTCCAAAGGAGTTTGTAGGTTGCAACACTGTCACACCCAGGAATTGTTAACTGGAGCTGTAAGCTAACTCTTTTTTCAGAGAGAGGTAGTGGGGGACAGCCCCTGTAAAGTCAGAGGTGTAGGTGAAAGCAGAAAGTAGGCAGACTCTGGTTTGGGGGGGTAGATGCTCGAAAATTTCCAGGGGGATTCCTGAGGCTCGATCCCGCCTTTGCGTATGCCGAGCCTCCTTCCTCATGACCTTTGCCACGGGAGGAGTTCCTCACGCTGGCTCCTGGCAGTGATAGACTTCCAGTTGAGCTATTCCAGATCCTGAAAGATGATGCTGTGGAAAGTGCTGCACTCAATATGCAATATGCATTCAATATGCAATATGCCGGCTCCCGGCACTTCACGACTGAACAACAGCAACAAGGCTCTTTAGCTGATTCTGATGCACGTTATGGTTTAAGAACCTCTGGTGTGGACTACAGATGTGAGCTGTTCTGCAGAGTCAAAGGGGATGCCTAATGATGGAATGACAAGGCAATGCTTCATCAGGGAGCCAGCAAAGTCAGGCTTCCTCCTCTCCCCATGCAATTAAGATAAAAGATAATTAATCACTGATTGTTACAAGCAGTGTGATTAAACACTGTTCATTTTGACATCCAAGTAAGACCAATAAGGACCTAATTGATCTAGATAAAGAAAACAACAAAAGTGAAAGGGCCCTTTGGGCAGAAAAACCTGTTAAAGTCAGGCCATGTTTGTGAGGTAAAGAGCAAAATGGAGCACAGAAGGAATGACTTTCTAGCAGAATTTGGCTAAGGCTAGTAGGATTTCCCAGGTGATGCGAGTGGTAAAGAACCCGCCTGCCAATGCGGGAGACATAAGAGACACAGGTTCGATCCCTGGGTCAGGAAGATCTCCTGGAGGAGGGCGTGGTAACCCACTCCAGTATTCTTGCCTGGAAAATCCCAAGGACAGAGGAGCCTGGTGGGCTACAGCCCATGGGATCGCACAGAGTAGGACATGACTAAAGCAACTTAGCACACACAGAATCAAATGCTTTAAAAACACTGGAAGAGCACACTTCCAAGCCTGCCTTATGACTGGGTTCTGGCCAACATAATGCAGGTTGCAGCAATATCTGACATAGCCAGGCCTGAAAACAAAACCACTGTGTGATCCTGGTCCTTTCTCACCCCTTCAACAGTGACAATGCAAGGTCTGAGAGGGGTATCACTGCACTGTGGACAAAGCTTGGGCCCCACATCACTGCTTGAAGGAACGCTGCCCAGGAGAACTATCTAGGCAGACATGGACTGGGAGTCATGATGAAAAACCATAAGCTCCTGAGATGCTGGAGTTGTTGGTTACTGCAGCAAAGCCTAATAAACCCTGACTAATACTCGAGAGGTCACTGAGGGATGGCAATGCAGTGTTCATGACATTCAAGGGCAAAATTTAACACAGCCAAAGAGAAGCAATGGCTTCCCTCATAGCTCAGTTAGTAAAGAATCCGCCTGCAGTGCAGTAGACCCCAGTTTGATTCCTGGGTTGGGAAGATCCTCTGGAGAAGGGATAGGCTACCTACTCCAATATTCTTGGGCTTCCCTTGTGACTCAGCTGGTAAAGAATCCACCTGCAGTGTGGGAGACCTGGGTTCAATCCCTGGGTTGGGAAGATCCCCCAGAGAAGGGAAAGGCTACCCACTCCAGTATTCCGGCCTGGAGAATTCCATGGACTGTATAGTCCCATGGGGTCACAAAGAGTCGGACACAACTGAGCAACTTTCACTTTTCAAAGAGAAGCAAGAAGACTGCACTGTTCCAAGCAGTTGAACCAATCAAATTCCCAAAGCCAGGACACAATCTTTGTAATTTGGGATTTGGACCAATGGCACACTTTCCCCTTCATTTATAACTAGAATTCAATAGACGTACACAATGAGTTCTTCCCATCCAGAGAAGTAACCCTGAGAACCCTACCTCCTTCTAAAGAGACTTAGCTTTCTGAGTGTATAATACAACAGATCATTTCCCTCGAGGCCTCTGAGAGAACTAGATTTGATACTTCCACTCTAGCAGGAGGAAAGACAATGGGGTCTTCCCATTTTTCAGAGTTGAAGGATGATCATTTTGACCATCACTGCATGATCTTTCTTGGTCCTTCTCCATATCATGATCCAAGAGAAAATGATTCAATCAGTGTTTTGGCAGATGAACAGAAGGCACTTTAGGTATCTCAGTAAAGAAGGGATTAAATATAGGAAATTGGAGGCCCACATTAACACTGGGAGGACTACATGAGCAATGGTCAGGAAGGTTGCTGGCTCTCAGGAAACGAGAAAAGTCAGGAATCGGAAGGGAGCTGCTGCCAATGATTTCAGCCACCGACAGCTCCAATAGCTAGTCCTCCGGAGGACACCTAGAAACAGCCTGAAGCTCCTGCTAATCATGTCGGTTGCCCGCAGTACTGAAGAGACTTCCAGGAAAACCCGAGAAACCACTGCAAACCCCTCTATCTGCCATCTGCTGACAGCTACACACCTTTCCACAGCTGATCTGGAGAGTGGCTGCCCCTTCCATACCTCACCCAAGTGACTCTTATTTGCAGAATCTAACGGGAACCCTCTGGTTAGGAGCTCAAGGAATTTAATTTCCAGGATCTTAGCCTCTGGAATACAAAAGGAAGGGAAGAAAAACAGGGGGACTGCTGAGTGTTAACAGACAAAATCTGACACAAAGAGTGAGTTTATATAAAGGGAGACCAGAGTGGACGTGAGACCAATTAAACAGCCTTTAAAATAACTCCACGGGACTGTATTCACACCTTGGACACATGACAAAGCAGAGCACTGGCCATGGTTGTGTAGGTGGCCGTCTTCAAATATACTACTTTCCCAAAGTATTGGTTAAGATTTTATTGGTAGCAACTAACAAGAACCAACTCTAGTTAACCTGAGGATACATGCAGAAAGCCTCTCTACTGAGAGGGTAACAGGCAGGAAGGCCAGGGGTCTCCAAGCTGAGGAAATAGGCTGCAGGTGTCAGACATTTTTTCTCTCTCTTAAGAGGCAGGAGGAAACAAACTAGTGATACATTTTTTCCCCTTCTCTATACAAATTTAAAAAGAGGTTTCTGTTAAAATACCGTGTTGCCATAATGACACCTGGATCCACCTGAAGTTAACTATTCTCAAACCTTGAGTTAACCAATGCATTCTTCTTATGGAAATGTTTATCTTAAGCTATGTTAATGTACTATGCATTTACCCCAGACTCTGTCTTCAGGTCAGTTTGCCTAATGTCTCAGAACCGACTTGACAACCAAGTATGTTATACTTAGACATTGTTCCCCTAATCTATGTAAACGAAACTATTTGTATGGTAATCTGCCTTTCTACAAGATTCAAATCAATTGTTTTATGGCCTGGGATGATTCATCTGGTGCCAAGATTATCCCAAAATACATCTTATGGATGAGGGGCCTGGTGCCATTCTCTGAGTTTTAAGACATTCCTTTCTTTCATTAACAGACTGCTAGTAACTATATATGGAGAAGGCAATGGCACCCCACTCCAGTAGTCTTGCTTGGAAAATCCCATGGGCAGAGGAGCCTGGTAGGCTGCAATCCATGGGGTCGCTAAGAGTCGGACACGACTGAGCAACTTCACTTTCACTTTTCACTTTCATGCATTGGAGAAGGAAATGGCAACCCACTCCAGTGTTCTTGCCTGGAGAATCCCAGGGACGGCGGAGCCTGGTGGGCTGCCATCTATGGGGTCGCACAGAGTCGGACACAACTGAAGCAACTTAGCATAGTATAGTAACTATATAACATCCAGCTAAAACTAGCAGGCAGGTATTCTTTCTGCCCCCTTCTGATGTCTATGTCAGAAGCTTTCTCTGTCTCCTTTATACTTTAATAAAACTTTATTACACAAAAGCTCTGAGTGATCAAGCCTCGTCTCTGGGCCCAGAATGAATTCTTCTCTTTCAGAGGCCAAGAATCCCGGCATCTTTTCGTGGTTCAGCAACAACCTTTCACCACTCTGCCATTTGCTCTTTCTTGTGCTAATCAGTTCATAATAGAAACACAGTTCAAATCAGCTTAAACAAAAAGGATGGTTAGTGGACATTTGGTCCTGTCCAAAATATTCATAAGACATTTGGTCCATGGCTTTGGATAGAATCAAATATGAAAGACCCTGTGGTGTAGACCAAATGTCTTATGGATATGTTGTTGAACAGGACCTAATGTGCAAGGAAAAGGACATCTCTTGTATCCTGTCTCTGGGGAAATTCGGGTGCTGAACAGGCTACTGTCATGGTAAGAGATCCAAGAATTCAGGAAGAGGTACCATGGCGTCAGAGCTGTTTCTCTTTCTCCAACTCATAGTTCTTCTTTTAATTCTTGCTTTTACATTCCAGAGCAAACTCTTAAGTGCCAGGGACAATAGCCATGATGGGCTCTCATCTACTTCAGTTTCAGTCAGTTCAGTTCAGTCACTCAGTCATGTCCAACTCTTTGCCACCCCATGAATCGCAGCATGCCAGGCCTCCCCGTCCATCACCAACTCCCGGAGTTCACTCAGACTCATGTCCATCGAGTCAGTGATGCCACCCAGCCATCTCATCCTCTGTCGTCCCCTTCTCCTCCTGCCCCCAATCCCTCCCAGCATCAGAGTCTTTTCCAATGAGTCAACTCTTCGCATGAGGTGGCCAAAGTACTGGAGTTTCAGCTTTAGCATCATGCCTTCCAAAGAACACCCAGGACTGATCTCCTTTAGGATGGACTGGTTGGATCTCCTTGCAGTCCAAGGGACTCTCAAGAGTCTTCTCCAACACCACAGTTCAAAAGCATCAATTCTTCAGCACTCAGCTTTCTTCACAGTCCAACTCTCACATCCATACATGACCACTGGAAAAACCATAGCCTTGACTAGATGGACCTTTGTTGGCAAAGTAATGTCTCTGCTTTTCAATATGCTATCTAGGTTGGTCATAACTTTCCTTCCAAGGAGTAAGCATCTTTTAATTTCATGGCTGCAATCACCATCTGCAGTGATTTTGGAGCCCAAAAAAATAAAGTCTGACACTATTTCCACTATTTCCCCATCTATTTCCATGAAGTGATGGGACCAGATGCCATGATCTTAGTTTTCTGAATGTTGAGCTTTAAGCCAACTGTTTAACTCTCCTCTTTCACTTTCATCAAGAGGCTTTTGAGTTCCTCTTTACTTTCTGCCATAAGGGTGGTGTCATCTGCATATCTGAGGTTATTGCTATTTCTCCTGGCAATCTTGATTCCAGCTTGTTCTTCTTCCAGCCCAGTGTTTCTCATGATGTACTCTGCATAGAAGTTAAACAAGCAGGATGACAGTATACAGCCTTGACTTACTCCTTTTCCTATTTGGAACCAGTCTGTTGTTCCATGTCCAGTTCTAACTGTTGCTTCCTGACCTGCATATAGGTTTCTCAAGAGGCCGGTCAGGTGGTCTGGTATTCCCATCTCTTCCAGAATTTTCCACAGTTTCTTGTGATCCACATAGTCAAAGGCTTTGGCATAGTCAATAAAGCAGAAATAAATGTTTTTCTGGAACTCTCTTGCTTTTTTGATGATCCAGCAGATGTTGGCAATTTGATCTCTGGTTCCTCTGCCTTTTCTAAAATCAGCTTGTACTTCTGGAAGTTCACGGTTCACATATTGCTGAAGCCTGGCTTGGAGAATTTTGAGCATTACTTTACTAGCATGTGAGATGAGTGCAACTGTGTGGTAGACTTCAGTTTAGCAACCTCAGAAAAAAAAAAAAACCCTCTCTCTCTACAGTCACTCCCAGGGAAGGCTTTATGACAGTTCTGCTTGAGTCAAAATGTTCATATATGCACTCTAAGTCAAAATGTCAGACCCAGAGGATAGTTCCTCTACTTGATCAGCCTGGGACAGGAGGTTCCAATGATTTACAGGCCCACTCACACTACAAAGAGTGCAGAAGGTATCCCTCCACCAAGGACCAGACTAAGAAGACTGGGAGACCATACTGAAAGAACGGTCTGCTTCAGTTGAGCCGACTGGTGCTACTGGACATAACTGGCAAACTAGAGAAGCCCAGGGAGGCCAGATTGATGCATATCATAAAAGATGAGGAGGTCGTCTAGAAGGAAAGAGGTGGGGGTGGGGGAGAGAACTACAAAGGAGGGGGCAGAAGAAGGAGGAAGAGAAGGAAAACAACAGAAGCTCAGATCCCTTTTTCTACTCACCTCTTTGCCTTCTCTCTCTTTCTGTATCAGTCATCTCCTCATTCAACTTGTCCCTACAGAACATCAAGGACTGAAGTTCCTAGACCTTCCTAACATCTGTAAAGATGACTCATCTGTTAACAATACTCCTCTGTTAGATTATGAACTGCAGTTTCCAAGAGAAATATTCCTATTTCCTTCACTTTGGCCAGATATCCAGCTCAGAACAATCAATCAACCACATTCTAATGGGCAAGATAAGGGCTAATAGAGACCAAGCCTCCTGTTTTAAGAGACACCATCCTGAGACGCTCATAGACCCTCGTAAGCTGTAGCTTAACCAATCATACGGGTAAGGGCTATGTTGTCACCATTCTCTGGAGCTTTGCATATCAGAAAATGGAGTACGAAGTGCAGCATAGCAGTTGGGAAAAGTAAGCACAAACCTCTGTAGTACTATCTTTCTCCTGTTATCTATAAATATTTTGACTTTTCAAATTCAGCTCAGATGAGAGTGAAGAAAATGGGATAAACAGTAAACTCAGTTGTTGACAAGAGGATGATTTAAAAGTGCTGCACAGAAGGCAACATGGCATCCGTATTTCTGCCTAAAGGGAGATTCAGTTTCAGCTCACAATTCGGTCTGACAACAGGAACACATTTTTAAAAACCATCTCCATGACCAAACCATGGGAAATACCACACACAGCAGCAGAAGACAAACACAACAGACAAAGGGAGCATGTGAGGTTTGTACAAATGGGACAGAAAGCCACTTGCCGCGAAGGAAGGCTGGTGACAGAACTCTTTCTGGTATAACGCATCACTGGGCTCCCCGCAGGCAGGGAGCCCCAAAGACAAGACCCACTGTCCCCCTTTCTACCAGCCTGCCATGAGAGTCCAAAACTTCAGAACAGGGCTCATCAGGCTTCAGTGCCCATACCAGTCAGTTCCACACTACTCTGTGAGCCAGTAGACAGAAAGGTGGGTTAAAATGAGCCAAGTCCCTGCCCCAAGACAGTTCAAGACAGTTGAACAGAGTCCAGCTCCTCCTCCCTGTAATTCCCCATCTCCCTGGGCTATACACCTTCTGCCTCACCCATGTCCCCTCTGCAGTACAACCATAGTTCTTTCCCCAGAATCACCCTGAGGGCTAAATGGCTTTAAGATTCCTTTTCTTCCTTGACATTAGCTAGTCTTCCTATACAGACATCCCTTCCTCTCTCTCTTCCCAATTGGCCCCCCTCCTTCCCCGCCAACAAAGCCACCCATACTCCTTTCCCCCAGAACTCACTTATTTTGTATTCTTGCTATTAAACAAGGAACTCGGAAGTTAGATAAGTAGAAGTTTCTTAAAGAATTTCATTTGGAATGGCAGGAGTTTAAGTTCAATCAGAAAAGGATGAAATCCACATTCATCCTCTAGCCCAGATTCAGACAACCTCAAAGCACACAGAGAAAAGGATCCCTCCTAGAATTTACCAAAATCAGACTGTGTATTTACGTGTCTGACCCCTGCCACCAGCCTAATCATGTGACAAGCAGGAACTTCATCTGATTTGTCCTTGTATCCTTGATCGCATCCAGCACGAAGCTTTCTAAATACTCAGTTTGCTGAAAGGAAGAGCAGGTGACACCCCAAAAGTAAAATGGATTAGCTGAATAAACAGGAGTTAATCCATTGGCTCAGGTGGAAAATTCCACTCCAAATGGCAAAGCAGTCACACATAGCCACGGAGCAAATGAAAAGTGTACTGCCGTTTGTTCATTATCTCCAAAGGTAACTGGAACCACCTGATTTTTTTTTTTCCTTCTCTCCCCTGCGTTCTGTTTTAGATCACACAACTACATCTCTGGCTTGGCTGCCCGAGCCTCCCATCTGAAAAGGAAACAATTTCCCACTCTCTTCACAGGCATCAGGTCAATCTTGAGAACATTCCATGCACACACACTGCGCCATGTTATTTTCCTGCTCTCATCAGTGGGAGGGAGTAAACTGCTCCCCTCCCTTTAAACACATTCACACCCCAACAGGTGACTTACACAGCAACGTCTGTCCTGCAAAGCTGTTCCCTGAACAAGTTAACGTGCCTCCTTTGAAACACAGTCACATTGGAGCAGATGGCACGGTGACTCCCTAAGAAGAGGGTGCCCTCACTTCCATCTCAATGCCCTCCCTCCACCTGGCATCCTGGAACAGCTGTGTGAGCGCCATCTGCCCACCGCAAACCCATCAGGTGAACGCTCTATCTCCTTAATTGAGGTTAAGCTTACCCAAGTAATCAAAGACAGGTACGGAATGTTCTCTGTCATCACCGGGCCTCTGATTGCACCAACAGCTCTTCCTGCTCTCAGAAAAGCCACACATCCACACCTGAAAAGCTTAGCACAGTGAATGGAGAGAGAAATAGGAACAGACAATAGACAGGCAGCTTTTTTCAAGGATTCCTTGGCTGGTGTCATTCTCCCTCTTTAAAGGAATTAGGAAAACTCTTACAATTCTGAACACATAACATCCCCCAACCCTGCTGGGAAAGCCCACGCCATCGTCACCATGCAAGTCTTGGGGAGGCCATGACCTGCCTTGCCTGGTGAGAGATCTCCGCCACCCTGCTGCCACAGGAGGCCTCTCGGGGGACAGCTGATCCTGGGCCTCCAGACCCTCACCCCTGGCCCTATATTCATTTATCAAGTGCTAAATTAATCTGGGCACCCAGAATGCAATGGAGTATAAGACTGACAAAGCCCCTCAGAGTGTTTGTATTTCGGTGGAGAGACAGATAATTAATAGGTACACCAACAAATTTGAGAGTTCAACAAGTGATAAAAATTATGAAGAAAGCAGAGTAATATAGTGCCAAGCACAGGATAGGAGCGGAGGGAGTCATGGAGGGAAGCAGGGTCCAGTGGGCGGCAGAGTAACAGGCTCAGGGGAAAGACCAAGACAATTCTCTTGAGGGCTGTGACTTCCCAAACAAATGCCATTTTGGAATAAGACTTTGCTTCTTTGATCACTAGACTCTCCCCTTAAAGTTGCTGGAACCTTGATAGTAGCTCATATACACAGTGGACTGATATAAATATTTTTAGTACCCAATGAATAATACTAAAAGTAGGGTACAGAACAGTCCAAAAAGGAAAAAGAAAAACTCATATAGCAACATTCTCCAACCAACCAGAGAGAAAAAGATTTCTTATACCTCTCAGAAGAGGTAAGAGACTAGGTAAGTAAACAGAGACAAAGATCTACTCTCGATGGAGACAAATTAATGAGTGTGTTAACTGGGAAGCTGGCTAGAGCATTAATCTATACAGGCAGGCTCACACCTCACTATAATGGGCTGGAGACATGGTGCTGTTCTACTTGATTCCAGCTATGACTTCGTGTAGGCTGAAGGCAAATGGCACTGAAGAACATGCTCACTCTTGGTCCACACGTAAGTAAATGCCTTGGTGGGGCGTTCCTGGTGGCCCAGTGATTAAGAATCTGCCTGCCAATGCAGGGAACATGGGTTCAAAGCCTGGTCTGGGAGGATCCCACATCCCAACTAAGCCTTCAAGTCACAACTACTGACGCCCTAGTGCCTAGAGTGTGTTCCACAACAAGAGGAGGCGATGTCCGAGCACCAGGACTAGAGTAGCCCTTGCTCGCTGCAGCTAGAGAAAAGTCTGCAAAGAGAAACAATGAAGGCTCAGCACAGCCAAAAATAAATATATAAATACATAAAAGTTTCAAAATAAATAAATGCCTTGGTGTAAATTTCAGTATTCTGTAGGGAAAAAAAATTTTTTTGTTGTTATTTGTAACTCCTGCTGCCTTCTAAGGCACACAGGTCCCGATCCCTGGAGGATTTGCTGAACACAAACTTCATTCTCAATGCAACTGTCTTTTGTAAAGCTTGGAGAAATATTAAATATTTGGTGGAAGATTACAAATAGGAAGAAGAGCAGCATAACTTGATCTCCAAAATGACATCAAATCTAGATGATTTTAAAAATGAGTTACACGCTACTTAATATTTCTAGAGCACACACACACAAAAATCTTTCCAAGGAATCCTGAAGGCTAACCTTTCCTGAAACCTAAATCAAAGAGTAGTACAGAGCCATCTTACCTAATAATATGGATGATCAACTCTAAATAATATTGTATTAAAAGAATAATAAATCCCAAGCAAGTAAATTTTATTCCAGGAAT
This sequence comes from Bubalus bubalis, assembly GCF_019923935.1. Classification (NCBI taxonomy): domain Eukaryota; kingdom Metazoa; phylum Chordata; class Mammalia; order Artiodactyla; family Bovidae; genus Bubalus; species Bubalus bubalis. Next base: position 8,863,027 of record NC_059178.1, on the reverse strand, counting down.
GCAAGAATAGTTCAACATTAGGGAATTCATTAATGTTATTTCTAACACAGAAGAAAGAAGAAAACCTGTATCATTCTCTAAATACATGATACAAACATATTTGATAAAATTCAATATTTCTAATTTTCAAAAAACATTTAATGAGGTAAAAAGAAAAAGAAACTCCTTGACAAACAGTATCAACCTACAGTAAATTCCATATTCTGAAATTTTCTAAGCATTTCCATTAAAGACAGAACAATGATGATTAGAATCAGCAGAATTATTCAACACTGTTCTGAAAGACCCAGCCAATGCAATAAGACATGGAAAGGAAATAAGATGTGAATATTTAAATGAAAGAGATAAAACTTCACTTACAGATGACATAATTTTCTATCTAGAAAATCTGTATTGAGCTCTTTTTTTTTTATACCTAACATAAAATGAATTACATGCAAATAGATTTCTGAAACTTTAAACTGTGTTAATAAAATGATCTTGGGATAGATTATAAAACAAGAAATCATCCAAGTGGAAATTTGTTTCTAGACACATAAACTAGTTTTTAGGGACACATCCTATTATGTTTACATGTAAAATATGTAATGGAGTTTGCTTCAAAAACACCAGAGAAGTATGAAAGAGTCGGTAAAATTATACTGTGCTCATAATGTAACTCAGAGAAGGCAATGGCACCCCAGTCCAGGACTCTTACCTGGAAAATCCCATGGACGGAGGAGCCTGGCAGGCTGCAGTCCATGGGGTTGTGAAGAGTCAGACACGACTGAGCGACTTTACTTTCACTTTTCACTTTCCTGCTTTGGAGAAGGAAATGGCAACCCACTCCAGCGTTCTTGCCTGGAGAATCCAAGGAATGGCGGAGCCTGGTGGGCTGCCATCTATGGGGTCGCACAGAGTCGGACATGACTGAAGCGACTTAGCAGCAGCAGCAGCATAATGTAACTATTGAATCTGGGAGATGTGTACATATGGGAGTTAGCACACTACTGTAATTTTGTATATGTTTAAAATGTTTATTCTTTATAATGGGCTCAAAAATATGAAGTCTGCATAAAAGAAGTGAGCGTTTGAGTTGGCCTCAAAGAATAGGATATACAAGGCCCCAGTTTTAATGCTCTATAATTCTTCTAGGAAAAAATAAAACTTTTATTTTTAACTTCTCTCTTTTTTTTTTATCCCAAGTCTCTGAATTTTGAAGTTTCATTCTCTTTATTTCAATATATCATTTTTTTTTTCATGAAAGAAAACCAATAGTGACTTGACAGAATCTTCCTGGCTCCTCTTCCAACCCACTCTCAGCCTCAGCATGAGGAAGTTCATTAAGTATCCTTTGGGTTGTTTTTATTCCCCCGTGAACTGCTTCTTTAAGTTCAAGATATACATTCATCCTTGGTTCATATATGACCCCTCAGTTTCTTTTATTTTTAATCATGTCACAAGCACCTACAAACTCATCACCCAAAACCAAAGCCAGGACCTTGAAGATAATCCACCACAGGTGGCGTTTCCTTATCTCAATCCTTGCCTCTTCCACACCTTCCCAAAGTAACCAGCACCCTAAATTCCATGCTCATAGTTCCCTTGCTTTTCTCTTTATTCAGTTCACTTGCACCATCTTACTTTCAACTTAATAAAAAGGTATAGTATGTTGGAACCTACTCTTTTCACTTAATCATACATCACCAAACTCAATCTATATTGTGGTGTCACCCTGTAGTTTATTTAATCTATCACACAATGTCACTGTATGAAGACTCTCTATCGAGTCAACCAGTCTGCAACTAATGGGCATTTGGATTGTTTCTGGACTTCCACTGTTATCAAGATGGTGGCGAACCATCTGGTACACATCTCCAGTTGTACAAGCTTCAGGGTTTCTCTTGAGAATGTTCTGAAGAATAAAACTGCTGGGTGATAGGGAATGGAAATGGCTCCCCTTCCTTTCCATCTGAAAAATCTTTCTGCAGAAACCCTGCCCTGTGCTTGTATCAGGAAGCGGACACTTCTATGCTTTGTTGTGATTTGTTGCTGGCTCTTCCAGCTCTTCTTTTTCCAGCCCTGTGGTAATCTAAGAGATTTGTTTTCACATTTAGTGCTTCAGAATAATTGAAGAAAAAGCCTGGCAACATCATTCTGAGCTTGGAGAGCTCCAACCGTCTTTAATTGGCACAACCTTTGCAGTCAAAGTGATGGAGATTTGACTGCTAGCCATCCGCATTTCTCTTGGGGGTTGTAATCAAGAAAAAAATGACCCTTCTCTCCATATACGTAGACATCAAATCTATTTCAGCCTTCATTTTAAAGCACAGTATTGAAACAAATACATTCTAATCTTTTTTTACATTGTGTTTACTCTTCCCCCCACTTTTTTTGAGATGGACACGATTTTTAAATCAGTGACTTCTCGGGAGCTACTGACTTTTATTAATTCCTTAAAGCTAAACTCTTATTTTATGACATGATCAAAACTACTTGAGAAAATTAATAATCTGCTCCCTGACTTGAATGAGAAATTGAGCAAGGAATGTAGGATTTTTCTCCCTGTTTTCAGAGTATATAAACCATATGCTCACCTTAAGTTAACTATCACGTCTAGAATCAGGTACTGGCTGGCTGATGTGGGGCATTTTTTTCCCTCTTAATTTTAATCAGGGAAAGAGAACATGAGTCCTTGAAAATTCATAATATTAACAGTCTAATTAGAGTTTCTTAAATGCTGTTTTAAATTAGGGTAATTTTAAATTATTGGATGTGACAACTATATAAACATAAAATGCTTTAATTACAGACTTGTTTGTGTGAGAGAAAAAAAAATTCCGCTCAAAGCATCAATCTGTCACTCTGCATTAATTTCCAACAGTCATGGATTCCCACTGGACCACTCACTGAATTTTAGCAATAAGTCTGTACCTATCGTCCTCTCTCTGCAATTTAATTTTCACCTGCCGGTGGCCAGGTCTCTGCTCTTTAAAGGAAAAAACCCAACAAATTCAAGTTAAATTCTCATTCAAATTCATTGCAACTCCTAGTGTTTCTGAATGTGCTTAATGTTATCACTAAGCACAGTCCTTC